>NC_079391.1:23530618-23833118 GCF_029220125.1 Pseudoliparis swirei | reverse complement strand
TGAGACATCGGCCTCTGGGGCGTCGCCTGTGTTTCTCACAGGACAGGAAGCGGCAGGAGGAAGTGAACGCTGTGGTCACACTCCGAGTGCCGGGCGCAGTGAGTTCAGCTCTATCTCTGCATCTTCGTCCTCCTTGGTCACGGTGTTCATTGAGAAGGCGGTCCTTCACATCTCCCGGGCCTCGGCCCTCCTCCCCAGGTCTTTGTAACACTTAGCGAGAAACACATAGTTGTGTTTGGAGTATCCTGGCTGGATGTCCTCCACCTTTAAGAAGTTCCTCAGGGCGTCCTCCACCTTCGCACTCCGAGGCGCGCCGAACAAGGTGGTGGCGGCTTTCCTATCCAACCACGACAACTGAGCCACGCCGTAACCAGCGGCCCATCAGGTAGAAGCAGAACGGGTCAAGAGGCTTCAGCTGGATGGCTTTATCCAGATGATGTAGCCGTACTTGATCTTGTTCTGCAACGTCTCGTATTTGGCCATCAGGCCGCACACGACGGCGTACCACAGGTGGCTGTCAGCACACGTGGGGTTCAGGCTCACGGCCTCCGCGCCCATCTTCATCCCAGTTTCCGCGTGCGTCTTCTTCCTCTCCAGAGTGGAGCTGATGTCATGGAGATCACAGTAAGCCCGGATCAGCCGCCAGAGAAATGGTGATTTATTACCAAACTCCTCTCTGCGCTGCAGGAGGAGCTCCTGACTCTGCCTCTTGTCTGACTCGGGGCGCAGGCTGTCGATGCTCTCCAGGAGGACGCACAACTCGTCTGCGGGCTGTTCTTCGTCCACCTGTTCCTCATTGCTGGGCTCCACTTCCTCAGAGTCCGTGTGGGCGGTCATGTTCCCTCCCTCGCTCTCGGCTTCCTCGGCGCTCCGCCCCCCGGCTCTGGCCCCGGCCTCGTCGCGCCCCCTCAGCTCCAGGATCCGGTCCTGCTGCGACCTCATCACGCTGTTCAGCTCGGACAAGCAGTGGATCAAGGACTCGAGGCGCCCCCTCAGCTCCAGGACCCGGTCCTTCAGCTCGGACACGCAGCCGATCAAG
The DNA here is from genome assembly GCF_029220125.1 of Pseudoliparis swirei. Taxonomy (NCBI): domain Eukaryota; kingdom Metazoa; phylum Chordata; class Actinopteri; order Perciformes; family Liparidae; genus Pseudoliparis; species Pseudoliparis swirei. The sequence continues at coordinate 23,832,079 of NC_079391.1, read as the reverse complement.
GCCTCGAGGCACTGCAGCACCTCGGGCTGACCCCTGGGCGGCCCGGGGTCATCCGCCAACACGGCGCCGGCGCCCCGTCCGTCGGTGCCGCGCGGCCACGAGCCTCTCCTCCTCGACCTTGTCACGACTCAAAAACAGGACTCCAAAGTTCAGGGCAATCAAAAGGGTTTATAAAAACAGAAAATCACAGCTATGCTGGAAAAAGACTTGAACAAAGTACAAAACAAAATCACAACTATGCTGGAAAAGCAAACCAGGACAAAAGACTACACTATCAAGAAGTATCAGGACGAGACAAGAGACGATCTGACACAAGACACAGGTAGACACAGGCTTAAAATACATGAGGAAATGGTGAACAGGTGGACACAATCAGGGGTGGAGCAGACAATCACACTAACGAGGAAACACCGAGCAGGAAATAAAGTTTCTGAAACAAGAGAGGACAGTTACTACAAAATAAAATGTGTGTGTGTGTATTTGTTAGAGCACAATATTGGCATTGTAGAGATGTTCAATTATGAGTAGCTGTGCTGGAAGAATAAGCCGTGAAACTATTGGCCAACCATTTGAATCATCTGCAATTAGTGTAAGAACTAAAGCTAGATGTACTCTCTCACTCTCTCTGTGTCGCTCTTTCTCACCATCCCTTGGTTAAATTGGCTTTTCAGTTTAAAGATGTGAAAGTCACTAAAACGGCGGTAGCTTTTCATTTAAACAGATTATGAATGGAACAGTTACCAGTCAGGGCCAAATAGCCCTTTGTAATCTTCACAGAGGACATTTAATGAACTGGCCTTCTTTTCTATTCTGCCTCTCTCCCTCCTACTCTCTCTCTCCCCACCCCCGATACCTCGGTTTCTCTGCCTTGCTTGCTACTTTATTTCTCTCACTCTATTTCTTCCTGACTTTTTCTTTGCGGTCTCTTTTTTTATAATTTTTTTTTATCTCACTCCATTTCACACTGAATAGGACACACCTGCATGTGCAGACATGTGTTGTCAGGTTCAGTGAAACTCTTCTCCAGAGGCCAAAAGACGGGAATAGTTTGTGTCGAATGTTAATGCGAAATGGGAGACGTAGAGAAAGAGGGGAGGAAGGGGGGGCCGTGAAAGGAGATATTCCACATTGCGCCTCCTCCAGTGCTGTCAGCACAATGTAGAGCAGGAAGGACGCCAGAGAGATTGAGAAAATTAGGTAGCAGAGTTAGAAAGGTGCTGATTGGGGTCATCAGAGGAAAGAGGAAAACAGAGTGTGTGTTCTGTTCACTGACTGCCTTCCGATACACAAACGGATGCACACTCACGTCGACATACATGTGTATGACACGTTATGTAATTACCTACACATGTGTTTACACAGACATCAATCACTTTAATGTGAGAAAAAAACAAAGACGTTCACTTCTCTCCTTTTTTAAATTAGCTTCCTGTCATGTCGATTCTTACTGAGAGTGAACCACTTACATCTAAAAAACAAAAACTAAGTGGCAGACACTGCACTTAAAGAATTGTATGACTCATAACTGTGCTGTTGTTCGACTCACAGAATTGAAGCAATTTGATATTTGTTCATCTTGTCTATCTAGTGGGATTGTGTCTTTGTCCTGGTGGTTGTTGACCCTTTGCTCAGGTTTCTGTGATTTTTTGGAATAGTTTTTTTCCAAAAGAGATTCAAAAGTTAAAATAATCTAATGATTCTTAGTAATTATAGAAATTACACACACTTTTACTAGCGGTGGAACGAAACACAAATCCCAAGGTTCTGTATGTACCTCAGTTTTGGGATAATGGGGAAGTATTGTACATTTATTTTTATTTTTGAGTTGACAAAATCAGTGTAAGGGAATGTGTTCATGCATTAATTGTCATTGTGTCAAATGTAATATGTTCACTGTTAAATCGTATGTGCTTTATAGTTCCATTCATATGAAACCAAACTTTAATAGTGATCTCTCTAAATGTTATGAAACACACTTGTAATGTGTGTGTGTGTATATCTGTGTGTATGTATTTTCTTAAGTTTCTCTTTAAAGAATAAGAAAAGCCTCCTTTGAACAGGTGTTGTACTTTACTGCTTCGCTACAAACACTTAATCCAGTGCATCTAGTTATTGTTCATACATCTATGTTACAATTATAATGCCACTGTGATGTCCTTATCAAATAAAGTCAAGTCATCAACTTCCAAATCAGTTTTTGAAAACGGTAACAAAAAAAAATGGTTTAGTTTAATTACGCAATGCCTAAAAGATCCCAAATAGCCCATGTAATAAGGAATAGTAATGTCTCCTTGTTGTTATTGAGTACTTCTCAGACAGATGGAGTGTTTGCTGTTCGTACCGTGTGTATGTGAGGCGCTGTCCCCGGTGCTGAAACACACATTCTCAACAAACAACTTTTTATTATTTTAGGTATTTATGTTTGCATAAGCTACAGTCTATTTATTTTTTTATAGGCCCAAACATGATAACATTATTTTGTATGGACTGCCGCTGAAATGTATTTGATGTGATTTTGTTTTCATTTGAACAAAAAGGAAACTCCTGGAAATGCCGTGATCTCCCATCAGACAATAATAGCACAACACATAACACAACAGGATGCTCTGAGTGCAAAGGTATTAGAGCAAAAGGTGTTTCTTTAGTTGTTTTCATCCGACACAACCTGCCAAGTGAGAGTAAGAAGAAAATAACTTTTTCGAGATGTTTCTCTGACTGAGACCTGATTTTCTTTAACGACTCTTACTGACCAAGTGAAGGGTGAGAGGTGACTGACGCGTACATAAAGGAGGTTCTCCAGCGACTCCTTTCCATGTGTGTTTATATGCATGTGAAGCTCTCCTGCCACATAATAGTATTCAGGACAGCCCTAGTTGTGTCTTTGATTTTGGGGCCTCAGTTATTCTGCATTAGTCTTCCTCGTATATATTATTTACATTCAACCTGAAATTAATATTTAATGAAACATTTCATGTTTTTTTCAATATATAAAGGTCGAATAAGATACGGTGACTCATGCTTTTAATATACATAATATAGAATATTATTTTAAATTCCAAACAGTGTATGAACACAGACATGGAGAGGGATAGATTAAATTCAGTAACACAAGCACAAAAGACCAACAGGTTAGTTAAATATGTTCTGCTTCTGAAAATCTACCGGTGGACAGAAATACCCAAACAAAAAATCAATGATCACCTTAGATTAAACTCTGTACAGGACTGTCAACATAGAGAGAAAAAAGCACAATGATATGAGAGTGGTCATTACATGGAGCAAACTATCTATTTGACATGCGATAAGTGAAGTTATGCCACTCAATCTGGCCCATGGCTAAGCAGCTGCTGTGAATCTGTGGCTGTTAGTTTCACTTCCAATCATATTTTTGAAGGAGAAGGAACAGATTGTGCTGAGACAGTGTTCGTTAACATTTTGACGCGGGTCGATTTTTCATTTTCGGAGGCAGATCATGGAAGGCTATCCACTCTTTTCAGGTAAATGTTTGTACCAAAACATGTAATAGGAAACACGTTTGATACACACACTCTCTAACAGATGAGTTTTCTGTGTTATTGAAATCAATAAAACAACATTTTTTTGAAACTTTTTTTTTTTTTTTAAAAGGCCATTTTTAAAACTGCGTGTTTTTTTTAATTAATTTTTGTTTTTAAGATAAAATAATAACTGATGTCGCAAGCAGTAAAACACTATTCCGTTTCACAGCTCGTTCGCTGTGCGAGACTCATTCAACATGATTGGTCGAGACGCAGCAGGGTGGACAGTTTGCTGTCGGTCAGATCAAACAGCTGTAGGCTGCAGAGTCTCTCTGAATCATTCACAACATGAGGAATGGTTCCAAGCCTGAGGCATGGGAGTGTGTGTAAAGGTGCGTTCACAACAAAAGCGAAACTATTTTTTCGCGCGACTGAATCCCATGTAAAGTCAACGTACAGACGCTTGTGGCTGCGATAGACGCGATATTTTCCGGGGCGGGGCGTTTGGGGCGACGCGTTTCCAGCGGCACAATTTTCGCCCCGAGTTGAAATATTTCAACTTTGAGGCGGTCATCTCGCAACTCGGGCCAATCAGCTCTTGTGTTCCGCTCTCGTAGCGCTGGAAGCGGAAGTCTTTCAGACGTAACTGACTTCATCGGTGAAAGTGACCGAGCTGAGTGAGCCTCCGGGTGATGTCATGAACCCAAACACGAGGGCGTTAGTGTGTGAGACGTCCACAACAAATATAAAGCAGAACTAGTGGTTAGTTATTCTGGTGGATGAAGGAGATGATAACGGTCTTTACGGAGACGAGACACGGAGATAAGCCCCGCCCCTCGCGGAGCGCCTCAACGCTTATGGCGAGAACACGGTGAACGGTCGAGCGAGTAAACTCACGCGTTTTGGGCGACGCGAAAAATAGTTTAGCTTTTGGTGTGAACGCACCTTTAGGGAGTGAGGCCTCAACAAGATTTGAGTTGTATACCCTGTAAACCTGTGTCCCCCACTCATACTTCCTATTGTGAAGATGGATATTTTCAACAAAGTTTCCTAACACTAGAATCAGAGCTCCCCAAAGCATTTATTCGTGACTTTTAAACTCATAACTGGATATTTGCAAGGATCTGTGTCAGAAAATAGACCTCAGGTATGTAGTCAGTTGGGGAGATTGTGTTATACCATGGCCTCGCGTCAGATGAAAATCCATGTCAGTGGACCACTATTCTGGTCTTCAACGAGATGTGAAATACGGCAATCAAGTATGGGCATCACAGTTGTAAAATGATATTTGGCTTTAACTTTATGGACAAAAAAATTAAGAACATTACGGGATTTATTCCTTGAGTACCTCAGCTCCTCCTGACATATCAATTAAAGAAAGCCTTTATGTAGAAATACCTTGCCGCTTCGGATTGAATGCCAGAAGTTACGAGGTGATTCCTTTTACCCTTGCTTTCTAGTTTTGAACAGAGTTGAAGGTTAACTCGGAGGTCATCTACATAGGAACTGCTGCATTGACTGGAGGCAGAGGAGAGTAACTCGCTGATGTGATAATCAGAGTTCAAGTCTGAAGTATTCGAGAATGTTCTTTAGACGTGACTTTACAAACTAAACATGAATATGAAATGTGAGAAAGGGAGAGCAGTAAGTTTGATGTCCACATGTCAAGATGAAATAACTAGTTTGCCTCCATTCAAGAAAACAGTGTTAGTCATTCAGCGATCAATACTCTTCAGAAAGAAGTCCAGATGTCAACAAGTTGAACTTAAGCTCTTTCCATCTATGTCATTGTGACTTCTTCATCACTACCAAATACCAGTGGAAAAGTAATGGAATATAAAGGGTTAGGTTAGAACTGCATATGAGGAAGAGCATTCCTTTTGATTTGGAATAAGCAACGTCAAGCAGGGGTGGAATAATGTTGTATTCACTGAATTTATTTCATACTGTCTGTGTGTTCTTGCCCTTTCTGTTTCACAGTAACCTCTGTGTTGAGAGGAGCATGTTTCTTCATGTATCCTGACTTAATTAATTGTCTGCCCTTTAGCTCTGTGTGGAGGGGAAGCGGTTTTGCATCGATTAACAGATCTCTGTGGATAAAGCCTGTTGATGTAGTGTGAAGAAGAGCCCAGGCCAACCTGTGAGATGTCGCATCTTAACGAATGTGTCACAAGACCCAACACACACTCTGGGGATAACAAGGAATGCATATCTTGGTAGCTGAACAATACAATATCCCACTTATATTAGAATATTAGCTTTGCCCACACATTCAGCTCAGCCTGTTATGTCCTGTAACACTATTTAGAATCCTGGCCAGAAAGAGAGACTGCTTTGTGTGATCCACTGAATAAAACTCATCTGAACCAGCCATAGTATTGGACCTGAAAGAAATGTTTCCATCTTTACACTTCCATTCAAAAGTTCAGAATCTCTTGGCACAAAAGCTTGACTCTGTAGAGACGACCTTTCATGCTTTTCAGGTGGTAGAAAGTCCTCTTTTGCAAATAGATGTTATTGTGCATGAAGGGTTTGTTTTGTGCATGGAATTCAACCAGACTGACAACCGAGAGAGCAGAAGGAGACAAAGATCCCTCCGAGCCAAGGATTTTACTTTAGAGTGGCACACAAAAAAGCTGGAGGTCCTCCTCAAAGAAAAAAATTAATTGCGATCCAAATTGCATTTCTTGCATTTTACGTACATTTAAGACCATGGTAACCATTACAACATCCGTGAAAAATGTAAGTTGATCTTTCTAAATGAAGTCAGAATGCATACAAACATGAAAAAAGCTTTTTTACTTTCTGTAACTTTACTGAACTTTACTTGATAAGTTGTTTTAATTATGGATGTATAAAGAGATCTTTATATCTATGAAAATAAAGTCAAGGTAGGCATGAGTATTTTCATCTCATGCTACTTTTATACTTCTTCTGCACTACATCCCAAATGTAAATAGTGTACTTTTAACTGCTCTTCATTGGTCTGACAGCTATAGTTAGTAGGCATGAAAATCCCTCACCTTTCGGCGAAATTCGCCGTTTTGAAACCAAAATAGGTGACTTACGTGAATCGTGTAGATCCGAAGAGTTTTTGTTTTGGGGTAGGGGGAGGGGGGGGGGGTCAATTGGCCAGCCGGCCGGCGTTTATGAGATTGGAGTGGGACACGGAGAAAATGTGGTGTGGTGCTCTTCACAATAAAACATCTTTGATGGGACGTGTCGCGTCTTGGTCAATCAGCGTCAAGATGTCTTCAGCGTTTGGTGGTTTAGGTTAGCTTGAATGTTAGCCCGCTACATCTGCTGCTGTCACGCTGCACGGTGTAGCGATGCTAACAAAGTACCCGTACGTTAAAAGCGATGTGATTTAGCATATTTTTAGTCTCAATACTTCATTAAGAGAGCGAACAGAGCGCACGCGCTGCTCCGTGTCAAGCTGTCTGCGCACACTGCGCAGCGCTCACAGCGAGTGGCGTTAAGTGGCGGAATGTTTGAGTCTTCGGCTTTAAAAATAAAAATAAAAAAAGATGCCAGAAGTGAAATGTTTAAGTACTTTGTCTCCAATGCAGACAGTCTGTAAAGTTATGCAACTCTACAGCTGCTCATCCTGATGAACTCTGTATCATCCGGTCAGATACTGACTAAAGGCCTCATAGTGTATAATCAATGTTATGATGGCTCCATGTAGTTTCATTAACATCTTGCTGTAGGCTAATACTAATATTACTGCCATTTGTTAAGTGTTGAAAAAGTTGGTAAAAAGTGAACCATACAAATATTTTATTTATTACTATTATAGATAAATATACCAGTATCGTATTTATGGTATACTGTTTTCATGGTATTGTATCAGTTTCATGATATTTATGGCAGGTATGGTAGAGAAGATCGTGACAACCAGGTAGAGGCAGAACAGACTCAAGGAACAAACTCAAGGTTCAGCAGAGCACAAGACTTGAAGACTTGTTCACGCCAAAAAAAAAGGAAGTTGGTTCATGAATGACCATATTATATACAATGACAATTTATATTTATTACTATTATTATAGGGCCCGATCACTGACTTGGTGTCAGAATGGAGGACCTATAGATTATGATACAACGTTGATGTTCGTGGAAGTCACCAGCACCCCCCCCCCCCCCCCGTTTTCATACCTGAGTTAGGTAGATACTTAGATTACAGTTTATCATCCTCTTCCTGTCCAATGAAAAACCGTGTATCTCTTTCGTGGAATATAACTTGTTTAAAGACATTTTCTAGTTCTTAGGATGAATAAACTATTTAAACAGCCTCTGTGCCCATGAATACTTGACATGTCCTGAGCTCAATATCGTCAATCTGATGTTTGAGTGTCTTGTAATTGTAATAATTTGGGGCTCAGTATCTTGCACAAGAATACTTAAAAAAGCGCACTGGGAGAGCCGGGGATGAAACCACCAATCTTCCCATTAGTGGACAACCCCGCTATAGCTACAGAGCCACAGTTGTCCCTAATGTATTATTACTATTTTTTCAAGAATAATATCTCTTTGTTGCCATATCACAAAACTGCATGGTTAAATACACTTCAAGGGAAACTTTTTTGTCATGGACCTTTGAGGTTACATATATTTCAAACGAGGAGGTCGAGGTCATGGATGGGTCAGAAATCACTGAGTGGGTTATCCCATGTGAACCAAGTACATTTATTGGCTGAACATATCCATGTGGTAGATGTGATACCTCAACCAAACAATGTACTTTTGTCTGCCATTGTAAAGTAATTTTAAGCAAACCCTTACGTTTTTGACTAGAAACTAACCAAGTAGTTTTTGTCACCCTATATTTGCAGTTCCAGTCCTTTTAAATAGTTTCATACTGGCACACGTTCAGAAAAAGATGCCCTTTGAAAAGGGAAAGAGTGCAGTTGTATGTGAATTTCATTTTGTAGGAGACAGAGCTGCTTATCAGTATTTTATACCACCTAAACTCACCACAACAAGTACTGTATCCAGTATAAAAATGTTTTACATTCAGCTTGGAAACTAATCATTAATAGTGACGCCCAAGTCCAAGGTTGTGCTGACTATATAGCTCCTTTAAGATTTCAGCGGTCTGGAGTCTGCTAATTGATTTAAAAAATAGGATTCCATTTTTTTATGTTCCTCATTATTTCCACTCAAGTCAAGTGGTTTAGCTTTACTGAAAGGGATGAACAGATCACAAATGCTCCAATAGTAATTGACTACTTTCACTTCTTTTGCTTTCGCCAGAGACCTTGAAAGCTCGGAGGGGAACGTGCAACTGGAGTGATAAAATGATTAGCCGATCGACAGCAAATCAACATGCAACGAATTAAAGCATCAAATAATCATTTCATTCATTGCCGGCTCCAGTTTTTAAAACAACTCGGCATTGGAATCTGTTTAACTTTTAATGCATACATGATACACATTCGGGCTACAATATCTTTTTGATCGCTGGGCATAAAAATTTAACAGGTATTATTCACAATATTATTGACAAAACAGCCCTGTGCATAGGCACAGTGACGCTCACAAACTCTGAGTGTTGTATAAAGTTCTCGGGTCCGTATGTTATGTTGTACGTAAGTTGGCTTCAAGCCCTAAAGCGTTGCCATTGTTTACTTTTGTTCAGGTATGATGACATAGGTGCAGTAAAATAAAAAGAAGTGTTACCTGTACCAGGAAAAAGTATTTTGAGCCAATACACAATTATTGGTATTTCTGTATCATCTTTATACATTTCCGCATTGGTTGGCCTATGACGAGGGGAAAAGGACATTTTAAATCAATTTAATTCAATTCGGTTTATTTTGTATAGCCCAAAATCACAAATTACTAATTTGCCTCAAAAGGCTTTACAATCTTTACACATTGATATAAATGAAATGAATGAAAAGAATGAAAAATTTAACTAAAGTTGATAGCAGACATTTCGATAAAAATTAAGAGAAACTAAAGTTGAAAGTACACATTTGGATATAACGATGTTGAACATTTCTACTGTAAGAAGGTTTATCATAATGTGTGAGGTTTTCTTTTCTTTTTTCAAAGGCGAGGCGACAGAAAACATTTAAAATCCCTTGCAATAGAAAGTGGCAACTTACCCAACCTTGACCACAATTTGTGATCATAACAAAATATACATGAACTAAAAGCAGCAAAGACAGCCTAAATTATTCATTATGCAGAGGATTTACGGACTCAACACATGCCGTATGTGCTCTGGGAACAAGATAACACAATAGCGCCATGTGAAACTACATATGTAGCAATGCTTGGACTTACAACCTATCGGCAAAATGAGGTTGGTGGGTATGGAAAAGCTTTCTGTAGCATTATTAATAATTGCGAGTCTCACTTTTTTTTTCTCCAGAGATTGAAACATATCATTAGATCCATGAGAGGCATTAGTGTGAGGGATGGCAGCAGCACCAAGCTGGATCTCCCAATGGTCCTTTATTAGCCACTAATCCACTGATGATTATTCGTGAGAAAGAAGAGTGTGTGTGTGTGTGTGTATTTGTGTGTGTGTGAGCGTGCTTGCATTGTGTGTCTGTAAGATGCATTTTGGCATAGTGCTCTGTGTATTAGCCCAGTGATTTATTATCTGGGTATGCCATCCCTTCTTCCCCAAAGCTGCATTGTCCTTTTTGCCAATTAATTCTGAATCTGTTACGACCAGAGGGAGACAGAGAGAGAGAAAGAGGAAGAGGAAAAGAGAGAGACATAGTCAAGACATACATTGTCTGAACCCCCGTGTCAAGTGCAGTGCAATATTTTTGAGTAAGATGTGGCTAGTTAATTTCGCTCTTCTGTTTTCTTTTGATTTCCGTTCATGCTTTTCTTCCTATCGTTCCCTCGCTCTCCCTCTTCTCTAATGCCATTTATTTATGCAATTGCCTGCATGCTGTTTTCTTATTTTCTTCCACCTTCCACTCTTCATTGTTTTGCTGTTCCTATAACAACCGTGGGGTAATTACTCAGCCTCTGTGTTTCACTCTTAATCATGTTCATGTGACACCGGCCGTGGTTGGAAGCATTCTCTCCATTCGTCCTATTCTGGTGAACGCGATATCCCAAGAACTCCTTGAGGGAATTTCTTTAAATTTGGCACAAATTAATCTGATTTTGGTCAAACATCAGGGTCAGACCTCGATAATGTATCTACGCTAAGTATGCCAATATTTTACTCAAGCGTCTAATAGGATAAAGTGATGAAGTGATGACACTGCATAATAAGGGAAAAGTTAGCTTCTCTGTGAGAAACAATATTCTGACATTATGCAACGCCATCCCCTAACCCGAACAGAAGGGGAGGTTGTGACCATATCTCACATTTTGTCGGATACTGAATATGTACTGCAACCAGCACATCCTGCACCATCTTCTGTCCAACCACTTTGGATCTTAAACTGTCAAAAAACAAAAGGCATTTTCTACTCTTGTTACAGCCAGAGAAAGTCAAATATATCGGAAAATCATTTTCTGGACTTTCGCCAACCCTAAATAAATGTAACACAATTAACCATTTTGTTATATATTCCAAATGAGGATACATCTTTTTTTAATCAGGTACCAACACTGACCCCCCATAAAGCAGTTAACTGGCTCGAGCCCTGAAAGTATACCGCATTCCCCTGCTGCGGTCAACAAACACCGCTACGCAGCATCTTCTTTCTGTGTGTGTGTGTGTGTGTGCACTGATAAGATGTGTGTGTGGGATCTGAGTGTGTGTTACTAGTGCCGTATGATTGCTGTTTACACGGGTGTAGACAGCATAGCACTGATGATAATTGCTCGTTGAGATGCAGAGATGGCCTCCTTTTCTTGTTGTCTGAAATACAAGACAGTTGAATTTAAATGAGCGTCACTGATTAAGAACAGGTGAGAAGAAAATTACTGGATGACTTGAGCAGTATTATCACCACATACTATTTGTTGGAGAGATTTATTCATTTGTGTATTTGTAGTTGGGAAAAATAATGAATCTGAAGAGAAATGTAGCATCACAACGTTCATAGAGAGTTTTTATGTTCATGTGTGTAGCATTGCTTTTTCTTAACTGATACTTAATGCTAAAATATTGTCAATACGCATATCTATAGCTGGCACATTGCTCTCAACATGGCAACAACGCATAGATGCCTTGTGGTTGACTCAGCCACAGCCCGATACGGCGTCTCTACGTCCTAATATAGTCACTTGTGTTCTATGGTTGTAAAATGGAGACATGGCGTTGGACGTAATTCCCAGTCCGCAAACCAATGGGTGATGTTACCGTGATTTCTTATATACAGTTTATTAATACAACCCACACAGAGGGAGAGTGACATTACATTATATTACATGTCATTTAGCTAACGCTTTTATCAAAAGCGACTTCCAATCATGTTACATTCATACACTGTAGATGCAGCTACAGGAAGCAACTCAGGGTTAAGTGTCTTGCTCAAGGATACATCGACTAGGGCAGGGATTGAACGGCCAACCCGCTGATTGAAAGGCGGACCTGCCATCCACTGACCCACATGAAATGTAAAAGAATAGTATAAAATAATATCATCACAATTTCTGATGACTGATTTAAATGCCTTGTTTTGACCAACCAACAGTCCATAACCCAAATATTTTCATTGTATTAGTTTGAAAGTCCTCAAATGAAAGAAGACAGTGCCAGCGAACGTTTGTAAAAAACAACAAACCATTTAATCCATGATCTAAATTGTTAAGTGTTAAATACTATCCTCTTGATTTGTCAATACATATACCAGTCAATCATTTTAGCTTCAAGTTCCTTAAAGTTCCTTCTCGTCGTGTTAGAGGTTTGGTTGTCTTCAGAGAAGTATTACTTTTATTAATACTGGTGTGAATGTCGTGCCCACCTGAGAAGTACCTCATGCAGACGGTAGGTTTTAGACTTGTGCAAACAGCTCTCTTTTCTGATTGGCACCGGTTTGTTTACATGTATTACTTAATTTTGAGTTGGCAACGCTGCTGCCTCAGCCGGCTCTCGTCTGTGTTGGCTGCCGGAATGTTTTCCTGGGCGGCGCAGCAGGTTGCAGTGAAACACTGGTCGATTGCTGAGAGTCCGTCAGAGAGGAACAGAGTGGCGCTTTAGAGACAAACAACTCTGGAAGACCAAAGGGAATACAAAAAAAATGCCCGAGACTTGTACATTTGGAGTGAAAATGAACGTAGCAGCCAAACCCACATTCGCCTTTTGTCTCAATAAGTCAGCAATCAAGCTGATCAGTGTGTCTGTGTGTAACAGGTGTGTGCAACAAGCTCTGATCCTATAAAGACAGAGAGGAACAGAGATAGCATGCTTCTCAATTGTTGTGTGTTTCTGTAACCTATGCGAGGAACATCATTCATAAATGTGGCTGATGTAACCGTAGTGAATTTACCTAGCATAACAATGTGGAACAAAGGGCTGTCACAATATCTGTGTGTCACGATTATCATGTCCAAAATAAATCCTGATAACAATCATATTGTGACATCTCTTGATTATAAATATTAATAAAATGATCCATCAAATGCATCATTATCGTCAAAGAAGGTGTATCGCGTGGAAGCCTCAACTGTTTCTACTGACCCTCCCAGACTTCGAGAACATATTGTTTCACACAATGTAACTGAATAAAGCAGCGTACATTTCCTCAACCAATGTGTCGCACTGTTGCGCTCCACGTGTTTTAGAAATATGTCTTGACATGAGCCATATCAAGGGCGGTATCTTCCTCAAACGTGGTCCGCTAGTCACCACGATCAACCATCTCTAAAGTGCCGTCTTCCCTGTTTCACCCCTCTTCAGGTACAGAGTGGTACTTGGTCCGAGTGGAGTTGACCGTGACGGATGTCAATGATAATATCCCAGAATGGAGCATGGTTCCTGCCCCCTACCTGGCTGTGGTTTCCCCTGATGCCCCTGCGGGGGAGCTGGTCTACAAGCTCCAAGCTGAGGACGGGGATGAAGGCAACAACGGCGAAGTGGAGTACTTCCTGTCTGACGGTAGACTATTTTTTTCCTCTTTTCTCCTGCATGTCCTATTTAACATTTTATTTGAAATAACTCTTTCTTTTAAATTCCTTTTAGTCTCTCACTCCTTGCCTCAAGGTAAGGTCGATGGATAAAACACTAGGGCACTATTAATATAATAACTAATATAAGTGTATGGAATAGAGGGATCCCTTACAAATATGCTTTTTTCCGCTTTTACAAGTGGAATGTTTGAAGCTAAATAGTCTCATGAGGAGTTGAGATGGTACACGTTGCATCCATAACATCTTTACAGTTTCCTAGTAATTATCATGTCTACGTTCGAAGGTTTTATACACACATCAATGCACCAACTTCAGTAACTATAGGAGTCAAAATGAGTTTAAATGATATCTAATAGTCTGCTTGGTTCTCGATGATGATTCATCATTACAGTGTATAATACAGAGAAGTCCAAAATGTATCTTTTAATGCAGAATCAAGTTTCTTTCTGTTGCTTGAGCCTTTTTTGAGGCCAGTTAATATGTCATGCACACCTAGTTATTTTCCAGTGTAATTTAAGTATGGAGAAATCGTTTCGCAAAAATAATTACGGAGAAATAATGTCGGAGAAATTGTAATGATTTATTTTGCCCGTTTTTGGAATCTGTTTCTGTCTTTCAAGAGACAGTCTGACAACTCTCCCCGTGGGGGTGACAGAGAGTGAAGTGACAATATGAACGTAAAGAAAGAGAAACATGAACGCAGTTTTGAATTGATGTTGCTTTAATTGTTTAATTGACAGTCGGATGCCCGGTATCTCTGAATGCCCTGTAATCTGTTACACGTAAAGGTTATTTAAAACATGTGTTTGGTTTGCTTTTTTACTTTTCTTCTATGTGTATTGTCCTTATTTAAATATCCCCTCTTTGATCTAAGGCTCTTCCATATCTTATATAAGGATCGGAATATTGGATATGCAATAATTGTGTGAAGCGATGCATGAAAACCCACACAGATCATGGCCTTTAATGGAAAAAAAAGTTGTTTTAAATGTGTATTTTAACAAATGGCATTTTTTGGGAGTTGAAAACAAGTTATGATTCTATATATTTAATAGAAATAAAATTAATACTCAAATCAACAAGCATGTTGCTCTTCTCTGCAGGCGGTGATGGTCGTTTTGAAGTGGACAGGAAAAACGGCCAGGTACGAACCACCGGCCTTCCGCTGCAGCGGGAAAGGGAGTACCTGCTGACGGTGTTGGCGGCCGACCGGCTGGGCAGCCGCAGCGCCCCCGTCGTCGTGTCAGTGGTGGCCGGAGCTCGGCCGCCGCAGTTCACCAACGTGTCCTTCACCATCGCCATACCGGAAAACACGCCTGAAGGACAGTCGTGAGTTAACAAAAACACACACCGACATTAAAAATAAAAAATAAATCCTGTGGGATTACCTCCAGATGAGATGTGTTGGCCTTGCAACGCAAAATGTAGGGTTTTCCTACCGTGATTTCTAGATGACGGGGTTTACACAGCTCACACACACATCAGTGGACCCATACATTTCTCTGAGACATTTGTCTTTTTAACATAGACATGACATAATATTTGTTTCTACCTGTCTTCAAGTATTGATTTACACACACACACACACACACACACACAATGGCATTTTTATGCAGTGTTCCGTGATGGATTTAATGCATATCCTGAGATAGTTTTTTGGCGTGATATATATTAAAATATGCATGACACACACACACACACACACATACACGCTCTCATATGCCTTCACACATTTGACTGCTTAGGCCTGTGTACCCCCACACAGAGATGAGCACACACACATGGCCTCAGGTCTGACTAAAGTGCTACAGTTACGACTAGTGTCCTTGAATGGTGTCGTTATCCCCTTCCAGCTTATTGATGTGACTGACACACATGACAATACAATAAAGTGGGTATGCCAGTCTGTTGTTTACTCTGATTTCATCGGGGAAGTTGTGTCAGGGTGAGATTGCACGTCCAATAAATAACAAGCAACAACTGAAGCGTTTTACACTTTTATTGCCCCACCCCGACCCCCCTCTTAGTGCTCTCGACGTGGCGCTGCTCTACTGGAAGCTCCATGAAGACATATACTTGACTTCACTGTGCTTCTTCTTCATAGTTTAGATTTTTTATTTAAAGTGTGGTCGTTTGAGGTACTTATCCATAGTCGGTATATAACGCCCCCGGTTTGGAGGAACAGATCAGCAGCACAGGGGCAAAGCAATGAACTGCTGCTGATGGGGAAAGCAGTAAATCTAATGTTAGACACCGAAAAGAAAGTCTGACGCAAACAATCAATATCAGTTTAAGTGTTTGCTATATTTAGAATATTTTCACCGCTTTACCTTACCGGCAGACAGCCCTTTCTGACGGGGAATATAAGCTATTAAATCTCGGACCCTTGCCTCAATCGGTCGGATTGTTTGTTTTATTGTGGGACTTTAGTCTTATAAGGAGTCAGTTGGCAATCCACCAAAGTGACAATAAAAAATATGAATATTAGCTTGATTATTTTGAACAGCCATGTTGCCGCACACAAATATATTCAAAGTAAATTCTTATTTACACCTATTTACCCAACTTCTTTTCTATACTATTATGCCGTCTACTTCATTCTAATCTATAAACATTAATTCTCCTTTGCATATACAAGACTATGTAGTCGACTTCGACTTAACATGTCGCCATTGTCGGCCACTGCTCAGGAGCTGCTACTAAAACCAAGCAGGTAAGCCGAGTCTCAGAGCCAGGAAATGCAACGCCTCAAGCATTGCAATGAACAATGTGTGTGTTTATCCAAACACTTTACAGAAAGTGATTTTTTTTTTCAAGAAACTGCCGATATTGTGCGTCACAATCTCAAATATTTATGTTAAACCTCCCTGTCATTTATTTGTCGGTAAAATCTATAAATAGTTTGCAGTGTTTGAGAGCACACTGCGACACTAGCGATAATGTGTATCCTAAAAACGTTTAACTCTTAGAACTATTTTTGCCGCAGCGTATAGCTGAAAAAACATTTCAGAAGGAAAACAAATACAATGAAGAAATGCTGCATCATGCGGTCCCTTTCCGTGTCAGATTCTTCCCCTGCACCTCGCGTTTATAACCCCTTATGGAGCTGACAGAGCCAGACCGGCAGGGGAAGGCCGACCCGTATCCAGGGAGGAACCCTGCTGTGCTGGTCCATTCCCCCACTACGATTTAACAATAGTCAGATTTAAAAGTGACCAATGTCTTTCTTCAAAGACATAATATGAGGACAACGCGTTACAGTTTGCAAAACACAGTGCAGACATGAAGAATCTAAATGAAAAGCTTGGCAAGTTCTTCAGTTCAGGTTGTGGTCAAGTTGCCATCGTGGAAAAGGCAACACGTGTGTTCAGAGGACGTCTCGCCCTAACCATGCAAGTACATACTCCGCCCTCTACTGCACATTCAGTCAGTGGTGTACTTTCTTCTTCACATCTCCGCAGCTTCCTGGTCACACCTGCAGTGTCCTTCCAGAAGAAACCAATCGGCTACAGCCTCCTCATCAATCCCAGCAGCCTCTTCTCCATCTCAGCAGAGACTGGTGAAATCAGCCTGACCCACCCTATCGACTACGAGAGCGACCAGCACCGGTACCTGCTGCTGGTGCGAGCCAGCGAGGGCCTGGACAGCATGAGTAGTGCAGCGGAGGTTTGTGTGTGTGTGTGTGTGTGTGTGTGATGTGATTCAATGTCAAGATTCCACTGTCAAATTCAATGGTCTTCAAACCTCAGAGATTGTTGACATTACTAGGCTGTCTCGTCAAGCCTTGCACAGTCGGTGCAGCGTACTGCAAACACTATCTGACAACTCCTCGAATTAATAAGTCTTCTCCCAGTGGCATGGTGTCCGGTCCTTTTGACATGTTATTCATGTAGCACGGCTGACTTTCATCTGCTGCATTTCGAGCTATTGTCACACACTTCCGAATCGCAAACCCAATGCAGTGGAAGTTGGCTGGAAGACAGCTGTTGAATTGTGGTGAGCAGTGGTGATTATGAGGTATCTTGCAGACAATAAAGTCACCACACATGATAATTAAATCCCAGTCTGCTCTGAAACGTCCTTGGATGCTGGTGGACTCCATTGTATTGATCTGTATGGATGTACATCGCTGTGAATGTTGCAATTAAAAGGATCGTTTGGTTCTAGTGCCTCCTCAATGGTCTCTTTCTTGTTAAATGGGAGGCACTTTGAACTCATCGATGCTACATGGGTAGTTATGAGATGCTTTTAACCCGCATTGATTGCGAAAGAGCATTAAAATCCTCAACCACAAAGACAATTTTACACTTGAAGTTGGAGCATGAGTTGTGTCTTCCGTCGAAACCCAAATAGACTGGTTCCGTCTGTAGCGACTGCTTTGGCATTCCCAATGACTTCCTTATGTTGTCAGGAAGAGAGAGAACAGCGGTTGACCGCTGCAGGCGTCAATGCATCTGGTCTGGTTTCCATCATTACTCTAGCCTCGGGCTAAAACATGTCCTGCTGAACCAATC
The DNA here is from genome assembly GCF_029220125.1 of Pseudoliparis swirei. NCBI lineage: Eukaryota > Metazoa > Chordata > Actinopteri > Perciformes > Liparidae > Pseudoliparis > Pseudoliparis swirei. Next base: position 23,814,015 of record NC_079391.1, on the reverse strand, counting down.
TGTCCTCTACTGCTCCGCTCTGGGCCCCCGAGGACTACAGAACACCAAGAGGCTGTATGGATAGACAGAAAGAGGGGGAGGTAGTGTGTGGGGGGGGGGGAGAGGGAGAGAGAGAGAGGAGTACTCAATTTAATAGTGAGAAAATGGAAAGAATGAAAGACGGAAAGAAATTGTCAGTATGTGACTTGTCTGCCCACACTCATGCCCTGTGTGTCCCTCTGAAGTCTGGGTAGCTTTTTGAACATCCTTACATAGAGTCCCATCAACGCAGACAAGCCAGCACCTTCCCGACTCTGCATCCCTCCTGCCCCCACAGGAGGTGAGCATGCTGCCTGTGAAGCAGGGACACTTTATTTTTGTTTTTCCGAAAGAAGTCCATTTGCATTAACAAATAAGTGACGTTGTCTAACATATATTCACATTTACAGTAAAACGACGATTTGTGGTCCTCTTAATTCTGTAACTAGCATTTTACTGGCCAATACTAAGCGGTGGAAAAATGTGTTTGTGTTCTTTTGACCGGGTGAACCTCTTACAAATGCTCCATGCTTTATATGAGCTGTACATAAGATAAGATAAGATATATACTTTATTAATCCCCAAGGGGAAATTAGTTCTCTGCATTTAACCCATCCTTAGTTATTAAGGAGCAGTGGGCTGCAGTGATGCGCCCGGGAAGCAACTGGGGGTTCAGTGCCTTGCTCAAGGACACTTCGACTTGCAACTAATGGGGAGAGCGGGGATCGAACCGACAACCTTGGGGTTGCAGGACGACCCCCTTACCCCACTGAGCTACAGCCGCCCCGAACATATAGGGGATGTGTGTGATTGCATCAATCATTCCGTCACATTGGAACGATTGAGAGGATAATGGAGGGCTGAACGGCTACAACGAATCTCAAGTGGTTCTCGTGCATGGAAGTGATAACGTGGCAAAATACATACTACGCATTTAAGTGTTTTAAGTATCCATACTATTAACATCTGTATACTGTTCAAAAAACCATCTGCAAAGTACCATTTAGACGTCTTCTTAATTGTCCTGTTAAACAGTCAAGCGCTTCGATTGTTATCGGCCAATATTCGTTGGAATTAATCTAATCAGTGGTTTCTATTAAAGCCTATTAGAACCAACCGAGGACGCGAAATGCTGACACAGATATGGGCACAGAACGAGAAGGCATTGTTGTTCGACACCAAGTTGGCAGAGGAGGCGATCAGAGAGTTGAATCAACGTTTGTGTAAAAGGGACGGCCAGTATAGTTGTATCACACAAACACACACACACACACGCTAGATCCAGACACGTGGCGTTTATTAAACGTCACTCCTGCATGCAATATTTAATCTCAATTTGGGCAGTATTATTACGGCTTTGTTTGGTTCAGTGTAAAAAAGCATAGCCTGTGTAATACATGGTCTTCTCGAAGGATCTCTAGATGAACAAGGATTAGGAGACAGTGGAATATGTTGCACATGCTCTCAACCAATAAATAAACCGTTGTCAAGTCATCACATGCACAAAAAGGCAATGCAACACCAACAGAAGGAGAGTGTCTTCATTCTCTGCTCAGATACACATTACCCCAATATATCATATGTCTATATTAACGCTCTGGTTTTCACATTTAGTGTACAATATTGTTAAGAATAATGAAATTATTAAATAATGCTATACAATGAATACAAAGGCTTTAAATAGACCATGATAATCATTTGCCGATGCTGCGACTGGCAATCGGTAATCAGTATCTGATAATATATAACGTTTGAGAAGACATGGAAATCCAAATGAAAACTAGATGTTTCTGTGTTTGTTTTTTTTACATACAAATGTTAACTTAAATCAAATCTGTTCTCAAGATAGATTTAAATAAGACCTTGTCAAACCTTCACCCCTTTATCAATTAGCAGGTGCTGTACGTGTTCACCATGTGGCAGTCGGCTATGGCTTGTTTTTGTAAGGCTAAAATTGTCCAAGAATTGAAAGGTAGAGTGCATTTGCAGCAGAATTTATTCATAAAAGCTACTGACAAAATGTCTCAGGAAAAGCTCGCTTCATTATGGCTGTAGAAATCGCCCAAGTTTCCCAGCTGTGCACGCTAAAGGTATGTGAGCGAGCAGGTGAGCCCCAGACCACATAAAGTGAGCAGGTGAGCCCCAGACCACATCTGTCACACACATAGTAACACATAGTAACTCACACATATTTGTTGGACAAGAGTTATGTCCCTCTCAACTGTGACAAAAAAAAGTTTGATCTCTGCCTTTGTCATTTACATTTTTTCAAGTTTGATCTTTGTAACGTTGGTTTCTGACCCAAAATTAAACGGAGATATCTTATAATAACAGATACATTTGCTTCCATATATCTTCACATTTATAGCTCCGTACACAATTTGTTACACTTGAATAAACAATACAATTTTAAGACAGTTATTTAACACTATGTAAGAGAGTAGTTTATACAGTCTTACAGTTACAACCGGCCCTGTGAAGGCAACCATAATTCTGATGCAGCCCAGGTTGAAAATAAGTGAGACACCCCTAGTCTAGGGTCTCCCAAACCAGGTATTTTTTGTTCCTTTTCTCACTCCAACAACAAAGCACTGAGCTCACATCGGTCCCGTCCACTTTGGGTTAACAAGATGATGCAGGACAACTGCTAAACCATTATACGTTAGAGAGGAAGTTCATCGCACAAATCCATCTCTTTCCCGCTGGATTTTGCCCTCTTTCTTGCAGGCTCGTATTACACGCCCTTGTTAGAATGGCAGCCAGTCCAAAATGACAACCTGTGACCATGCCTAAATGGCATTTCCGTTGTGTGCACAATGTTTGATTGGAGACCAGAATGCAGCTGTACATGCAATAACTGTAGCTGACAGCTTAGCTGCTTATTTTTAAAGTCCACGAATAAGCATTAGAATTGCTGCCTTGTTGTCAACAGATCATGTTGATCCTTTGAGCCAGCACCTCATGATTAAGGCATTCTATTTCCCCCTCGTTCTTTTATTAAAGTTAACTAAGCATTATTATTGGAAGACTGGAGAAAGTAGCTGCTCTTTTTTTCTTCTTTTTTCCCCTCCTCAGAAAATCTATCTCCGTCGACCAAAATAGCGAACAGAGGTGGTGTATTTGTGTTGACTGCAGTCACTGAGCATGACTTTAATTTGCAGGTAGTTTCTAAGTTTCTCCCTCCAGGAGTGATAGCTCATCAGCGCCATTAGTTACCTAACCAGCCTGAGACCTGCCTGCAGCTGCCCCGTGTGTGTGTGTGCGTGCGTGCGTGCGCACACGTGTGTTCGTGCTTGCACAATGTCCATGTGTACAAGCTCATCTTGCTTTATTACCCCTCACTTCTTATTTAATCTTGTTTTACCCCATTCTGGTACACACATGTATCGTATGTTTGCATGTCTTGTCCAACTCTCGCCGTTTCCCATCATTCTGGACCAGTAAACACACACACACACACACACACACGCACACGCACCTGCACATGCACACACAGAGGCAAACATAGATTAACAGTCACTGGCAAACACAAAATCACCTCAGGGAGTTGACATGGGCAGATTTTATTTTGCTGTCCATTGCTTCCAGGCTGATCTTTGCTCAAGGATTAACTGATATTACAGAACTTCATTTTACCTTCCAAGATTCAATACGGCTGGTATTTCAACACGACTCACAACCTGTGTGTGTGTGTGTGTGTGTATGAGAGGTACAAACACACATGTAGTGTTTTTGTCTAGCGCTGTGCTTGTATGGAAGAGATGAAGTGTGGCTGGGGGGTCAAAGAGGCGCGCCATCCTGCACATGTCTGTATTTATTCCCTCTGAATACTACAAGCAGTCAGACATCTGCCAGAAGATGTTGTGTTTGCCTTCATTCCCCTAATGAACGCAACAGCATTACAGTCTCTGTTAAGAGAGACGACGTACGTGAACCGAATTCTGTCGCCTCGGGTGAGAGACGGAAAGAAAAAGGCACGCCGCAGTCTTCTCGGGTAGGGAAAACCGGGGAAGAGGAGCGGGGAGGGGGTGGGGAAACGAGACGGGAGAGGAGAGATGGAGAGGAGGGGGGGAAAGGTTTGAGGTGCGAGCCGGCTCACACCGGGTACTTTATTGAGGGGAAATAATCGTGCTCTAATGACAGACCTGTAGATAACTGTCGTAAGAGCCCGTCGGCGGCGCCCAGGCGCTACACCTGTGTGACTAACCTGTCGCACTGGAGAGGACACGGGTCCACACGGGTCACGATGCCCTGTCCTCTCTTCTGACGAACGGCCCGGTCACGGCCCCGCGCCGCGCGAGGGGAGGAAACTCGGCGGGCGAAGACCGAGTTAAGGGGAGAGGAGGCGGAGATCAGTAACTCCTCTATATGATTCCGCGATCGTTCGGGCCTGATGAATGACGCGTGCACATAGACAGTGGTAGCTGTTATTCTCGGCACGCGGCACCGGATGATGTCAGATCGATCTCCGGAGAGAAATGCTGGGTATTCAATAATCTAGTCTCCTTCTAAACACGCCGAGGTTACTAGGCTCTTAGAGCGGCTGGCGGACACTTATTAATATTCTTATTCTTAGGACAAACTCCGCGACGAGGACTCAAGTGTTATGAGTCCCTCTCGGTCCCGAGCCAACCACGGCTCGGCCGAGAGCCGGAGGTCTACCAGCTGCAGCGATATCTCTCTTTAGTACAAAATGTCAGTTACCAGTGTGTGAGGAATCAGTATGTGTCCTGAGTGACGTAGATCAGTGGGTGTAGCTGCAGATGCAGATGTCGCTCAGACTCACCTCGGCGGCGCTGGGTCCGCTGGGTCTCCTTGGGTCTCCTCGGGCGGTTGACGGGTGAAGAAATAGGACTCACAAAAAGTAGGTCCACGAACCGAATGTAAAGTTTTAAGACCGCAAGGCAGCCAAGTATTTTATTCAAAAAAGGAAGAAAGAAATAAACAAAGTACAATTATTAATGATTTCTCTCGAGCCTGACGAAAAAGTCACAAGAACTTAAAAACCCTTTTTTCAGCCTTTCAGAAAAGGAAGAAGAAAAATAGAGACAGTACGCCAGGCGCCGAGTTTTCACGGACAAAATCGTCAAGCCGTGAGTTCTTCCACGGCCTGACGCAAACCACAACCTATGAAAAACCTCTTTTCTTTTCAAACCTCATTTTCCCAAAAGCCTCCTTGTTTCTCTGTTCGTCACCTTTATACCCCGGCCCTTCCCACTTTTACCGGATATCCGTCCCCTCTTTGGGAGTTGACGGGTTTCATCCCCCCTCTCTTCCTGAGAGGTCCTGGAGAGACTCTCTGTCCCACATCAAAGAGGGGACGTTGTTCCCCTCCTGTCTCTGGGTACTTTGGGTCCCCCTCTATATCCTTTCAGACTGGGTCAGACTTACGGAGCCAGTGACAGAGACATATATCACATTATCATGTCAATGACCATTGATCTACAGGCAGGCCAACACATATGAATCCATGCATTTGATTATTCACTTCCGCAGTCTCATCCTCTCTGGCCCCTTTGATCAGGCTTTGGGCTCCTCAACACACAATCCACCAGGTCTTCATTTGAATATCACCAGAGATGCCATTGTCCTGTCTTGACCAGCCTGTTGTAAATGCCTCCTCTGACCTCTCAGGCGACACTCTCTGATCCTTTCAGACTGGTGAGACTCTCCGGAGCCAGTGACCGCCAACACCCTCTAACCGGGGGTCAGGATAAGGAACACATTGGGAGACATATATCACATTATCCTATCAATGACCATTGATCTACAGGCAGGTTAAAACACATGAATCCAGGCATTTGAATCTCCCAAGAGGTGCCATCCCGTCTGGTCTTGCTCTTGCTAATCCCAGAAAAATTCGCATTTATTTGTCCTTCTTCTAACACCCTCTCTTGTGAATTTTGATAAACCAAGCCCCTTTATTATCAGTTATCTGTGTTAACCCGACTACTCCTCACACCCTCTCTCGGATTAGCCACAGATACTTAACATCAAAACCTGAATCATGCTTCAACCAAAACCCCTACATGTACATAAAAAACAAAATACAACATAAACCATTGAAAACCTTGAAATCAGTAACATATAATGAATACCTCAATACAAGTCATATCACATTATTTATTTTTTTTTTTTCTTTTTTCCCATGTTACTCACGCTCAATCACCTTGGTACTCCTCCATTGTCCCAGTGTCTCTTCCGCATCGTTGTCACCATATAATCCACATAGTCCAGAAATCAGGACCGCCAAATGTCTATGAGTTATGATTACCCATCAAGTCCAATATTCCGTTCGTAGACCAACTGTCCTGACCCGCTGTGCAATGTACAGCCGGGTCTTCTTCTTCGAACCCTCTGCACAGAGTGCAATTGAGTTCCTTCGGGGGAACCCTCTGCACGAATCACAATTGAGTCCCCCCGGTCGAACAGTTCAGTTCGAAAAGGTCAGCACCGGGACGTGTCTGCCCCGGTCCTGCTTGTAGAAAACAATGTGGGTGGAGCCCACACTGTCGCTGTGTTGACCTTGGTTGTCAACCTCGGGCCCCCTTTATGAAGCCTCATACTGCTCGATCTCTGCTGCTCCTCTGCGGTCCTGGTAATGCCACGTCCGTTGGCTCTGCTTCCAAGAGGCAGGTCAGCTCGGGGATTCTCGAACTGGCTATCTTGGGATCTGTGACAGTCTGTCTTGATCCCCAGGTAGAGGAACGTCACTGCATGCGCTGCTCGGTCTTCAGGAAGACGGATCACTGGTTCTGGTCACAGGATGCACATGCAGGGCTTCTCTCGTTCTTTCAGATCCAGGCTTCGCTGTGTGGATGACGCGAACAGACCTGGACCTGCTTGACATTGGGATTCATGGTGCTCCCATTCTGGGCGGAGGGTTTGAACTTGTCAAAGTACCGATGGGTGATGTGAGGTTAAAACAATAAACACAAAAGCTAATAATAAAGAATATATCAAAGAAAAACAGAAAGCTAGTTATAGAAACCTTCTGTTGGACTAATTAATGCATGTTTTTTTTTTTTTTTTTTTTTTTAAACATAAAATGGAAACAATCGTAAAAAATTAAAATATAAAAAATTAAAATAATAAAAAATATTAAAGTATTAAAAATTAAAATAATAAAAAATTTAAAATATTAAAAATTAAAATTAAACATTTAAACAGTCAGGGCCCTGTTAAGGCCAGGTTTGGCGAATAAAGATTCTGTACGCCGACTTTCAATTCACGGTGCTCTCCTATTAGATAGCCGCGCCAGCATCAATGATTTACTGAAATTCTATTAAACGACATCACGTGGAATGTGACGGAAAAACTAACAAAAAGAAAAATATAGCGGGACATGCACTGGTTCAAAAGTAAATTTCCCCCAGGTGACAAGGTCATCCTGTGAGAGAAACAAAAAATATAAAAGGTCAAACGGGCGCAAAGTAACTCCCCTCAGGTGACAAGGTCACCCTGAGAGAGAAACAAAATATAAAAAGGTCAAACGGCAAAAGTAAACCCCCTTCCTCAGGTGACAAGGGTCACCCTGTGAGAGAAACAAGAAGGTTAACAGGTCACCCGTCCCCAAAATTCAAAACAAAAGAGTTACCCCGTCTAAACATTTACCCTTAACTGGCTAAAAAGTGATAAAAAATTTAAAAACAAAAACAACAATCCACACATTCAGTCGATCAGTCAGTTCGTTAAAACTGTCTTAAAAACCTGTCAAAAAAAAATTGTTGTTTTACCTGTCATCAGGAGATCCTGTTTAAGAGAACCGCCGTTCCCCTAACAACCTCTCTCCTTTCCTCGCGCCCCATGTCCTGTTCTTAAGGAACATCTGTGGGAGGCGCTCTCCTACCTGTCTCTTTAGTACCAGGTGCAAATCTCACCTTGGAGACCTACCCTGGTCCCATGAGCCGATTCCTCGGGCTCGCACCTGTTGAATGTAGTGCCCTTGCTAGAGCCACTACGCAATATTTTAACACACGGAACAATATGATAATGGTGTGTTTGATGACATAACATATCCCCTTCAGAATTTTAGCCGTGATGTATCGGGCTAAGGGTAACAAACCTAATTTATGCAGCAGACCAATTATGGCAACCAATATCACCATAATCAGAACAGGTATCAGATATTTCCGCCACCAGAAATATCCTGGGAGGTCAAAACAATAAACAAAACTGAATAAAAGTATCAAAGAAAAATAGGACGCTCGTCCTTAAATCGTCTATCAAAGTTATTATTGGGTTACAACATAACGCCCATTACTGTTTTAGGCCAAACGTGGTAACGAGGGCCCATAAAATCAGGCGACAGGAGGAGGCCTCTCTGGCTAAACCCACAGGGGTTTGGCTGCCTTTGAGAGACAATTTCAGGTTATACAGGCTTTGCCTTCCCAGATTTTGTCCCCGAGCAGCTGAGCATCCACATGGCTTGTGTTGTGTGTGTGGTCAGGCATGTCAAGTTCAAGTTCAGGATTGATGGGATAAGGACTTGCCATTCCAAATTAGTTTTGGATGTCTGTCTGTTACACAATATCTTAAGTCGCTACAGCGTAGCTTTTCTTAAACCCATCGACCATGGCACATTGCTGACATCGTGATCTGACCTGTGTTGTGTGTGTGTTCAGAGCAGGGATGCCGATCATGTTTCAGAACCTTTAGAATCTTCTCATGACCCACATGCCCTAGTCCTTCGTGGCACTTCAGTGACCACCTGATAGGCATCGTCAGGCGGCACCTCAGTGAATCGTCTTCTCCCTTCCATCCCGTGGAAATTTCAGGAGAGTTTGGCCACCTTGAGTCGTGTCTGGGCCATTAGGTTAACTTGTCTATTACCATCATGATCGTAATCTCTAACGTCGGTGTGACCATTAACATGATTCCAATCTAGGTACATAGAACAAGTTATTTCTTTATCCGACTCCACAAATGCGGCATGGGAGTGGTTCGCCTTTTATATTTGTAAAATCTCTTTGTGTCCAGTACTCCAATTCCTGAGTACCTGTTTTGTGACAGTAATCTCTGTCAGTTACAAGTCTTGGTTTAGAAGTGTTGTTCTTCTTAGCTGCTAAGAGGCCTTCCAAAAGGCATTTACTACAGCTGTCTGTGCCGTGCCTGCGCACCAGCCTGTTCTTTTTATTAGTGTCTCTTTTATTTAATTTGTTTTGGTTTCACGATCTGTCAGTTTTATTTTGAACGGTAGTAGTTATGTCGCAACTGATTAAAACGGTCAAAAATATAATTTGCAATCAATGGATCAACCTGAACAAAACACTTCATAAGAATGAAGTCAATAAATCAAATCAAAGTCAATTAATCAAATAAACTCAATAAATTAAATTAAAACTCAATAAAATCAAATCAAACTCAATTAATCAAATTAAAGTAAATAAATCCAATTAAACTCGATAACTCAAATCAAAGTCAATAAATCAAATTAAAGTCAATAAATCAAATCAAAGTCGATAAATCAAATTAAATTCAATAAATCAAATTAAAGTCCTTCGTTTAATGTAAGCTATCAACTAAATTAAAGTCAATAATGTGTGTTCAATCGAACACTCACAACCTAGGAGGATCACCCCTGTTCAAGGTAGTCCAACTCGCTCGAAATAAAAGGAGGATATGTTATCCTATTCTAGGTTCCTGTTATATTTTCCTGTTTAACTAGGACGTCTGAGTGTCCATAAACTGCTATATTCGGTGATGTCGGGAGGATGAGGCATGATGCATTTGACAAGAGCCTGTTTGGGAAGAGGGGGGGAAACAATGAAAACAAAGCTCCAGCATGTATCACACTGCAGCCTCCTATCAGGATTTAGTCAGATATTTATCTCCACATGTCCTGGGGGAACACAAGGATTGTTTATCCAACACTGCCAGATTTATAGTAGATGGTCAAAACAACACTGCCGTTATTACAATATTATTCACACCCCTGCACATCAATATGCACAATAATGGAAGAGGGAGACCAGTATCTGGGCGGTCCATCTGCGGGGGGAGGTAAAGTGGGACGTCACTTCCAGCCGTGGTGACGATTTCGTCCGGCCCCTTTTATTTTTTTTTATTTTTTTTCCTCTCAGCCTCCGCTCAGACCCGCACATCTCTTCCAAATAAAAGGCTGTGATCCCACGCACACACCTCTTTACTTTGTTTGAGGGAAATCCCAGAAGGATTTCGACCCCTATCGTGTTTAGATTAATTGTTACAGCCGCAGTCTGGTTAGAACGGCGTCACTATATCCAATCACACCCACACGCCAGTCGGAATAAATGGTGATCGCTCACTCTGTTCATTCGTTAGTTATTTAAACACACATGCCTAGCGGCTATCTCCGCGGGAGCCTAACTCATCGGCTTGTGTTTAAAGTTTTGTAATTAAACTCAATTAATTACAAGTACTAGGAGAGTTTTTGTGCCTTTTTCGTCTCTTCAGTTCCTCGGCCTTTATCGCACTATGATCAGCTCAGCTCGGCCTTCTCTGTGTGCCAATAACGCATTTTAGGGTTAAGCTGGGTTTTAGACGGAGACCAGCGTGAAATGTCGCCCTCGCCAAGCGGGTTATTCCAACGAGCTAGGTAACTCTTCAACCTATTGCGCACTGATTTATTTACTTTATGCTAACTCCCTTTAAACGCCCTCTCGTGAAGTACTTCTAGTTTTAAAGTTTCCTCCTCTCGGAACTACCAAAACGCTGAAAATCGATCGGTACCGCGTTAAATGGACGGTTCCTTTTCCAGGAAAAGGACGGCCAGATTACTGGCCCGATTGCCCGATAAACAGGTGGAGTGCCTCGGTGATGAGGGCAGAGGGAGATAATGGGTGTTCGCCGGCACGGGGGACGAGCATACAGGTAGTCCGAGTGCTCGCCGGGAAATCACCGGTTACCTTCTCTGGCTAAGTAAATAAATCAATTCAGTTCGTTTTCACTGGTTTCATACAGTTTTCGTCGGGAGGGTTCGTGTGTTTTAACCTGAGAGAAGAATCCGCTCCTTGTGCTCGAAGTTAAAATAAGATTTCAAACGTGAATCGTTATTTTCCATTTAATTAACCGCGTATTGATTAATTAAGGTATGATACACAAGCCTATCTACCTCTCAAGTCCCTGTTCGGGCGCCATGTTAAGAGAGACGACGTGAACCGAATTCTGTCGCCGGTGAGAGACGGAAAGAAAAAGGCACGCCAGTCTTCGGTAGGGAAACCGGGGGAAGAGGAGCGGGGAGAGGGGAACGGAACGGGAGGGAGGGAGAGGAGGGGGGAAAGGAGGGGGGGGTAACCGGGCGGGTAATTGGAAACCCAAAAGGGAAACCCTCGGGGGCGCCCGGCGCCCGCCGGGGGCCCCGGCCCCGGAGAGGCCGGGGCCCCTACGAGCCCGTCCCCTTTTTCGCGAAAGGGGGAGGCTCCCCGGGGGGGGCCGAGGGGGGGGGAAAGGCGGGGAGCCGATTAAAAAACGGGATCGTTCCCCCATATGACCGCCATGCGGGCCCGTAATCGCGCGGCACGAAGTGGGAGTGTTTTCCGAGGACCCCCTATTCAATCATCTCCCAAAAAGCTGGGTTTTAAAATAGCTCCCTTAAACCCCGGGGGGGTTTTACTCTTAGACGGGGGCGGGACATTTAAAATTCTTTTTTGGACAAAACCGCGGGCCAAGGAGGTCCCCCCGGTCCCAGCCAACCCCTGGCCAAAGGCAGGGTTTCCAGTGGGAATCTTTTGTCTGCAGACCCGTGGTGAGGTCAGATTTTCCGGGCTGACGGGGTTGGGCCCGGGTTCGCCGTCCCTCGGGGGGCGGGTTTTGGCTCCCGGGGGGCCCCGGGGGTTAGGGGGGGAAAAAATGGACCCCAAAAATTCCCAAAAAGAAAGTTTTTCCCCAAGGACCCAATATTTTATTCGGAAAAAAGGGTAAACAAAGACAAAAATTTTTTCCCTCTAAAAAGGGGAAAATAAAAACAAAACCCTTTTCTTCAGCCTTTTGAAAAAAAAGAAAAAAAAAAAAAACTCACCCCTGGTTTTTCGGGGTACCCCCCAATTGAAAACCCCTTTTCTTTTTAAAAATTTTCCCCCTCCTTTTTTCCCCTGGTACCCTTTTCCCCCCTTACTTTTCGGGTTGTCCCCTTTTGGGAGTTTACGGGGTTTATCCCCCTTCTTTAAGGCCTGGGGGCTCCGCCCACACAAAAGGGGGGGGTTTTCCCTCCTGTCTCTTCTTTGGGCCCCCCTATACCCTTTGCTTAACACAACCAACAGGCTATTAATTTTCACAAGACCATTGTCCGGCGGGCCCCCTTGAATCCTCTTTGAATTTTTACCCTCTCTCCCTCTGGCCCTTTTCAGGCTTTTGGCCCCCAACCACAAACCACCATCTTTTTTGAAAATACCAAATCCATTTCCTTCTTTACCATGTTTAAAGCCCCTTTACCTTCAGGGCCCCCTTTGACCCCAGAGGTATTTGGGCCGTACCCAAACCCTTAAGGGGTCTAAAACCAAACAATTCACAATCCCAATGACCTTATCAAGGCATTAAAAACCCTAAACAGGATTTGAACTCCCAAATGCCCTCCCTCTTCTTTTCGCAACCCAAAAAATTTTTTTTTCCCTTTTAAACCCCCCAAACCCTGACCCTAAAAGTTTTTTCCTGTCACTTCTTTGAGTAGGGCTTTTAAAAAAATTTCAAAATTTTTTTCCCCCGGGGGAAATCCCCCGTAAGGGGGAAATAAACCAAAACAATCAGGGGGTCCTTTGGGCTTTGAGAGAGGACCTTTTTCGGGAAGGGGTTTTTGGGTTTTCAAATGAAAACAAATCCCCGAAAAAAAACCAATTGGGGGGTAAAAAAATTTAAAAAGGGGGGATTTTTAATCTCCCCAAATTCCTCGCTTTGCATTGGCTAAAAATTTTTCAACATGATGGGGTTAGCAAAACAAATATGAAGTCAATGTATCCAAATTCGTTTAGGTATAAAGTTTTTCAGCAGGGAGTTTTCAATTTGCCCCCCCTGGGAGAAAATTCCCTTTTGGGCTTCCCAAGTTTGGTTTTTTCCCCGTTGAGGTTTTTTAATAGGTGGTTTTCCCTTTTAAATTTGAAATCCCAGAGTTCCCCTGCATTTTTTAAATAAAAAAACCAACAAGACAGTGCCTTTTGTTTAAAAAATGACCGTCAAAGGGTTAAATTTAATGCTTTTTTATCGGAAAATTTTCAAAGGAATTTTTCAAGGGTTTTTTGGGAAGATTTTTAGATTCAGGGTGTTCACAAGGGCCCAAATTCCTAACTGAAAAAAAAATTTTAATTCAAACCCCCGGGGGAAAAAAAGGGCCTGTGGGAAAGGGGGTAACAAAAATTTCTGGCGGCATTTACCCGGGGAAAAGGGGGAAAATGAGGGGGGAAAGCTCCCGGGGGCAAAACAGGAGAAAATGCCGGACTTAAACCCAGTCCCGAGGTGAGGGGGGTTTTGGGTTTTTTGCCAAATTGAGAAAATCCTGGTTTTTGAATTTTTTTGCCAAACCCCCCCCCGTCTTCTTTTCTTCTCCCCTTTTTTTTCCCTTTTCTTTTGGTGCGTGGAAAATTTTAAAAAATTGTTCCCAGCCTATTTTTGCTGGGTGCAATTACAAAGCCAGCCCCGCTCGGGGGAAAACTAAAAATTTCTTCATCCTAAATTTTAACCCCCCTAAAATTTCCCTTGTATTTTCCCCACCTGGGCACACCTTTTCTTTAAGAACAAAAATCATTTTGGTTGGTTGGGATACCGTAGTGATTTGGAGTCCCCTTTTCCATTTTTCTTTATCTCAAAAAACCTGGCCTGAACGTTCGGGTATTTTTTTTTTTTTTTTTTGCTGGGTTCCGTTTTTGTTTAAATTTTTTAGGGGGTTTTAACCCACCTTAAAAACAATAAGAATTGATTTTTTTTTTTTTACATTTTTTATTGGGTTTTTTGAAAAGTTAACTGGGAACTTGTCCCAAGAGGAAATTCAGCACACAAAATCATTTAATTTTTATCCAATTGGGAAACTAACCCTACCAGTTTTTGTTTGGGTGTGTTGTGGGTTTGGGGGGTTTTGGTGTGTGTTGCCTCAGGGGCTTTTGTAAAATTTTGAAGCCCCCCCCCTTTGAACAAAAAAAGTCACTTTTTTTTTTTTAATTCATGTGTTTTAATGGTAAAATGGGGGATGGGGGTGGGGCCCGGAAATAACCAGATTATCAAATTGACTTCCTTTAAATCCCCCCCTTTTAAGGGGCCAAATTTTTTTTATGTTGGGGGAAAGGATTTTAAAACCCTTTTTTTACTTGTCAAATTTATCGTCCGTTTGGCTAACCTAAGGACTTTTTCTTTTTTAACTGCAGCCCTTGACAAAAAAAAGTTAACCACCCCCCAAAGGGGAATAAAAAATAATTGGTTTAAAAAAAATAAAAATTGAATTTTTTTTTAAGTAAAATAAAAAAATTCCCTTCTCCATCCAAAAATGTTTAATAAAAAAAAAAAGGGTTTTTATGTTGGTTTGGAAAAACCGGCTGAAAGAGAGGGGGGGAAAAAGCAAAAATAAAACCCTTTTTTCATGTTCATTTTAAATTTCTTTTGACTATTAATGCCCAAATTAGCTGGGCCGAAAAACCCTTTTTATCGGTTAGTTACACACACTGAAAAAAGACTTTTTTTTCCTTGTTTTTTTAAAAATTTCCCTCTACACGTTAAAATTCCCCCCCCTCTTTCTCGGACCACATTTCCCCAAAATTTTTGGATTAAAAATCCTTTTTTTATTTTTTTGTGTGTTTTGGGGTTTCATTCCCGGGGGCCCCCAAAGGTTTCTTTAGACAGGGAAAAAAACTTTTTTAATTTCAAGGTTCAACTATTTTTAGAATACTAGATAAAATGTAAACAGTTTGGGGGAAAAAAGGTTTATTACCCGCCAAAAAAGGGGTTTTCTTTCCAACCATATTAACTTTTCCCCTTTTTATGTATAATATAGGGCCTCCCCTTTCCCGAGGGGGAAAGGGGTGTCAGAAAATACGCCTCCTTTATTTTCATTTTTTCCCTTTTTTTTTTTAAATTATATTTTTTTTTCAGTAACTTCAAATAAAAGCAGAGCATTTGGCAATTTATTAAAAAAGCCAATCCAAATAAAATTCCTTAAAACTTGTTGAACCAAATTTTTCCCAAATTCTTATTTGGTGTCCCAAAGGCCCTCTTGGGTTTTTTAAACAAATTCCGCAAAAATAAGTTATCCCCCTTGAAGCTGTTAAATTTTAAGTTAATTCCGCTTTTGTAATTCTTTTTCCTGTAAATTTTTTTATCCCCGTTGTGAAACCCCAATTACTTTGGGAAAACATCGGTAACCCTTTAAAGCAAATTATGGAGTTAAAAATTACCCCAATTCGACCAAATGTTTTGTTTTTGAATCAAGGGGGGTTTGTTTATTTTGGGTTTACACTTCCCCCGGAATTCATATAGGGGGGCAAACCCAAAAAATGTATTATGTTTTTATCAAATGTCCCTTTTAAAAATTATTTTAAAAAATAAAATGAAGAAATCTTAACCATAATGTTTTCAAATTCCGGGCCTTTTTTTTGAACCCCTCCTTTCCCAAAAAAACCTTTTTCTCTTCAAACCAGTAAGGAAAAGTTAAATCAAGGGGAAGGGATGGGGGGGTGAAGGGCCCCTCTACTTTTGCCATAACATCACTAAAAGGGAAGCCATCTTTTGTGGTTGTTGTAGCGGGGGTTTATTTTTGTTGGTTTTGGGTTTTAGTTTTAACATTTTTTTGGGGGGGGGCCCCTGTCTTTAAAATTTTTTTTTAAAAAAAAATTTGTTTTCTGGGTTTTTTTTAAATGATTCTCTTTTTAAAAAAATAAAAAATGCTTGAATAAAAATTTAATTAATGGACTTTCCCATTTATTTGAGGACCTGAAGCTTAAGCCCCTTGTAAAACCTTTGTTTTATTTCCCTTTCCATTAAACTTAAAAGGAAGTATTAAATTTAAAAAAAGATCCCAAACCTTTCAAATATTCTGGAATCCCAAACACTTCCACATGATGGAAAATTTAAAGCCAAGTCATAAAAAATTGATTCCAAACAACCAAATTTGTTTTTCCCCTGTTATTTGCATTTCCTCCGTAAAAACTTAATTTCAAAGGGCGTTCGTGACCAACCCAAAAATGTATTAAGATTCACCAGTAAATAATTTTGGTTTTAAAGGAACACTTCTTAGAAAAAAGATTTATCATTTTCATAAAACCGGGCAGGATGGGGGTTTTTTTTGTTGGGGGGGGAGGTATTCATCACTTTAACCCCCTCTTTCTGAATTCAAAAAAGTTTTGAAAACCATGGTATGCTAAAAAACCCAAATTCTTTTTCCACTTTAACAAAACAAAAACAGTTTCCCCTGTTTGTTTTTAAAAACTTTGGAAAAATTTCATTTTCCCCCGGGTTTATGGTTTTTTTTTTTGCTTTCGCCTCAAAAAGAAGGCACTTGTCACTAAAAAGTTTTTTGATGAAACCAAAAATTTTGTTAATAATGTAAAACCACAGTTACAACAAAATTTTTCCTTCCCTAATTTAAATTTTTGGAATTCCCATTTGTTTCATTTACCCCATCCACTTTGCTCCCTTTACTTTTATCTTTATGAATTTAATCAATCCTTTTTAAGAACTGAGGTTTTTTTTTTTTTTTTTTTCTGAAATTTTAAGTGGGAAAATGAAACCTGTTGCTTACCCCCGGATTTTGCTTAAACAAGCCAAAAGGGGGTTTTTTTGTTTTTTGTTTTCCCTTTTTCTTTTTTTTTTAGAATTTTTCAATTTCCCTGTTTTCATTTTTTAAAGTAAAAAAATTTTGGTTAGAATTCCTTAAAGGTTTTGGGACTTTTATTTCCATGGGGAAAAAATTTTTTTAAAATTAAATTACAAGTTTTAGTATAAAGACCCAGGCCCTTTAAAAAAAACCCAAAAATTTTTTTTTTAAAAAACATTGTCAAAAAACTTTATTTTCAATCTATTCTTGATGAATAATAAAACCTAATTAGTAAAATAAGTTTAAAAATTTTTTAATAATTTTTTTTTAGTTAATTTTTTTAAAAGTGGCTAGCTTCTGGGGTTCTGGGAGGTAAGTTTTTTCGAACAAACGGGGTTAATGGTGATTTTTCACCCCGGTTTTGTGGTTTTTTTGGGGCCCCCAAAACAAGAAGGGAAGGAGAAGGAGGAGGAAAAGAGAGCGGGAAAAAGAAAATCCCGGGTGGGCTTTTTAGTTTTAGCGGTCAATTTTTGGGAGCGGGGTTTAAACATGGCGAAAAATTGCAAAATGACGGCCTTTTTCCGGGAAAAACACCCGTGTAAATTTTTTTTGGGCCACAATTTTCTTTCCCTTTTCATTACTGGAAGGAAAAACCTGAAGGATTAAAAAGAAAAAAAATTGGAAAAAGTCTATTTTTTTTGGTAAAAAAACAAGTTTTTTAGGAATTTTTCCTTTTACATGCTTAGAAAAATACTTTTTTCTTGCAGTTTTTTAATTTTACTGTTTAGGGAATCTCTGTGTCCCTTTAAAAGGTTTAAAAAATTAGTCGAAAAAATGAACAGAACAGGTTTATTGCCAAAAGAATGAATGTTTTCCACAAACAAAACGAGAATTTTTTTTTTTTTGGTGGAGGTGCAACATTTGGACATGACAAACAACAATCAACGCAAGGAGGAGGAGGAGTGGGGAGGAAGAGGAGGGAGGAGGAGGAAGGAAGAGGCGGGGGAAGAAGGAGGGGAGAGAGGAAGGTGCGTAGTCCTGGGGTGACGTCAGTCAGTCCAGGGTCGATGATGAGCCGACCGCCCGTCGGGAAAAAGCTATTGGTGTGGCGGTGCGTGGTCGCGATGGACGCAACCTCCTCCCGAGAGGACTCGAACAGAGAGTGTCATCCAGGGTGGGAGGGTCGGCGACAATCTTTCTGGCCCTTCCAGTGACCTGAGTGAACAGGACCTGGAGGAAGGCAGATTGCAGCCCGGGCCGCCCTCTCGGCCAGCGGATCGTGCTCACGGCCTGCGCTTGTCTTTGGCTGTGGCTGCAGGGGTGCCGAGCGGTGATGGAGGAGCAGATGATGGACTCAGCGATGGCCGTGTGAACTGCCATCATCGCCCTGGCGGGTTGAATTTCTCAGCTGCCTCAGGAAGAACATCTGCTGGAGCGCTATGCGGAGATGGGCGATGTTCAGCTCACTTGAAAGTCCTGGGGAGATGATGGAGCCCAGGAAGCGTGGGACTCCCTACAGCGTCGGCGGAGGAGTCACACAGGATGAGAAGGGGGCGGGTGGGGCTGGGTCACTCTGAAATCACAACCATCTCCACTGTCTTCAGGCGTTGGGCTCCAGGTTGGTCTCTGGCTGCACCAAGGTCACCCAGGTGGTCAGTCTCCACCTGTAGGCGGTCGTCCCCACCAGAGATGAGCCCAATGAGGTGGTGTCATCCGCGAACTGCAGGAGCGGCGGACTGGTGACTGGGGTGCAGCTGTTGGTCTGGGAGAACAGCAGAGGGGAAGAACACAGCCTTGGGGGAACCCGTGCTGGTGGTCCGGGGCCTGAGGCGTGCCCCAGCCTCACGTGCTGCTTCCTGGCCGGTCAGGAAGTCTGTGATCCACCTGCAGGTGGAGTCGGGCCACGTGCAGCTGGGAAACTTGTCACTGCTAACAGGGACGGGATGATGGAATTGAGGCAGAGCTGGGGGTCCACAAACAGGATCTAGTAGAGTTCAGAGTCCAGATGCTGGAGGATGTAGTGAAGGGCCATGTTGACTGCATCGTCTGCAGACCTGTTGGCTCATGAGCGAACTGCAGGGGTCAGGAGTGGGTGGTGATGGTCAGTGTGACAGGACCAAGCGTTCAAGGGACTTCCTTGACCACAGTCAGGCTGACAGACCTGTAGTCATTGAGTCACATGATCTTGGGTTTTTGGGGCCAGGGGATGATGGTGGGGCCGCTGAAGCAGGCTGGAACGTGGCATGTCTCGGGGAGTGTTGAGATGTCGGTGAACACGGAGACAGCTAGTCATACAGTGCTTCAGGGTGGAGGGGGAGGCCAGTCCGGACCCGCTGCTTTCTTGGGGTTCTGCTTTTTAAACAGCCTGTTGACAGCTCTCTCCAGGATGACGAGGGGAGTGTCGCTGAGTTGATGGAGGGTGCTCCAGGGTGTGAGCCCCTGATGGAAGCCTGGGGAGGGTGGGCTGATGGTCTGTGGCTTGTTGGTGGGGCTGTGGGGATGGTCTCAGGACTGCTCCATTGTCTTTCAAAGCGGCAGTAGAACTCATTTTAGCTGCGTCTGCAGAAGCATTGTTCATGGGTGGGTGATTTGAGCTTGTAGTTGTTGATCTGCCTGGGCCTCTCCAGACAGAAGCAGAGTCGTTTGCTGAAGGCTGCTGTTGCAGTTTCTCAGAGTACAGTCGTTTAGCATCTCTCACCGCCTTACTAAACCTGACTGGACTCTGTGTACAGGTCCTTGTCCCCTCCTGAATGCTAGTCCTTCTGCAGTCTTAGCCTGAGCTCCGCTGTGAACCAGGGTTGTCGTTGTTATAACTCACCCTGGAGCTGGATGGAACCGCTGTCTCACAAAGCTTCAGTGTAAGTACAGCCTCTGTGTACTCATCAGGCTGTTGGTAGCAGTCCTGAAGACATCCAGTCAGTACGGTCAAAGCACGCCGTAGATCCTCCAAGAGCCTCACTGGTCACTTCTTGAACTTCCTCACCACAGGTTTTGCAGGCTTTAGTCTCTGCCTGTATGAGATCAAGATGAACCATGGCGTGGTCAGAGTTTCCAGTGCAGCTCGAGGGGCAGGCGTCGATGAGGCCCTGCTGATTGTTGTGTAGCAGTGGTCCAGATGCTCTTCTCTCTGGTAGGGCATTTAATTAACTGTCTATATTTAGGGAGTTCGTGGCTGAGGTTTCGCTGTTGCGTAAAAATCCCCCAGTACAATAACTAAAAAGAGTCCGGGAAAGGTCCGCTCCCCACGCCGTATCTGTTCAGCGAGTGTCTGTTGTGCCTGCGTTCACGTTCCCCTCTTGACGTGGCGTAAACTCCGGCCAGGATAGATTAAGGCGAACTCACGCATTGGGGAGTAGAAGGGTTTGCAGTGGATGATAAAGATTCCAGGTCCGGCGAACAGTGCTGTAGAATCACCGTTACGATCGTTGCACCAGCCCGTTGTTGAGGTAAAGCGAATTCCTCCACCCGCTTTTTTTACGAGAGAGCTCCGAAGACCCGGTCCGCTTTCGGAACAGCTGGAAGCCAGCGAGCTGGGCGCCGAAGTCTGATGTGTCGAGCCACTAAGCCATGATTCCGTGAAACACAGAACGGAGGATGAGGAGAAGTCTCCTGTCTCTCCCCACCAGCAGCTGGAGTTCGTCCAGTTTGTTGCACAGTGAGACGTTGGAGAGAAATATGCCCAGCCAGCAGCTGTCACGAGAATCATTTCCGTGGCATTGTACAAAGCGCTCCCGAGCGTTTCCCTCTCCGCGGCGTTTCACCACGCGATGGTGAAGAGTGAGCACACCTTTTACAAAAATGTCCAGTAACTCCCACAGAAGTTAAAAGCGTTGGAAGTAAATCATTGGGTTGAATTCAGCTGATATTTTCTCTTTCATCATGACTTAGAAAAATATGCTTTACTGGCATAATGACTACGTTTGTTACATAGTTATGATTCTGTATCAGGCTGAATCAATCTGAATCAGTCCTTGAAATGTTGTTGAAAGAGATTCAGTACAATGTTGCTGAAACCGGTTACAGTTGAAAATGTTTAACTTTTCAGATACATGTAGGCCAATTTTGACAGATGCTAAGCTAACCATATGAATGAAATGTGCAGCCAATCCAACTGTGCAAAAAACGAATTCACACAAATCTGTGCTCTACAATGCTGTTTCTATAATAGTGAGTTTTTGTTGTCATGTTTTAGTTTAGTTGCAATTTCATATATATTTCTCATTTTAATCAACCTACAAGGATTTATGGATTGCAGAAATGTTGACTCAGAAAGCGAAAAAAGTTTTTTAAATGTGTGTTCAGACCGAATGAATGACAGACATGTAGACTACACAATCCATGCCCTCGCTTTCACAGGTGGGGTAAACAGAGAGCTACACCAAAGTAATGGTGGTGGTGTAAGAGAGCTCTGGTGTGCCCTTGGGCCCTGGCTTTGTCTTTAAGTCCCTCTAACGTCTTTTTTTTTCCGATTCTCTCTTTCTATGTTGTCATCTCTAGTGTCCGCCAATGACTGTGACTCCGAAGAGAATGCAGAGCTGACCTATTACACTGTGAGTCCAGACTTCACCATCTCCCCCCACGGGACCATCTTCCCTGCGGGGCCTCTAGACTACGAGAGGCACAACCACCTGTACGAGTTTGTGGTGATGGCGGTTGACAAGGGGGAGGTCCCTCGCACCGGCACAACTACCGTACGCATTCGAATGGCCAACGTCAACGACGAAGCGCCCGAGTTCTCCCAGCACATGTGAGTAAGAGTTCGGTTTCCAAACTCCCGCTTTTCCCCGCGGTTGTTTAGTTAAAACACAATGAAAGAGGTTTTGATGGAATGCGATGAAACTTGCAGTTAGCTTTTACTTGAATAAGCTGTTATGAGCTCCCCCGACTCTGTGTCAGATTCCTCCATGCTGGTGGGGGTGAGACGCCAGTGGCTGACCCTCATTCTGTTGAGCAGGACCTTAGTTGTTAGCAGCATCGCCTTGGACTCTATTCGGTTCAGCCGGCTTTATTCGCATGGCATCTGACATGCCGTAGGACAATTAGGATTAGGAAATACAATAAATGAAATATAGGAAAACAAAATGAATCGGAACAATTTAATTTTTTAGGACCACATGTACCATGTCACACTTTAGAGCCGCTGCATACAGTGGGGGGTATCGCATGAGCTGTAGTCTGACGGAAAAAGACACCATAATTATTTAAAATAATCATTAGATGCAGCCCAAATTCAATTTCAGCCGCTGTCTGACAAAATTATTTGTTGGGTCGCCTGGGAGAAAACGCTGCAGTGCTTTTTATGTCCACTTCCCTCCTTCTGGATTGAGGTGATGGGTTCTGCTACCCCTTTTGATTTTCTTTCTTTATGAGAGAGCGAGAGAGCGAGAGAGAGAGAGAGAGCGACGTCTCTCACCTCCCAATTCAACATTGCAGCTGCCATTAACCACACTTTCAGTGATGCTGTGGTGCCTGCATCTTTTAATTGGTTGATTTTCAGGCAGAGTGGTGTGGCAGGGTCAATCAGCCATGCCCACCAGCAACCTCAGGGGGCTTGTGCCTGCACTATTGAGTGTGTGTGTGTGCTCTTTTTGAGAATATGTGTGTGTTCTGTTACTGAGAATGTCAATGCAAAGGGTTGGTATGGACCGAGTTATAACATGCATTAATGCATCATGCTTCTGATATGCATGTGTGTATGTTGTTTATAGTGGGAGGGGATTTGTGTGTGTGTGTGTACGTGTTGGTTGGGTTGTATTGATTTAATAGATGAGCGACAGCAGAATACTCTCCCGTAGCCCATAGACGCTCTCCTGCAGCTGCCGCAAAAATGTTGCTGGGCAATCAGTGATTTATCACTAACTCACACACAGACACATATGCATGTATGCACACACTGGAGCCACAGAGTCATCCATGCAGGCACACACGTGAGCGCTTGCACTAAGGCATGAATATGCACACACACACACACACGAGGGCAGGAACAAGCAAACACATCTGTCGTGTCATTGAGGAAATGGATAGCAGGGCAGTTTGGGTGTATACAATTCATGCAGATAAATTCCCTTTCTTTGCTCTTTTTACCTGTGTGTGTGTGTGTGTGTGTGGGGGGGGGAGGAAAGTCAATGCATGTGATGGACAAAGAGGAGTAGACGGACAGAGAGAGAGAGAGGTCATTATAAACATCATTATCGAGGTAGAAAATGTGTCTTATTTGTATCGATTCTTGAAGTTGGAAGATTGCGATAATGAGTTTCCATGTGCGTATGCAAGGGGCTTGGGTTTCATTGGTGGGAACGCATACACGGTGGGTGGGGGGTCGTGACGTCTTCCTCAAGGAAATCTTTAAGATGCACTTCATTTCCTGCCTTCTGGGATATGTGAATGCTTCCTCTTTGTCAATTATAGTTGACTTAAATCCACAAGGTCAAATAATACATTTATTTCTAAAGAAATCATCTCTGCTGAGTGAACACACAGGCATTCTTGATGTACTCGTCCCTCCACATTTGTGTCTTGTGTTTGGGGAATTAAAGTATTTAGATGTGCGAGTGGCATTTATACACCTCAATAATGCATCTTAATTCATTCATAAACCCCTGGACTAGCTCATATGTATTTCAGCAAGATGTCTGCATATTCAAAACATTTCCCACGTATCTGTGTTGGTTGACGAGTCGAAAATGAACTCATAATATTAATAGAAATACAAATTGTAATATTTCAAGAACAAAGTTATCATTTAATTAGAAAGTCACAATATGTAAAGAAAAGATCTACCTGCCCTATAAAGCCTAACCGAACAGCTACATTTATGTTTAGGCCCACATCTCATTATTGTTTGGCTTATTGTCCACACAAATGTCAACTTCCCTACTTCCCTCCACGTACATTGCACACTCAATCCAACAGAATCGTTCAAACCAGCTGTGTTATGTGTGATTGTTGTGCTTGAGATCTAACTATTCCATAAGCACCTAGTCAATTGTAAACGCCAACTCAAATCTCAGCTCAATATTATCATCTGTTGTAGAAATACAATATATATCCACCTCAGGCTCAAAGTATGAGAATCATACTGAACAGTGTTATTTTAAGAGGGGGTCATTGGTACTTCACTTTGAATGCCGTGGTGTTGATGTGTGTATCTGACCAGCAGAACAAGAAGGAGGGACATAATTAAGGCAAATGAAACTCCTTCCTCAGAACATCACTTCCCCACACTCACATGTTCCTCTTCACCGTCACTTTGTTAGCGATCAGGACCTTATTACTGTACCAATCATCACCTGCCTGTTCCCCTGGAAACCACCCTGTGAGTCTTCCTCCGCTGTTGGTTCTCAGGGTCGAGTCCAGAAAGACCGCTGACGTGTAGTTGATTAGGAGCTGATGAGCGGAATAAAAATGTATATTTCTCAATGATTACTTTGGAATTGGAATTATTGGCACTGGTTGGTGTTGCCCAGCTCTACCTCCAGTGGAGACAACGTGATGAAGTGCCCTGTCGGGAGCAAAATGAAAAGAAGTGTTGAGCGTGAAGTTACTGTTTCCAAGCTTTTCTGTAACGCCCTGTTCCGTTTTTCCTCTGTCTCCTATCTCCTGTGTTCTGTGTCTCCTCTATGTCTCCTCTGTTTTCGTCTGTGTCGCCTCTGTCTTGATTGTTTCATTCCCTTCACCTGCCCTCAGCCACTCCTCTATCTCCTTGATTTATTAAATCCCTTTACCTGCCCTCAGCCACTCCCCTGTCTCCTTGATTGGTTAATTCCTTTCACCTGCACTCAGCCACTCCTCTGTCTCCTTGATTGGTAAATTCCCCTCACCTGCCCTCAGCCACTCCTCTGTCTTCTTGATTGTCTAATGCTGTACACCTGTGTTTTTCCCCCGATATATTGTGCCAGTCTTTCTCTTGTCTCCTGTCGGTTTGTTGTCTTTATCTCAGTCTCGTAGTGGCTCTGTTTCGATGTCTCACTCTCAGTCTTTGTTCGCATGGTGATTCCTAGTGGTTTTTGTAGTTGCTTGCAAGCCAGAGTTTCTGAAGGAAAGTGTTTTTTTATTTCACTCAAACCTGGAGTCCAGTCTGTCTCTCTACACCTGAGCCTCACCCCGTGACAAAGCCGTGACATATTCAGGCTTTAAAATCGAGCACTGTACGTATGAATTTTCTGATTACAACTTTTGTAGATTCATCAAATTAGTCGTCATGTATTTGACGAAGGTAGCTCAGTAATGAGCCGGGTCGTCCTTTGATCAGACTCTCTGCGGTTCGATCCCTGGCTCCGCTCGCCCACACTTAAACCCAAAATTGTTCCCGTAGCTGTGCCTCTGGTGTTTGAATGTGTGTGAATGTGTGTTAGTCCTGATGAGCAGGTGGGCCTACGAATAGGTGAATTATGTTGTGTTAAAGCGCCTTATGTGGTCGGAAGACTAGAGAAGCACTATACAAGAGTCCATTTAGCATTTGACCCCAAATTGCTCTTGCATGCTGTAAACTGTATAAACGGTTAGCTAGTTCTGATGGGCAGGTGGCAGCTTGCATTAGCCTCTTCAATTAGTGTATGAATGGGTAATGCTTTGAGTGGTTGGAAGAATAGAAAAGTGCTGTACAAGTCCAGTCCATTTACCACTCATGTTTTTATTTTGAGAAAATGCGACTCCTTATAATGAGAATATCAATGTCTGATAATAGCACAAGAATTTAGCAGAACAACAATTTGTGGCTCGGTAAAATGGCCTAAATCAAACTATCTAAGCACAGAATGAGGTCGCTCTGTGTGTGCGTGTGTCGCCCAGAGCTTCTCCTGAAGTAATGGTTTATGGGGACAAATGCTTGCATTTCTGCTTTGTTTGTCTTGTTTTTGTGTGTTTTGTTTTATATATATGTATATATATGGTTCTTTGGAGCAATTTGTTTGAGCAATCATAGGTTAGGGCACTTATAAGCTAGATAGCTACAGCCTTAACCCTTTCGGTCAGCCACTTTCATCTTTCTTCTTTTTTAAAATTACTGGTGGTTGTATATTTTGCTGATCAAAATAAATAAACTCATTCATTTGTTTGTCTACTGTGTTGGCGCCACGTTGAGAGCCGTTCAAATTGCTACCATTCCCGTGTCATGCCACCTTTACGACAGGCGTACTGACAGTTAGCAGTGAAGGAACAGGAAACAGTTGATCTGACAGGCATTGTTTGAAGTTTAACACTTCAATAAATTGTTGTCTCTGCATACACGGTCAATAGTATCCTCGCTTCGATGATCTTTTTGGAGGATTTGAATGATTGTTTTGCGTGTGTATCTTTTGGTGCATCTTCAGCTAAAGTTCAGCTAAGTTATTTGTTAGTTAGTTAGAAAACTATTACAATTAAACGTCTACATGCTAATATTCAAGCTAAAGTGTGCACTGGTGATCATCAGGAGAGTGTTAAAGGCAGCCAGAAGCCAATAAAGGGAGTCCATCCTCAACGGTTAACTCAGTTAACTCTCTCCTTACAGAAATAAAAAGAGTGCCGAAGCGGAACTTGGAGAATGCTATAATTGCGTATCCACACACACGAGTGTCCAGGTTTCTCCATGTTCCCGTGTCAACATCATTACCCAAATACGATCCTTGAAGAACATCCTAAAGACTCAACAGATCAAGCTTTCAAACTTGCCCAGGATAAATGGAGCAGGATCCAGCAGGCGTGGGAATATCGCAACTCTCAGCAAATCGGCTGACATGAAACACTCGGCTCACGTAGACGTACCTCACCCACCGCGTTAACAAGATGGCATAATTTAAAATGTCAGGGCCTGGACTTATTATCTCTCCATAGCAAACACTGCTGCCTCAGTGCTCGTATTGCAGCCACGTATGCAACAGTTATTTCTGCCGCTCAGTCGGCCCCACACCCACCCTCGCGTCCACTTCATTTAAACAAGCAAACGAAAAGATAGCTTTGTAAGTACTGATTAACGGGGGATCAGACCGGAGGCATTCCAGCAAATAAATCAAACAATCAATGAGCAGCAGTTGGATCAGCTGACGGTCCTGGCCCCCAACTATTTAACACACACACTTAACACTTATCTTCCCTTTATTCTCCATCTATGCCTTTTCTGGATAAACAAAATGAATTTAATAATTACATTTAGTAATTAATGTTTACAACTGACATCAGGCTCCGGCCTAAAAAGGGACACGTCTATTTTTTCTTTACCCAGAATGAAAACAAACTGAAACAAAAAGTGAAACAAAAAGGTCAAAAAAGTAATTGGTGTGTGGTGGTGTACGTCTGAGGCGGATTTCAATTGGTTGCAGCATTGATCCGGCCAAATTAGAGTTGTAGTGGAGCCCAAATGTGATGGCGAAAGGCGTCTCAGTGCTGCTCGACTGCTGGCCGGTGATGCTTTCCTCTCGGTGATCCGTCCCGATCCCTCTCCTCTCTCTTAAGAGAGACACTCACACAAGCCCTAAAAGCCTACAGCATTGGTCCCCAAACTAAGGCCCGCGGGCCGGATGCGGCCCGTCTCCACATTTGGCCCGGCCCCCTGAACAATACCAGAGACACATTATGATTTTTTAATTATTATGAATTCATAAATAGTGTTATTTATTTCCTGACTTTTTTTTCTGTGAAGATCCCGGAAAGGGTTATTAATATTTGGTTATGTGTGGCTTTCTGGAAAACAATAAATGTTTACATTTAGGCACCCCTGGGATCGTCACACTTTTTCTGTTACAAACTGACCCCGGCCCCCATAAGAGAAGGGAAAAGTGATGTGGCCCTCACAGGAAAAAGTTTGGGGACCCCTGGCCTACAGCATCAGCTGGGAAGCATTAGGTATTTGTTTAAGTTACGTTGACGTTGGCGTCAAATAGATTCATCCTTAAAAATACCAAGTTATTAACATCTTGCTAGGCTTAATATTTTCAATGTAATGGTCGGCAATGTACGTATCGGTCTGCTTTTACACTGTTCTGCACAAAGAGACACATTCCATTGCTCTTCTTTACCATGTCATCATTAAAAATGTCCTCATGCAATGCTTTTTATTGTATATTAATAAACGTTTATTATTTTGTCGGTTCTTCTCCAAAAGTCCACCAACACGATTTCAGCGTGCATGGTCTTTTTAATCTTTGAATCCGTTTTTTTGTTGTTGAAAGACATATTTCTGTGGAACATGATTTAAGTGAATATACTAAAGTACCAGTGAATACCATATTTGTGCAATGTTAGTGACTGCAGCCGCCAGTTTTTCCACTTTGGTTTTTCTGTTTTAAATAACTGAATTGGAGGTAAGTAAACTGAGAGAATCGGGTGTGAAAACTGTGAGTTGCTTTAGCTGCTTTGCCTTTTTGGGAAGAAGAATGCACAGAGATAGTGTTTAGTTATTTTTAGATCTTCTATAAGTTGTGTTTAACATAGAACTTAAATAAGCAGATGTCAAAATGGTTTAATTTTTGAATAAGCTGTTGTTTGACTAATTGATTAATCAACTAATTGTTTCACGGCAAGAAGTTTTTAGCATCTCACTAAGTTTATTGTCTGGCAAACCAATCCAAGCCAACTTCAGCTATTGTTGCCATTTCAGGCAGCTCCTTCTTTCAAGACTAATTGTTAGCCAGCTCCTTTTGGATCTATAATAATTAATCTGTCTGCATTTGTAATGAGTCAGTTGAGTTAATTCGGGAAGTTGGGGAAAAAAAGAGTCTCAGCAACCCGTGTAAAAGAGTTGTGCATAAATAGCACCGCACAGACAGCCTCTGTAATTTAGCCATCACATTGCAGGCAGGAATGCACAAGGAGGCCTTGCTCTCTCTGGCTTTCAGGTGAGATAAATAGAAGCAATTATCTAATGATCTTTCAAATGGCTTCCTTAGACTACAAGTTTAAGCCGTTTGATCAATACAACCTATGTACCCTCACAGAAACTACATAATAAAGAAACACTGCACAGCAGCTCCCCTTGCCTGACTTGCGTATTGAACTGCGGGGGAAGTGCTCGGCTTCAGACTGCGAGCTGAAACTACTCAAATGCTGCAACGGTTCTACAAACCGAGCAAAGCAGTGGCACATCGCTGATCTTCCCGGGCAGAACTAGTCAAGCAGTTGTTGAGCCAGAAAGACGGCAGTGAAAGAACATGATCACAGCGTTCGCCGCCTAATGAGAGCACCTTGTTTTCAGGGAGGAAAGGAATGGGTCGCTTGGAACGGCGTGTAACAGAGGGATGTGCGTTTATGTTAGGCTGTCAGAGTTACTCGATCTGCCTCTTGAATATGTGCCGCACATGCGGGCAAGTAATGAGTATTTCATAGACAACAGCAGAGTTCGTCTTTTAGTCCGAGCTTGAAGCGCAATTAACAAAAAAAAGTGCATTCACACAGACAGTTAATGGGGTGTGGAGGGGTTTGGAGGCTAAACCCAAATTGTACCCGCACCCTCCCCCCTTTACTCTTAGTCAGTCACTCATTGAGTCTACATTGTTCAGTAAAGACCACGCACAGCTGTTGACAGTATGGGAATTGTGCCAAGGAACCACAATATTTATGAAGGGTTACTTGATGAGAAGGGTTAGTTTCAGTGCTGTGAACACAATACAAAGGACTCACTTCACCACGTTGGTAATTTGGTGCCGAGAAAAGTACAATAACAAGAAGCCTCAGCAACAGTAAAGGCGAGCAAGAAAAATCTTTGTGATTTTCGGGGCCATTAGAAGTGTCCCAGAGTAAGCATTTTGAGTGGAATCTGATTAGTCAAGTTTTTTTAAAAGTTTTTTAAAATTTATTCTGAATCCTTTTAATAGTGCTCACATCACTGAGAAATGACATGCGCCATGTATCTAAATATATATATATATATTTATATATATGTTTGCCGAGATGCATGTAAATAATGCCTATCTGTCGATACAGCCTACAGACCAAGTCTGTCGCTGTCCGTAGTTCTGAAAAAAAGCAACAAATGATGGAGAGACACTTTTTCCAACAACTTTCGGTCCTAATTCTGCATCATACCCACTTTAACTTTAACTGACGGAAGTGGCATTGGTGGAGGTTTGCGCAATCCAAGTGCCATTTTACTTGATGGTGCACAACAGTTTGTTTTGTTTGTTGGTCTGCTATAAGATTAAGGAAACTTAGTGAAAGGGTGCAGCTTGGGCCAAGGAAGAATCCATTAAATTATTTAATGGATTGGCCTTGGTGGAGGTCTATTTTCTCTGAGTGACCTTCAAGTGTTTCCATGTTTTTAAAATCAGGTCACTTTCTAGAAGTTTTATTTATTTATTTTTTAAAGCAAGGAAAACAAGTATTAACGGATTTATGCTTTCTCACTTCGACTAAAAAACTAAATGAATGGTATTTGTGTGCTGTATGGTATGGGCGACTGTGGTTCAGTGGTGAGCAGGTTCGTTCTTCAATCATTACATTACATCACATGTCAATTAGCCGCCAGGGATGTAAAGTGTGAAACCTTGTGCCAACAAGGTGGAAAGGCCAGCCTTTCAAGAAAAGATTTGCTTTCAAACTCATCCATGTTTCAGAGATGCTTGTGAAAAGCCAAATAGTTTTCAAAGCTGAAGTTCAAAGTGCTAGTCTTGAGATACAAAGACAAAACTCAAGGGGAATTTTAGAGCAAGAAGCTGAGCTCATTTTAGTACATGTGGGCTGATAACAAATGCATGTCAAGCCTAGTTTGTTTGTACATATAAATAGATAGATAGATGTAAATATATATATATATATATATACAGGACTGTCTCAGAAAATTAGAATATTGTGATGAAGTTCTTTATTTTCTGTAATGCAATTCAAAAAACAAAAATGTCATGCATTCTGGATTCATTACAAATCAACTGAAATATTGCAAGCCTTTTATTTTTTTAATATTGCTGATTATGGCTTACAGCTTAAGAAAACTCAAATATCCTATCTCTAAATATTAGAATATCATGAAAAAGTATACTAGTAGGGTATTAAACAAATCACTTGAATTGTCTAATTAACTCGAAACACCTGCAAGGGTTTCCTGAGCCTTGACAAACACTCAGCTGTTATAAATCTTTTTTTTACTTGGTCTGAGGAAATATTAAAATGTTATGAGATAGGATTTTAGAGTTTTCTTAAGCTGTAAGCCATAATCAGCAATATTAAAAGAATAAAAGGCTTGCAATATTTCAGTTGATTTGTAATGAATCCAGAATGCATGACATTTTTGTTTTTTTAATTGCATTACAGAAAATAAAGAACTTTATCACAATATTCTAATTTTCTGAGACAGTCCTGTATATTAGGACTGTGAAACGATTACAAATTTTAATCAAATTAATCACAGGTTTATGTGGATTAATCATGATTAATCACATATTACCGATATTCTCGGTATATTTTTGTGAGAACATAAAGATGTATGACAAAAGACGGATATATACATTTATACGTTCTTTTTTAATTCATAATGGTGCTGCAACTCAGCAGTTATTTAGCAGTTCTCTTCCATATGGAACATTAATATATCTTCATCCTAAACAGAATGTTTAAACAGAACATTTTTCTCTTTTTTGTCAACCATTATCTCCACCATGATACAATCTAAAGGCCTCTAGTCTTCCTTTAGCAGCTGCTGAGGCAAACTGACAGTGTGGGTTTTCTTCATGAACTGGGGGCATGATGAAAGGGACGGGGACATTCGGATTGTGCCGCTAGAGGTGAAACTCTTGGACCGGCGCAAGACGGACAAAGCGAAAGCATTGGTCAAGAATGTTTTCATTAATCAAGAACGAAAGTCGGAGGTTCGAAGACGATCAGATACCGTCGTAGTTCCGACCATAAACGATGCCAACTAGCGATCCGGCGGCGTTATTCCCATGACCCGCCGGGCAGCGTCCGGGAAACCAAAGTCTTTGGTTGCAAAGCTGAAACTTAAAGGAATTGACGGAAGGGCACCACCAGGAGTGGAGCCTGCGGCTTAATTTGACTCAACACGGGAAACCTCACCCGGCCCGGACACGGAAAGGATTGGCAGTTTGACAAGTGACTTTTTTGTTGCTCCGTCCCGATGCGCGCACACAGCTCTGCGGCACGCGAGACGGAGAGCCGAGAAGTGTTAACACGACACGTAGAGACAGAAATGACATGCTGCTGTGTAGACACGATCAACAACAGACGTTTAGTTCAATAAAAGAACAAAGACGTGCTATAGAGAAGATTTCAGGGGATTTTAAATGTCATGCGATCTACCATACAACGCCGCGATCGACTGGCAGGTCGCGATCGACGTGTTGAGACCCCTGATCTCGAGGAAGTAAAAGTCGTAACAAGGTTTCCGTAGATGAACCTGCGGAAGGATCATTACCGATGAACAGCACGACCGTCTGCATTAGAGCGGGAAATAGATCAGATTGAAGAGGTATATTGGAAGCTCATTCTGCGCATGCGTTAAATGCGTTAAAAAAACAAACTAATTAATCCTGTAATTTAATCATAACGCGTTAACGCATTATTTTTCACAGCACTAATATATATATATATGTATATATATGCTTATCGATAAATACATGTATTTACAAATATTGATTTATATGGATGAATACATGTATTCAAATATATGTATGTATATCTATATACATATATATGTATATATATATATATATATTAGGGCTGTGAAACGATTACAATTTTTAATCAGGTTAATCACAGGTTTCTGTGGATTAATCATGATTAATCCCATATATACATTCAGGGTTTTTCCTTGGTCAAAATGGGTCTTCGGCGCACCGTCTGTTCGTTGAGTGAGTGATCAGCAGCTGACCGCTCGGTCCATTCGCGCACCTCACAGTTGCGTATTGATCAGACAAGAAGACACGCTTATCAACTCCAGTGTTTCCCCTCCTATTATAACAGGGGGAAATCTCCACCCGTCACACTGTAATTTCCGTCTACCCCCCGCCCCCCCGTCAACAATTCTCGGCTCGCGCGTCAGAGCGATGCGCGCGCAGGCATCGAAGCTCTGCGGCGACCGCGATCGACGTATTGAGCACCCCTGCATTAAAACATTAAAGAGCCGAGAGTTTTTTTCAGCGTGAGAAATACGATGTGTGGCGGGAGTGCGTGAGTTAAGACCGAAATGCGTGAGTCTCACGCTCAATGCGTGACACTTGAGAGCCCTGCATTGCTCACCAGTGCGCTCGCCAGCATCGGAGCTCTGCTGCGCGAGCCGAGAGAAGAGTTGTTTTTAATTAGCCCCGAATGTTAATAAAAATAATAATAAAAATAAGATTTGGCACACAAGTGGATAACACTTCCAGGTCGCACGTGACGTCATTCACCCAAAACAGCGGAGTCATGGTGTGTACACACCGGACGCGTCAAAATTTCGACGCGCGTCGAGATTACATGTTAAGTCAATGCAAAGCTGCGTCGAAGCTGCGTATTTTCCAGCGAGCAGCGCGTCAGACGCGTTTGAAGCAGCACGAACAGAGGGTTTGTCGCGGGGCGAACAGAGCGAACAGACGCAGCTCGTTGACGCGCGAGTTGAAATTTCCCAACTCGCGCTGCAAAAACGCGTGAGTCATAGTTGCGTCAGCCAATCAGCGTTGAGCAGCTCCTCTCGTCATCGTCCTGCCGGTTTAGAAAATGGAGGAAAAGATTGTCGCAGTTTGTGGGCACCCCGAACTTTACGACACGACTCTTTACAATTACCGAAACCGGAGCTATAAAGATAGAGCGTGGAACAAGGTCGGAGAAGCCGTGGGACTACCTGGTAAGTTTTGAATGTATGTATTTGCTTTTATTCTCGCTATTTGTTGTACTTTACTCTGAACCAACCGCCGGCATATGTGTTTCATGGCAGAGGAGATCTGCCGCCGTAGGTGGAAAAGTCTCAGAGACACGTATCAAAGAGAGAAGAAGAGAGAGCAGCGAGAAGCGCAGTGGGAGTGCAGCTCAGTCCACTAAAAAGTGGAAGTACTCTGCGGTCCTGTCGTTTCTCGACCCATTTATTACTCCGCGGGAGACTAGTGGGAACATGGGGCGGAGGGCCGTGGAAGTCAGGACCGCAGAGTACAGAGGAGGAAAGAGCAGAGGCAGCAGCAGGGCCATCTCACAGGGCAGGTCAGTCGACAAGTGAAGACACAACATCACAGTCTGGTTAAGGAAAAGATTCATATGGCTCCAGAAGTGTCTGCTAATGTTCATCTGTGATGTCTTGTAAATTAAACACAATTCAGATCATCTTTCTGTTGCTTGTACAAGCTATGTTTAGTCCAGTGTTTACATTAGTTTAATTCTCCAGAGACCAGTCTACAAAACTAACTTTTACCATTACAACTTTGTTCTGCTATAGGGAGTTTCTTTTATTTGAGTTTTAACATGTAATGTAATGTAACATGGATGTAAAAAACATGGATGTAACATGGATGTAAAAAAGGACAAGATACTATCATAGTTTCAACTATATGTAACTTTAAAGGACAAAACAATGTGATCGTATTTGCAGAAACATTAATATCTAATTACAGTGTCACTTTTGGGTTATAACATTGTTTTATTGTTAATATTTAAAGATGAACCAGATCCCTCGCTGGATGACCTAGCTCCTCCTACTTCTCCTTCTCTTCCTCCTCCATCACCTCCTCCATCACCTCCTCCTGTTGCTGTTGCTCCTCCTGCTGCTGGTCCCTCTAGACCGCCCTCAGGTATGTGCATGACCAAAGTTGGATTGCATTTTTTTGGTATGACTATATTTATGCATTTATAATTTATGCATTCATGATATGTATTTCACTATGACAAATATTAATCTGACAAGCTATTGTAGTGATGGTGTTTCCATTTCATACAGGAAGAAGGACCCAGAGAAAGCCGCAAATCTTCGTGAGCGAGAGAGAGAGGGAGATTGAGGATCTGCTCCTCGTTACGCTCAGGAGAGTTGCCGCTCCTCCACCTCCTCCATCGGCGATCGAATCATTTTTTAGAACACTGGTTCCTTCCATGGAGAGGATGTCACCCCAGCATTTGGAATTTGTCCAATTACAAATTCACAAAATAGTTTTTGAGAACAGCCCTGTTGTGCTGAATTTGGAACATTTGGAATAGACCTCTGGGGTACAATCTCTCCATGGAAGGAACCAGTGTTTACATATTTTGTAAATAGTTAGATTTTGTCAATATTCTTGTTATTATTGTATATATTATTGTTTATTATTATAATTGTATTAAAATAAATGTATACATTTATTCAATGTTACTTATTTCATGTTCTTTATTTCATTTACAAGAAAACCAACAAAGGAAAGTTTCTTTAGTAGTAGTGTGGTTGGCTCTTAAAAGAGCCGTTGGTTGGCTCTTAAAAGTGCCGTTTTGGATGTGCTTGGGCTACACTTGCCATGGGACGGTCCCTTCAGCAGAGAAGAAGGATGTGAAGGCCTCCCTCACTCTGATGGCCTCTCTCGCTGTGTTATTGGCAGAAATTCTTCCCAGGTCTGGCAGTGGCTCCACCTCTCCAACTGGTACTCTCACTGCTGTTTGGGCTGTCCGGCGCAGGAAGTTATGCAGGACACAGGTAGCCTTCACACACTTTTCTGCAGCTTCTGGGTGGACCTCATTGACGCGCCTGAACATCCACCACTGAGATGACAGGATCCCGAAGGCATTCTCCACAACCAGCCGAGCTCGGGAGAGACGGTAATTGAAAATCCGGCGCTCCCTCGGAAGGAGGCGGCCAGGGAATGGCCTCATGAGGTTTCTCCTCAGGGGGAAGGCTTCGTCAGCCACAAAGACATGTGGCTGGAGTCCTCTGTGACCAGCTCCTGGGAGTGGCAGGTCAGCAGGCAGCTGAAGTGTGCCAGCTTGCAGTGCCTGGCCAAAAGCTGAGTTGGCTAGACTCCCACCATCACTGGTTCTGCCGTAGCCCCCAACATCAACCACCCTGAAACAATAATGCGCATCAACAACTGCCAGGAGAACCATTGAGAAGGTCCCCTTGTAGTTGTAGAATTGCGAACCGGAATTTGCAGGGGCGTTGAGGACCACATGCTTTCCATCTAATGCTCCACAGCATAGAGGAAAATTCCACCGCTCCTCAAACCCCACAGCAATCGACCTCCAGTCCTCTGTGGTGGGCACAGCCATGAACTCCTCCACAAGGCAGTCCCAAATAGCTGCGGCTACATCGGGGACAAGAGTCGACACCGTGGAGACCCCAACACGGTAGCTGTAGGCGATGGTCCTGAATGAGTCCCCAGTAGCAAGATATCTGCAGTACAGAAAACATTACATTTAATGTTATTAAGGATTCTGTTATAATGTTAATGATTCTGTTACAATGCTATTAATGATAATGATACTGTAGTTTTCATGAATAATAAACACAAATGCTGGTGAGTTTACATTATAAGTTATATAGTATGTAGATACGTATGTGTATTGTTGGAGACCAGATAGATGGATTCTTCATTAAGAAATCACAAAATGTAAAAGGGGCTTTCTTGACGTCTTGTGGACAGACAAAGCATTAATATATTTTATGAAACTGCCACTCACCGGAGACAGATGGACAGGCGCTCCGCAGCGGAGATTGAACGCCTGTAGTTGGTGTCCACCCGAGAGATCCTGGCACCGACCCGAGCCAACAGGTCATCAAACTGGCTAACGTTTAGCCTGAAGTAGCGCTGGAAGCGGCCGTCATCCAGACGCAGTTCCTGGAGGAGCCGGTGAAATTCACCGAGCTGTCTGCGTTTCCGGATGATGTTGTGAACCCAAACACGACGGCGTTGCATGTTGCGCCGCTTTTCGGCCTTCCACAACCAGTATAACGCAATTGCTTGAATTGCTTCCATGGTCGATGGCGAAAAAAGAAGGGGGAAAAAGAAAACTCTTTGTTTCACGAAAAGAAGCGGGAGCGATAAGCCACGCCCCCGACGCGTCGAGACTGCTGCGTCAGACGCGTCAAGAATTTTTTCGCCGCGTCCGTTGTGAACGCACCATCAGACTGGCAGCAGGCGCACGTAACAGCAAGCTGCTGTCTGAGAGTGTTTCTATGTCTACAAATTTCGCTGCTTCACTCTTCTGGGCTAAGCCCAGCGCCGCCGCTCCCATAACGCGCATCGCTCTGCCGTGATGCGCGCCGACTGCATTGGCTAAGCCCCAGATGTATCCACATCCTAGAGACGCCCCTGGATCGGAGTCGTGTTAACGCGACACGTAGAGACAGAATGACATGCTGCTGGTTAGAGACGAACAACAACAGACGGATTGGAAGCTCATTCTGCGCATGCGTTAAATGCGTTAAAAAAAATTAACTAGTTAAACCTGTAATTTAATTAACTGAGTTAACGCGTTATTTTTCACAGCACTAATATATATGTATCAGAAATCAGAAATCAGAATCAGAAACAGAAACAGGTTTATTGCCAAAGAATGTTCATGAGTCACAAACAAACGAGGAACTTTTTATGGCGGAAGGTGCAAGAATCGCGCACCAAGACACCGAGGCGCCGTCCGCGGCGCCATCTAGGAAAGGGTGGATGAAAGATGACAGCATAACATGAGGGAAGAGAGGCGAGAAAAGAAAAAGCCACCCCGACTATGCCCTAGAGGGTACAGTGTGGGAGCAGGAGAAACAAAAACACCATTGCACATAAGCACATACATCTTAGACATGACTTGCAACGGTAGGAAGGGGAGGAGGTAATCCAAAGACTGGGCGATAGCCCGTCATTGGGGCAGAAGGTAACCAGCACCGACAAGCAGCCAGCCCGGTCCATCGCCACGGCGCCGGACGCAGACCCCGTCCTGTCACCCTGGGGGGGGCAAAGCAGGCGAAGGCGTGGGATGGGGGGGGGGGTAGTGAGTGCATTTCAGTTTGTTGAAGTTCGTGTGTGAATGGCCCGGTGTATCGTCCTCCCCCAGTCCACAACAGACAAAGTTCTCAGTCCACAAGATGGTCGTTGCCATGGAGATGGCCTTGAAGGGGCCTGGGGAGAAAACAACCACAGGTGTCTGTGGATAGGGGGAAGGGAATGAGAGAGTCTCGCTTCAGTGATCTTCGGGGGAGTTGTTGTTCCAGTCACGGCCTTGGGCCCGTCCTGGTAGAGGGAGCCGAAAGCAGATAAGATTGGGATTGTTTGGTCTTCCAGTAGCTGCAATTCAGTTTTGCGCACCCACTATTCCTCCAATTTCCTCCCGTTTGCCAATAGGATTTCAAATCGATCCAATTTCATTTGCAGAGCCGTCAGCTTCTCCACGATGTTGTCATTCTGACGGTTTAATGCCAAAGTCTGAGTGCCAACAACTCTGCCCAACGCGTCAATCATGTCGGGCAGCCTTAGGGGGGCTTTAACGGCTGTCACCGTTTCCTTAATTTTCCGATAAGCCAGGGCAGCGCCAAATCCAAACAGCAGAAATCCTGTAATCAAAGTTCCGAATATGTAGATGTCTTCTACGTCCTCCACGGAGAGTGGTGCTAGGCACAAGACCCGCCACTTCGCCCATCGTGCGTCCATCGTGTATCCAGCAACATTCGTCCCAGCAGGACAGGCAGGTTCCCCCGAACCCGAGCTTCTCGTCGAGAAGATGGTGTCAATTGCGTTTAAGGACCAGTTGATTACGTCCATGGTTTTTAGTTCGAAGAGCGATGCGGAGAGAGTCTCTCAAGTATAGAGACAGACAAGACATGACGAGAGAGCCAAGCAGGGAGGGGAAGGTCATGGGGAGGAGAGGGGGAGAAAAGTGCGACCGCCTTCGTCGAGAGCCAAATCCAACAATGTATGTGTGTATCATACATGTATGTACTGTATATATATATATATATATACCCCTTGAGAGTGCTGAGAGTTACTCCTTTCTACTGCGTTCACTGTCAAAATATCACGAGAAGAAGGAAGCTCACTTTCACGATCAACTCCCTGCTCTCACTTTGAAAGTTGTTAGATTGCAGGTACTCAAACGTCT
Organism: Pseudoliparis swirei; assembly: GCF_029220125.1. NCBI lineage: Eukaryota > Metazoa > Chordata > Actinopteri > Perciformes > Liparidae > Pseudoliparis > Pseudoliparis swirei. Next base: position 23,775,356 of record NC_079391.1, on the reverse strand, counting down.
TGTATGTCTTCACTGGATACACATATGGTGGTTACCAGAATGGTGTTATTTTCTCCGTTTTTTTACATTTTTCCCTGCGGGTCGTTCCGTACGCTGCTTCTCAGAGTTTGTACTTTTGAACTGTTCAGGGACTGATTAACACCTGAGGCTCACGGAGAAAGTATTCAACTAGTTGGTGTAAAAGGAAACCGCCAATGTTGTTTAAAAAAAAGAGAGCGCTCTTGACACGCATGACATTTGAACATTGAGAAAAGCCTCTGGTGATTGTAGGCCTGTTTGATAGGTTGGAAATGGCTGTATTGTTCAGTGGGGATCAAAACCACTTACCTGATAAGAAACTCTTGTGGCTGCACATGCAAACAATTTATGAAACTCTTTGCTCACGGTGCACAACACAAACACTGGTCAAGCCATCGCTTAGCAGATTGAAATCAATAAAAAGGTCGTCACTAGCAACATTTACCAGATGTCAGACCCAAGAAATGGCGCAGAATCACAGGTGAACATGGCCAAAGATGTGATTTTTCATCGCTTAGGGTGTGGATTGTGGCACATGCAGTGAGTTTCTTTAATAGTTGTTACAGGGATATTCTTTTCTTCTCCAACAGTATATATATACGTTGTTCATGTTTGATCCCCTTTGTTGTAATTGAAATGAAAAGATACACTGCTAAACCAAAAGAGAAAGCATACTAACGGGGCTATAATTTTGAGTACTAATGCATTGGCTAGGTCTGTAAATGGAATTGCCGTGACACAGTTTCAAATTGCGGCCCGTTTCAATCTTTGTCTTATGTGCTGATGCATTGATCTGCTGGTTAAACGTGAATTAGATGGAATTGATTGAAGACATTGACAACACTATGTTGAATGTGTCTCATTTTCACCTTTGCATCCAGGACTCGCGTCCTTCTGAAGTGTAGGCCAGCTGTTGATTGTGTACCCGTACGTGTTTTATTAGATACCGGACCTTCGTCTCAGAGGATGCGGGACCCAACACACTAGTTGCCACGGTGCTGGCGAAGGACCCTGATGGGGACGGGATCACGTATGAGATCACCACGGGAAACGAGGAGGGCAACTTTATCATTGACAGCAAAAAAGGTAAGACATGATGGAATTTCTTTTTTGTATATTCTTTCCTTTTCTCTCTTTTCTTCTCACCTGCACATACTAATTCAACCAAGTGGTTATTATGATTAGCTATTAGTATGGTATGAGTTTAATACACTTTTCACCACTTGCCAAGCAAAGCAATACACTGACATCTTCATAAGCAAACCATGCACAGATGATGAAAGAAACTATAACGACAAACAGTGACCTCATAGCCAGGAGACCACAGTACCTTCCCCAGTCAATGTTGATGTCACGTAACTTGCAAATTTCAGTAACATAACTTCCATTGTTATTTCAACGTGAATGCAGAAGAAGTGATACGTGTTTCTATCGTTGTTTTTCTATATTTGTGAATCATTTGTGTTTTTCTGTTCAACTCTTCTTGCCCTAATAATAGAACAGTCATGTAGAACTTGTGACTGCTCAGGAGCCTTTTGTTATCGAGCTACTTACTCACATGACCCTGGAACCCTGAAATCTGCACAAAGAGTCAGCTTCTTCTCCAGTTGTTTACACCCTGCCTTGCTGTCAGCCCTGCCTGCTATAATTACATACAATTTACAATCACTCTGCACTTTGTCAAGTATGCCTCAGAGCTTTTTTAAATGATGCTTCATATAGTGTGTCTCGTATAGTTTTATGTCCTTCGGCCTATCAACCATTCTGTGGGTACGGATGCCAGCGTTCCTTCCTCTGTCTTCAGGAAGCTTTGTCAAGGATATTTAAATCCTGACAGGTCATGTCATGGAGATGTTAGAATCATCAGCGAGTGAGCGGAGCGTTTCCACGGTGTCTCTGTAACGAAATATCATCTGCGGTTTAGAGTCACACATCTCAGCTTCATCTGAGGCAGGAGCAGCAAGGAGAGGCAATGTGAAACAAGGTGTGTGTGTGTGACAATTTCATACTGGTTCGACGCCTTTGTAAATTGCAACCTCCTCTGAATCTGCATATCCTACTTTTTGGGTAATACAATGACTTCTACAAATTCAATTACTCTGAACTTCAAAGCACCAGCTCCTCTGTTCACCAGTAATGACATTCCCTGTCAGTAAAGTCAGTATAAATGGATAGTGTTCATATTATCGAGCCGGGAGAAGGAGTGCGGCTTATAACTCGATTCCATCCGGCATCAGATGTTTGATTGCTTTTGCCATTTATACTATTTAGGCTCTCATGGGCAATGCGACACACACATTTCTGCCCGTCATCGCTCATAAAAGGTTAACGATTTACTTCAACTTTGCTCTCTCAGACCGATGAGCTGGGTATTGAAATCTAATGTAGGCAACGTTTTACATCGATGGTGGACTGATCGGCTTGCCACATTTGTATTTAGGACTCTGTGTACATGCTGTTTATCTGCAATTTATATGCCAGAAAAAGGCATTCAGCACAGAAAGATAGATTGTGCCATATATCTGTTAATCCGCAGGTTCACTATAATTGGTGTTCATCAATGGGCCATCCTGTTGTACCAATACTAAGTAGGGTAACTAATGTAACACATTATTTTATTTTTACACTGTGATTAATCTATTGTTTATTTTTTACTCAATTCATTGATGAATGGTTTATTAACTAAACCAATAATCAGCCACTGATTCGGATGCCTCCTGAACGCCTCCCGTTAGAGGTTTTCCAGGCACGTCCTACTGGGAGGAGACCCCGGGGAAGACCCAGGACACGCTGGAGAGATTATATCTCCCGGCTGGCCTGGGAATGCCTCGGGATCCCCCAGAATGAGCTGGAAAGTGTCGCGGGCGAGAGGGATGTCTGGGTCAACCTGCTGGGTCTGCTGCCCCCGCGACCCGACCCCGGAATAAGCGGATGAGAATGGATGGATGGATGGATAATCAGCCACTGTAATTATGAGCTGGTTAAGTCCCAAACCATAACTTAAGGAAGAGGCAGCTGAGACCGGCTACAGAGTTACAGATTTAGTTGAACTTTCCTTTCCTCTGAAAATACCTCGAAACAATATTTTAACCTTTTGATCAAAGGCAATGTATTTTAAACGTCTTGTTTTGAAACCTAAAGATATTTAATGTGCATAGAGAGAACAAAATCCAATCATTAGATTTTAGAGGCCGGAACCAGCTGATAGGTATTTTTCACAGCAAACTTTTCATATTTCCATATATCATAGCAAATTGAAATTTGTCGTTCATTCAGGGTGACAGTCGGGTCTTGATTCATGTCCAGCAGGTACCAGGTACAGAGTGTGAACTGGTAGCTGGAGGTCAGCCGGCTGCCACAGCTCTGCTGGGGACGCTGTGCTGCATCAGTCCCATTACTCTGAGGCCTCTCCTCAAATAACAACAGAATAAAAATAAAAATAAATCCTCAAGGGGACAAATACAATATCCGACATATATTCACAAAAACATGGAGTTTAGAAGGGTTGGGGTTCAGTCAGTATCACATGTCGACAGGAGAAGCCGGGGAGCAGCGCTGCACTTAGTGACTGAAACGGCACTCTGCACTCAAAAAAACGATTCAAGCCCTTCTTAGAGGTGACACATTTAAATATTGTTTGATACATTTAAATAAATCAATTACAAAACGAAGATATTTATATTGAATGGGTGTAACACAAAATGTATGAATACTTTCATTTATTAGATTTATTTAGGTTAGATGGTGTGCATATCAACTCATTGAGGACTACCCTTTGCGCATGCGCCAGCTGAAAATCAGTTGTTTACATGAGGTGAACACACTTTCAGGGCTGTATGGTGGTGTAGTGGCTAGCACTGTTGCCTCAAAGCCAGAGGTCCGTGGGTTCAATTCCCAGTCGGGGCTTTCCTTCTGTGTGGAGTTTGCATATTTTGTTAGTTAGTTAGTTTATATTTTGAGTTGGACAAACACAAATTAATTTAATTTAATGAATATCGTTATTTTATTTGAGATGTATTTGATACAAATGAGTTGGACTAACTTAATTACATTTTATTGCACTGATGTGCTAAATTTGAGTTGGAGTTGCATATAATTATTGGATGGAAAACCTGCCAACAATTTAATTGAGTTCATCCAATGAGTCATTTCTTTGAGTGTGCTCACTGAAAAGCAGCCCGGTGGTGTCGTGTCAAAACTATTTAGTGAGCGGTTGTCAAAGCTTGAGGTCTTCAGTGTTTGTCAGGCCAGAAAATCTGTTAAAGTATTACAGGATGCACTGACACTTTGATTTTTACTTTACATTCGTTGAAGCTGAGAAAAATCTGAAAGTTCACCAGACTTATCGTTTAAGCAATTCATCAGTTGTCAAATTTGTTGAAGATTACCTTTCTGTTGATCGACCTGGAAGTGTGAGTTTTCAAGTGAGGTAAAACGGTCATTATACACAGAGATGAGAAAATGCTCCTCCTGTCTCCTCCCTCGACGTGACCGTCACAGAACACAGACACCTGCAGTCACACAGAGGGAGGCGGCCTAATACGAATGTATACACAGATGCTCTCCACCATTTTCCTGCACCCGAGTGTGTGAGCCAAGGTGCAACACCATAACGCTTGTAATATGATCCAATATCTTGTTTGAAAGAGCCCGACACTTGGTCATTAAAACTATTTTATGGCTCTTATAATGGGAGGCGAGCGAGTTGGATTCCGCCCACCCTCTCCAGCTCGCCTCGTTCTCTCCCTGCTGCTGAGGAAAATCGTTTATCGCCTCTTCTCCCCTCTCGTTGCCAACTCATCCTAAATGTCCGACAATCAGTCAAGCGATTGTTTTCCTCCCTCCTGGCAGGAGCAGCGCTGCCGGCCTCCCTCTCCATGTTAATTTGCCTGTAACTCACCCCAGAATACAGTGCGTTTTCCCCGAGATTTAAGATGCCCATTAGGATCCGAGCGGGCCGGTCAATATGGCGATCACGCTCTTTCTATTAAAACCCATAAATACAGAGAAGCCCTCCTCCTCGCGGAGGAAGTATTTACTGACGGCATAGGGGAAATGCTGCAGCCAATAAAAAGACTTCCATCATATGCTATTTTTCTCAGTTTTATGGCAATTTGAAAGAGGGGAAGAATACTATCGCCTTGAGAGGGAAGCAGTGGGTGAGTTTGTTTTCGGTGAACACTCAAGATACCCAGTGATGGGGTAGAATGTCTTCCTCTTGTCTTGTTTCATTTCTATTATCTAGTCTTTACTCAACTCCATCTATTGTGTTTGGTCTAATGTGGTGACCTGAGTCTGATCCTGTTTATGTAACAAACCCACATTGTTCTGCCCTCATTATAGTCTCTTTCTCTCCTCCACTAGTCCACTTCCCTCTCTTTGGTTCCCTTCTCTTCATTACACTCTCTTCCTCTCCCAGCTTCTGACTCCATGATTTTGACTGGAGGAAGCACTCCCTCCGTTTCACTCTTCCTCCACCCCACCACCACCACCACCACCGCCATCCCGCTTTCTCCCTAAGTCCTCCGTGTTGTCTCTCACCCATCCCTCGCCTCACCCCTGTACTTCCTCCCTTCCGGCTGCCGTTCATGTGAAGTGACGGCTGCTCACTGACCCCCGGAGAAACATCTTCTCCATCTCGGACAAGCGATGATATGTGCTGGCTCTGTGAGCGGCACACACACACACACACACACACGATATACACACGACATACACTACCGTTCAAAAGTTTGGGGTCACTTAGAAATGTCTTTTATTTTTCAAAGAAAAGCACTGTTTTTTCAATAAAGATAACATTAAATTAATCAAAAATACACTCTATACATTGTTAATGTGGTAAATTAATATTCAAGGTGGAGGTGTCTGGTTTCTAATGAAATATCTCCATAGGTGTATAGAGGCCCATTTACAGCAACGATCACTCCAGTGTTCTAATGGTACATTGTGTTTGCTAATCACCTTAGAAGACTAATGTCTGATTTGAAAACCCTTGTGCAATTATGCTAGCACAGCTGAAAACAGTTATGCTGGTGATATAAGCTATACAACTGGCCTTCCTTTGAGCTTTAAGTTTGAAGAACAAAATTAATACTTCGCATATTAATCATTATTTCTAACCTTGTCAATGTCTTGACTATATGTTCTATGAAATGTTCAATTCATTTGATAAATAAAAGTGTGAGTTTTCATGGAAGACACGAAATTGTCTGGATGACCCCAAACTTTTGAACGGTAGTGTATATGCACAGACTAAACCCTATACATAAACACACATGTGCATGTATACACATGCAGACCAACACATCCAACCAGAGAGATGCACATACACACCATGGGGACACGCATCTCATAGATTAGAACAGACGCTGGCTGTATGCTGTGTTCTTGGAATATACTAAAACCTTTTCCGAGTCCCATTTTCAACCACTTACCCAGCATGTGTTACTCTCATTTTAGGCTTTTAGGCCCTATTAGATGTTTATGCTGACCGGAGGCAGAGTGAAGCAGGGAGCGGGCTACAGGACGCCCATGGTGCTTCTTGTATATGTCACACAGCGAGCGGGCGGAAGCCTCTCTCCTTGGTCTCTGTGTGGAGGCCTGCTGCCTTTACTGAACTGGTCACATTATCTGGCCTTCTGTCTCAATTCATTAAGCATGAGTGCACTCCGCAGTGCTGTTGAAGCAGCGTGGGTAGAGAGAGGGGACGGTGGATGAGTGCTTACTCTCTTAATGCATTGCATGTATGGACTTACTGTGCATTACATCTTATGATAGAAATCCCAATAACACGAAATCTACTGACACTATTCCTGTCCACCACTACCCTTTCGCAGTTCTGCTGGTACCAATACTTTGACAATTTTTTATACTAAAATACTTCAATACTACCACTAATTTAAAAGGTAATTGTCATCAAAATTACTTTAATTGTAATTATTATATACAAAGATCTATGTGAATTAAATGTCATGTGTTTTCTTAAAAATGTCGCAGCAACGTGCCTTTCCAGAAACCACGTTGCCGGTTTACTGAGCACACGTCAACTGTATATACATGCATAAAGTTTATTTTCATCTCAATTTAGGTATTTTCATATCTCCATAACCATATCACTATACAGGATGTGTTCTGGTCGTTCAATAAGTTAAAAGTTAATATGAAAAAAATACACTATGTTTACATACATGCAAACAAATACAGACCAATCAGATTAGGACGATAGTTTGACCGGATCGTCGAAGGAATTTGAACCAGTACATTCTTGTTCCTATAACTCGTACACATACAATTGTTGTCAGGATTACTAGTAGTATTGAAAGAATTGGCAATTTAAAGGATAGTTAATTTATGCTTTTTACTTTTGTGGCCAGTTTTTGTGTCTTCCCAAGTCAGTTGGTCAGTTAGTCCCATTATGTCCAATTTGTTTTATTTATCACAATCTCTCGCAAGCCCATTCTACAATGCAAACCCTATCAACCCTAACCACGCACCATACAATAGCCTATTTGTGTTTGGATAATAAGAAATAGAGAGAAAAACCATCCAGGCTACATTGAAGAGTGTGAGCAAATTGCTTTTTTTTATCGTAGTAAAGGTGTCCAGGTGAGAGATTTGGCCTGAATACGTCTCACTGCTGAGATGGCCACACCTCGACTGAAAGTCAGCAACACTCGTGTGGAAGGAGTGTCTGTAATTAAAAGCCTGGCAGACATGCAAGAAGGAGCAAAGTGAATTGCATGTGCCCACTAAGTAGTTTGTAATGCAGGGAGGGTACAGATACATCTTTAACTGTGAGGAGTTGCGGCGCAGTCTTAAGTGTACAAGTTATCGGTTGATTATGCCTCCACACAGCAGCCAAATGAATATACCTCAAGTTAAATATTGAGATTTGCCTTATTCTTAAATTGCATTGTAATGTGCGTCCACCTTTGTGTGTGTGCAATTTTTTATTTTCCACTGAAAGATTCCTGTAAAGCATCGCTTATTTTAAATTAGCTGTCAAGCTGATGCATATTAGTTGTTATGGCCATGGCCTTACATGTTATATTACAGGACTGTCTCAGAAAATTAGAATATTTTGATGAAGTTCTTTATTTTCTGTAATGCAATTAAAAAAACAAAAATGTCATGCATTCTGGATTCATTACAAATCAACTGAAATATTGCAAGCCTTTTATTCTGATTTATTGCTGATTATGGCTTACAGCTTAAGAAAACTCAAATATCCTATCTCTAAATATTAGAATATCATGAAAAAGTATACTAGTAGGGTATTAAACAAATCACTTGAATTGTCTAATTAACTCGAAACACCTGCAAGGGTTTCCTGAGCCTTGACAAACACTCAGCTGTTATAAATCTTTTTTTAACTTGGTCTGAGGAAATATTAAAATTTTATGAGATAGGATTTTAGAGTTTTCTTAAGCTGTAAGCCATAATCAGCAATATTAAAAGAATAAAAGGCTTGCAATATTTCAGTTGATTTGTAATGAATCCAGAATGCATGACATTTTTGTTTTTTTAATTGCATTACAGAAAATAAAGAACTTTATCACAATATTCTAATTTTCTGAGACAGTCCTGTATATATCTGCTTCTGCAGCCGGAGATCCTGATGTGACCCTTCTTTTGTTCCAAAGGAAAAAAGGGTTTTATTTGCATTCTTGTGGATTGACAAGAATGCAAACAATTCCTTCAACAGCTGACATCATTCATCCATTTACACCCACTCATTCTGTAATGGGGGAAGCTAAGGTTCCACCTCCACATGAGCAGTAACTAACATTCCCACACCGTACGGGTGGAGCTACGGGAGACATTTAGGGGTTAAGTGTCTTGCCCAAGGACACATCGACATGGGCTAGCGGAGCCGGAGATCGAACCGTCAAACCTCTGATTGAAGGACGAACCGGCTCTCCACTGAGTCTCTGTTCTGTTGAATGTACATGGCATTCAACAAAATCCCAACATACCCAGTTTGATTAGGACTGGGTATCTTTTACCCACAGCCCTTTACTTTCTTGCTAAATTTCCCTGTAAAATAAAACATTCCATTAAAGTATTGTTAAAAAACATGTGTGTATACTCAAGGTAACACATCAACTACATCAAACTATAAAAAGCGCTTGGAGAAGTTAGACCTCCACCAAAGCCAAATGTCCTATCTTGTTAACAAAAGTGAAAACTCATCAAAATATGCCCCAGAATTTGGATCCACTCCAAGATGAATAGGTTTCCCGTTGGCCCGTGCTCAGGCTGCTCTCATCCAGTGTTCTTCGCTATACCTGCGGAAAATCATGCACCATATTTCGTAGATTATCCCACAGATGTATTTTGCGTTTTATCCACGTGATAATGAACAAACCCACAAAAGGCGGGAGGGGGATAGACCAATGCCGATCTTTCAGCCGGGAGACCACTGTTCGTTCTCCGTGTGGAACGAGAAGTCACATATCCTACGGTGTTTACGCGACGGTTATGCTCATATATCCGTGGTGAAACGGCACAGAAATATGATTCGGATGTTGCCGTAATCTGTATCGGTGTCCTTCTTCTCACAAGATCGGAAGTGATTCACACAGCGAGCCAAGAGCTTGGACGTGCCGTGTGATGTTTGTGACAAGCTCCGCCCTTCAATGTAATTTGTGGAATCGTGTGTCCGTCAATATTTTGTGTGAAACTAACCAATGGACACTCAGGAAAACACTTAAGAGCTACTGTAAAGAATATATATTTTAGCTTGGCACAGCCTAGTATTGTTTGCATAAATATTATGTGTAAGATGGAAAACACTGAATGGAAGTTAAAATCTCCAGCAGAGCACTCTGGCGCCTGACTGATCTAAAGAAAGATAACAGTGACACTTGGTGAGGTTTTGTGAGCCCCCCTCCTCCGCATCCACACATTCCGGAGGTGATCACATACTCTCTATACTCTCAGAGCAGGGGAAGGCATTTACCTCACTGGACCGATAGATAAGGAAGGGTCCAGATGTGGCCATTATTCTCCTTTAGACACTTGAGGCACTCACTGACCCCTCTCTGACACGCACACACACACACACACATGGCCTTTCTCCGACCCACACACACACACACGTGAAGGGCCCCTTTTGACAAATGACCTCCAGCGCATCCCACCTCGGAAGAGATAAGATTATCTTAGGAAACTCCCCAGCTCAGACAAAGGAAGCTACATGTGAATTCCATCTTTCTTCCCACACTCTTTTTCACAACATATGCACTCATTGGCAGACGAGAAGAACCAATGAAGGAGCGACAACGGCGGAAGCAGAGGAACAAGAGCCAATGAGAAAACCCCACCCCCTTATCTCCTGACCAATCAGAACTGGTCCTTTCGGCTATTTAAAATGGCTGCACACTCTGAACCAGCGTCTTCTCTCCAGCGCTGGGGCCACTGGTCCCAGCTGAGGAGGGGGGTCCATGCATGATGTCTACTTGTATCCTGATTTCTGAATAAAACGCTAATAAATGTAACGTAGAAGTCTACCGCTATTTTCTTCCAGTGAGTGTCGTCCAGGTGGTGTGTCGCTGTCCAACTCCAACACTACCCACCTTACACTTTGGAAAAATACTGCCGTTTTCAGTTTTATAATAGGGCATATTCTGTTCTTCTTTTGAAAAATTTTCTTGAAATACAGACTAACATATATAGTAAATATTTAGTTTGAAAACAAAAAACGTTGTTTAAATTTGTATCTATATATATATATATACACTGTAAAATGTAATAAGTTAACTTTACTTGAAAAAGGTGAGGAAACCGATTGCCTCAAATTTTCTAAGTAAAGTAGCTCAATAATTTTAAGTTCTTAAAACTAAAAATAAATGAGTTTTGGCAACTGATGTAATTGGAGTAAACATAAGTTCAGTCAACTCATAATATGTCATTTCAGACAACTTAAAAGATACGAGTGAAGGTAACTTAAAATCTTGAATCATGTAATAAGTTGACTTTACATGAAAAAGTTGAGGAAACCGATTGCCTCAAAATGTCTAAGTAAAGTAGCTCAATAATTTTAAGTTCTTAAAACTAAAAATAAATGAGTTTCGGCAACTGATGTAATTGGAGTAAACATAAGTTAAGTCAACTCATAATATGTCAGTTCAGACAACTTAAAAGATACAGTGAAGGTTACTTACAAATCTTTAAGTATGTAATAAGTTGACTTTACTTGAAAAGGTGAGGAAACCGATTGCCTCAACATTTCTAAGTAAAGTAGCTCAATAATTTTAAGTTCTTAAAGCTAAAAGAAACTAAGTTTAGGCAACTCATGTAATTGCAGTAAACATTAGTATAGTTAACTTAACAATTATTAGTTACTAGGTTAACTTAAAAAAGACAACTTAAAAGATCCAAGTTATATTAAGTAAACAGGACTAATAAGGACTAGTTAACTTTACTAGTCAATGAGATTCCATTACTTAGAAATAGTGAGGAAACCGATTGCCTTAAAATGATCAAGTAAGATGAACTAAAAACTGTAAGTTGTTGAAACAAAAGAAGGAGAACAGTTACAATGGAAGACAACGTTTATTTAGAAGAAAAACACATGTTTTAAAACTCAAACAACGTGCTTAAAACGCTGAACATGTTGCCAGATTAGGTTTTGTAACGCAGATATATGATGAACACAGCGTTTTCGGCATTTGCTAAATTTCACGAGAGAAAAACAACAAAAACAGACATTTTCTAGAAAAGAGTTCAATTGGAGATAGAAGGGTGAAGTTCTCGGGCCTGACTGCACATCATGAACACAGTCCCTTATGGCATCAGTAGATATTTGAGTGATTGTATTTTAGGGTTTTTGGTCCAAGTGAGAAGCACTCTATGAATAAATTCAGAAGGTGTTCCTCACTCGTTGAGGATACTCCAAATTCAGGGGTAAATAAGTCCGAACAGTAGCCACACGGCACAGGGAAGATTATCACGGTCACCCATCACGACTGTTCCTCCCAAAACGATGGCAGTAGTTGTAGACTCCAGGTCCAGCGAGTGAGGAGGCCACAATGTCTTCAGCACCGTCAGGGTCCCAATGGAGGCGTGGGACACGTCCAGAAGGTCATCAGAGTCCTAATAACAAGAGCAGCATAAAAAACACAATTACATGTCAAATTTCACGTTGCATTTCTATGGTAGAACACACAATGGTTACTTGGATTCTGATATTATTAGATAATCAAGTGAAAGATGCTCAGGAGTGAGTGCGATGATTAATTCATTGATCATGTGATTCACTGAATGATTGCAAAAGCTAATAATAAAGAATATGAATTATCATATTTACAAATAGGGATATTTGAATGGAACAACAATAATAGAGCAAATGTAAAAAACAGAATGTAGAAGGGCCTGAGAACAGGTCGATGCAGTTGCATCACAACACACCCCGATCAGGACCCGTTCGTAGCTTCTGCTGTTTCCATAGGGTCAAGTCGAAGCTTCATGCCATCCTAAACTCACACCTTCAATAAAGAAAGACCAATGTTTAATATGTGGGCAACCAACCATATTCGTGGTAAACATCCACATTTCTTTGTCACTGCTGCTTCTGGGAAATGTGCTCCTACCACAGGAGGCTGAACAGGTACCTACCGTCTTCAGCCGTCACACCTGCATCATATTGGCTGCTCCTGAACCTCCTGTGGCAGTAGAGCGAGCATATTGCCCAAAAGCAACAAAGAAATAGCGATAATGTTACAAGTGAAAACCCTTTTTTGGTAACAGGAGATATTAGTAGAACCCCTCTACCATCATGCAGACATGTGAAGGTGTACAGAAACCCATTTAGGTGTGATATGATTTGTAATTTTTTATTTTGAAGGCCTTTGGGTTTTGAATGGGGCGACTAGAGAGCTGCAACTGGACCCGACTGGAAAGACGGGAGATCCCACTAAAAGGGCCCCAATCAGGGATAAGTGAATCAAAAAGTAGAAGCACTGATTGGAAGAGAAGTAGCCAATACCAAGAGATTAACAGGCAGAACACATGAGATAGATTGGGCATCCTGTGGTGTGGAATTAAATAATTTTGACTAAAGTCTACTTACAAATTCTTGAAGAAGTCTGCGTTGTCATCTCCAAGGATGACGGGAGAGCCACGGAGGACTGCTGTTCACCTCCCAGTCACATCTGTACTCTAAAAAAATATTTTAAACACACACAATTCACAAGTGTTAAAGGACAATCATTTGACAGCTCTGCATGCAATGCTGTGACACTACTTTATTAACCACATAAAGAAAAATGACTGCTTGAGAAACTTACCCCAGGTGTGACTTGTTGCAGATATTCAAGTTTCTGTCCGACACTTTCCCCCTCTGGGTTTTGAACTTCTCCAGGAAGCGAGGAGTATATTTGTCGAGATCTTTGAAGAACTCTGATTGCAACTCAAATTTTTGCTTGATAAGCGACAGAACTCAGCCAGAATCTAACGGAAAGAGAAATAAATTAATATTTAGTCATATTAGACCTACAGTAAACACATTACAACATACTACATCACACTGGGCAGAAAACTAGTGGCTTCTAGATTGAACAGATTACATCAGCTCCCCTCATCAGCCCTTCATGGTCGTCACAGGAGACACTCTGTGAAGACATGGACTCAATCTGGCAACGCTTCCATGTGTTATGCAGTAGTGTGTAGAAGAAAATAAGCAATACTTACAATTCATTGCCAGGTTTTTCAAAGCCTACAAAAGAAACAACAAAAGCAATTAGTCAAACTGCAAATAACTCCTCGTCAAGATGCATTTTTACGGCTAAAAAGCCATCAGTTTAATGGAAGAGTTCACAGACAAATATGATTACAAATGCTTATCCTAGATATAGATAGATAGATAGATTGAAGTCATAAATAGTCTGTAGGGAGGTTGGCAGGGAGCTTAGTTTCAAACTTGCTATTGGTTATAATGGATGTCATTTCCATTAAATATCACAAAATAAGAAATGATGTTCAAGTAAAAAATTAAAAAAACGTTGTACCACATTCGCTGTGGCCGAGAAGTTCTCCATCATACGGTTGTGGTTGAATTATTCCTCGTTACTGTAGTGTTATGGAATAATAGGGTTTTGAGCCCGTTGTATCTCCAAGTATCTTTATTAGCTTAACCATACATAACACCGTGACTGACTGGATTCGGGTAACTCCAAGAGCGGACTGACGACTGTACACGCCCCCCCTCTGATCACACATGCCTTCGTATCACTCCGCATGTCTATAAAGTAGTACTATTACATTATAGTTACATTCAACCTGACATTGCATTCACTCTTAACTCAGTGACAGTAGCGTTGTGTGACTCCCGTAGTGCTGCGTTAATGCACACGAGTGAGACAGCCACGACGATGTCCGCCATTAACATTGTGACTCGTTTGTTTTGACGGTCGAGCTAGCTTACATTAAACGCTTCGTAAAGTTAACATTCAACTACAAATATACATATGAACAATATGGCGAAGATACGACGATGTTTACTAAGGACATGAACGGCAAAACGTTATTGAGACGCTGAAACTTACCTGAAAGTAACTCGCACACCTGCACTGCCTTCTCGCTGCCGCTAATCCCTCTCGAGCAAAGAACGTCTTCAGTGGTCGACTGCGCATACAGGAGCGCATACAGGAGAACATTCCTGCCGGCGGCTATGAGGCTCTATAACAGTTCACCTCTTGCCAGATCATAGTGTTGATCTGCACTTCACACATCTCATTTGTTTGCACTACACACATACACACACATTTCATTTTCATTTGCTCTGCACTCATACACACACTTTGCTTTTTGCACTCTGTCTATATTTAATCTTTTTGTATTTGATCTGTCAGTGTTGTTGTGTGTTGTGTATGCATGTGTGTTGTATATTTATTTACATATATATTTAGTTTGTATTTTACTTTTATTTTACTTGTATACTTCTATATCTTTCATCCCTGTTTCTTATATTTTGTGTTTTGTTTTTATTCTTGTGTGTTGCTGCTACTGTCACGACAAATTTCCCCTTGGGGATTAATAAAGTATATATCTATCTATCTATCTATCTATTCGAGCCGAGTGCTGCCGAGTGCGTCCGAGTTTCTTCCGAGTCCGCCTCACTCATTTTTTTAAAGTACAGCTTACTTGAGATAATAAGTTTAATAACTGTACTTACCAAAAAGTGTTCTTGACTAAGTTTCTTAAAGTAAGGTCAACAAAGTAAGCAGAAATGAGTAAAGCTCACTAATTTTTTTAACTAAACTTTACTATTACATTTTACAGTGTAGATACATATACATTTAAAATACAATTAAAAGGCTGTTGTGTTAAGTGAATGCATATTTAAATGGTGAGCAGCTCGATCATCTTACGGCTGACGAGCAGGAGAATCCTGAGCTTTATTTAATATATTTTGAAAACACAAGCGCTGAAGGTTCCAGCTTTGGCTTGCTTCAGGTTTTTCTGTATTGCAATGTATTGATGGTTTCCAGGAGGTTCGGCAACATCTGCAATAAACAACTGGTCGAGGCTCCAAAGTTAGCTTACTGAGTTTTATAAATGCACGTGTTTACATTTTATTGATGAACCACATGGGAATATTAGATTCTGTACATTATCTAGTTCACCTCAGATGGGAGGAAAGGGACTAGAAATAGATCTTGATCAGGGTCTGTTAAGCCAGATTTCTTGTTAGCTTGACATTGCAACAATGTGGGCCTGGTAAAAAACGAATGCACAAAGCAAGACACTGTGATACTCCATAATTTAATGTGAAACTTTCCTCCAAGGGATTTACAGATCTTTCCACCTGCTTCATATGTGTGTCCCAGATGCATGATTACAAGTATCACAATTCTCTGACAAACATCCCAGAATATTTAAATACGCTGCCCTAACTTTTTGCGGGTGTTTGAGTTTTAAAGAATGCCACTGTCTGTCCAGAGGAGGTCCAATTAAAGGCATTCATGTGGTGGATTTGTGTTTGACTTCAGAATCCGGATTCCCTGAACAGAAAGGGCATTGTGTTGTTCGACTAACATAACACTGGGAGGAAAAAATAGGCCGTACATATTAATAATATACACACAAGCTTTTGCAAAACATCCCTTCAGATTTCTCTGCACATGGAGTGCTGGCTGGCTGTAGTCTGTCCTGAGGAAATAATAATTCAAATACACTGTCCGACTTTATTGTACTCTGCATCAACCTCTGCAGCAGCGTTTTTCTGAATATAAACTTTACTTTGCACCTGTGTATGTATGTCACCCTGTGTGTGTGTGTGTTTATGCATTTAAAAGTGCCAGCGACTTTTCTTGATGCAAAGCTTCCCCCTATTACACCTCTAAGACTGTAAATTAAAATCATCCTTCCCTCTCTCTCGCCTGTCTATTTTTATGTCTTGTACGCATGCACGTATTCCCTTAACCATGGACGGTAGTGCCAGAGAATCAGCCATTGTGACAAACACCTCGAGGCACACACCCCCTCCATGGCAATCGTCCATCTCTTGTGCAACCACACACACACACACACACACACACACACACACACACACACACACACGTATAGGCAGACAGAAAGGAATACTGTACATGTGCAGCTAAAAAATGATGAGCTTGTATAGCATTAACTGGAGTAGAATAGCAATTTTCCGCTTTGCTTTGTCCCGTTTCTTTTGTCCATCATTTACCAAGACTCATCTTCAAATCAATACTCTGTAAGTCGTTGGCCCGCACTCAGGAAGCATTGCCCCCCCCCCCCCCCCCCCCGAAAACCACTAAGAAATTCATACAGCGTTTGGCTGCTATCTGTCTAATCAGTTGCTTTGGTCTGGCAAACAGTGATAGAAGGATAAAAAGTGAACACAGGCACATGTATCTGTGATACGCGTGCGAGTGTTTTCGATTCCAGTTCTTGTGTAGAAGCCCCCCTGCCTCTGAAGATAAGGAGGGTGTAATAAGTGTGTCCGCACTTTTAGCCCACACACACACGCATTTTCACACAAGCACACGTACAAAGTGAACAGAGCACTGAAGGGCGAGATGAATAGAGAGCGGAGGCGAATCATTCAATGCAGAGAGTGGGATGCAGTTGAGCCGCCTACATCGGACTGGGTGAGAGAGAGGGAGAAGGAGATGAAGAGGATGAAATGGAATGCCAGAATGATGGCACTAAAAGGGAAAACCAATCAATTTAACTATTCATATGTTGTGTAGACATAATGAATGAAATCTCTCTCAAAGCTAAAAACACTCATAAGAAAGTGTATGTCCTCTCTCTCTCTCTCAGACAGTGTGATGGACAATCCGGGTTATTTTTCAACCTTACTCTCACTTCACTCTGGTTTTCCATGTTGATTGTGTTGCTTATGACCTCACTTCATTTTATAGATGTTATGCCCTCACGGTGTCAGGAATCCTCCGTCAACTCACAAAGCTAATAGATCTCCAACAGTCCAACAGTTGGTGTTTTCATTTCCATGGTTTGAGACATAAAGTGGTCATTTTCTGGCATTTGTGGAGAACCGTTCATATCTTACAATAAGTTCACTAGATCTAATATAATAATACGTGTCTCTAAAATTAAGTCTGATTATTCCAGTAAGAGGCAACATGTGGCTTGGTAAAGCTAATGATATATACTGTATATATATACAACACAGTACAGTAGATGAAACAATAAAACCAATCAATTCATTAGGATGAATTATTATTATTATAATAAGGAAAAGAATGGACATCATCACTTGAAAGTCTGTAAAAAATGTTTTTTGAAGTGATTTGATGAGAAAACGGATTCTGCGAGCCATTGGCTCATATGGGGTCAACATTTCCCAGACTCAGGCGTGCTTTAAAAGTTATCCTAAAAATCCTGGAAGCAATTATAAAACAAACAGGGAGCCAGACACATTACAAGTGTGTCAAACATCTTGGGTTCTTTGGATTTCTTCTCTGTTTAATTTCCAGCAGACACGGCCCAGGAAGTGTTTATTTGCATACAGAGCAGGAAAGTGAGATCAGAGCACAAGTGGTCACCTGAGACGCATGTGGAGACGCATTCTAATGCCAGGTGTGTGGACATATTTAGAGCTGTCCACATCGGATCATGAGACGTGTGTTAACAGCAGGTTTTAACAGGGTCACAGAAACATCTGTGATTTTGTTTGCTCCATCTTTATTTTTACAGATTGTAAAGCCCACTGAGGCAAATTCGTAATTTGTGATATTGGGTTACATAAAATAAACTGAATTGAATTGAATCTTTCTTGCTAAAGAAAGAGACACTCTTTTTTTCCCTTTTATATTTGTTCTCGCCTTTGTGAGGTATGAGCTGCACAAATGAATGTGTTTGAGGCCGTCACTTAAATTGACGGGATTTATCCAGAAGGATTGTACGAGAATCTCGCATATAATAAGCTTGCTGGTTTAGTTTGATGAATATCAGAGGTGCTCAAATACTACACTTGATTGGGGCTGAACCTTTTGTACATGATTGTCATGTGAGATGTCATTACTGCTATCTTGATAGCACTTATTGATTCAGATATAAAAGTATATATGGCTTTTCCTTAAAGGATAACATCTGTCTCTTTTCTTTAGCACTGACCCAGCGCTGTGGGTGTAGGGCTAACAATGTGAGACTACTTAGCGTATAAACAAGAGGATCCAGGGATGGAACGACCCATATGATGTAAATCTTTACATCAGTTATCAAGAGCTATCAGAGCTAAATGCCAACTAACTAACAGCAGGGCAACAATACACAAACCTAGACCAGGTTAGAACAGGCGACTGTTATCTGATGCTCTTGATATGTGGTGTCAGCATATAGTTTACTTGAGCTGTCAGCACAAATCATGTTTTAAACTAAAATTCTTACCAGATATTGCATATTTGATTTTATCATTTTTGGAAAAATGTAATTGAAAGACCAAAGCAAACAGTTCAGGACATGAATAACAAGATTTTGACATGGCAATCTTCTGTGTCCTGATAAGTGGTGAGCTACCCATGCAATGCAATGGCTCTGTTACCAAAACTGGTAAAGTATTTGTATTACCTATGGAATTTTCATAAGCTTTTGCAAGTCTCTCTCCTTAGAATCCAGAAAAGGAAACATGTTACCGCTACAAACACCTTGCTGACAGCTCCTGTTCATCTCAAACTTAAAAGACGGGCATATGGACTGCAGGTTCCTTCTTGAACAGCTGACTGAGTGTGCGTGTTCTCCTCATGTCTTTTTGCAGGTTTGATCCGACTGCGCTCCAGCCCGCCCCCTCACCTCCAGGGCGTGGAATACGTCCTCAATGTCACAGCGGCGGACGACAATGCCTCAGGCGGATCGCATGCTTTGTCCTCCACAGCCCTCGTCATCGTGGGGGTGGACGACGTGAACAACAACAAGCCCGTCTTTAAGAAGGTAAGAAAAACAATGGCGTACCTGCATCATGAAATCTCTTTTTGTGTTGCTCGTTGTCTACTCGTGTTTGAAGCAGTGTTGCAAGCGTCTGCTCCCCTAACTTGCCGCGCCATTTATTGCTCTGCGTGGTCTCCTTAATGCATCTCAATGACTTCTCACTCAGCCTTTTTCTGGACCTTTTCCCATCTCTATCTCTCCCATGTATCTCTCACCCATCACTCTTGTGGCTCCCTCTCTTTGTCTGTCGGACATCATCTCTGCCTTTTTAATTAAAGCTTTGAGGGATGTGGGAGAAATCCCGGCCGGCCAGCTCTGGAAGCGCTACATCTCCACCCTTTTTTTCACGTCTCCGTTTGAAACAAGGTGACTTTTCATGGCCCTTGTGGTAGCGCAAGCCAAGATTAGGAGCGCCTGTTTGTCGAGTAGACCCCTGGCGCTCGCTCTCGCCCAGGAGAGAGCGAGCGCCGAGTGTTTCTCTTTTGGCTTTAGCTAGTAGCAAGAAGACACGGAGGGATGGTTGACAAGATGAGAGCCAAGAGAAAAGAGAGAAGATGAAGAGGAGAGGGATTCCTAGTCGACAGTGTTTCATGTGACCTGGATGCTTGAGTCTCTCTCTCAGGATCTCCTGCTGGCGTCATACTCCAAGTCTGTGATTAATTTCTTTCTTTCCGTGGGAAAAATTGGACAACGGAACTGAGGGGAAAAGGCCGTTCTGGAACAGGAAATTGAGAAGATTCACAGTATTAGTTTCTCAGTTAGTAGAGACATCCGATGTAAGATGGTGTTTCCTCTGTCACTGGCAGCCAGCAGCAGGATACTGAAGCAGCAAGGCCCTTAATCTTGTTTTGATACCCAATCTTATATAAAGGACTATAGTCCGTCTGAAACTCAGAGCGGGATCGTTTGACCAAGACAGAAGGGGCAAAAGGCACACACTGAGATGAAGGAATAATGGGAGGCAAGATCCTGTACAGCCAGATCCTGCATTTTACCCGCGGCACAGACTTCAGACATGTATTAACCTCCAATACCCTTGTGGGCTCATACGGCTATTGGAGCCCCATTTGGGTTTTGTGTGGATTGTTCAGATGCTACCAATTCACAGTGAATATCATAGCCTTCATCCGGGTCATTACACATGTCAGCGTTTACGCCATCAGTTACGCTTTCCAGTCGCATACGGCCAACTTCTTAGTATTTGGCGCCACAGCAGTCCTTTGCCTCATGCCCCCTACGATGAAAACAATCACAATGGGTGCTATGGTTTGAGGTTACATAATTTAAATAGGGCAAAAGAGAACTGCTATCACATTGGTTATTTTCGTGGACCGATATCCTGAGGTATTTGAATCGATATTGGAACTGAAAAAAGTTGGATATCAAACTCCTTCCCACCTTCTCTCAGGGTGAACCCTCCCTGTGAAGCAACTTCATTTCATCTTCTTGTATCTCCGATATCCTCCTTCGGTCACAGGTAAGGGTAGGGATTTAGATCTTCTGGTCAATCCAGATCTTTTCCTTGAAACCTATGGTGTTCGACTTCGAGTCTCCGACTGTCATCCCAACCGCTACACAGCTGCAAACCATCCAAGCGTACAATGCAGGTCACAGTCTGATGAAGCCAGCCAAATGCACATCATCTGCAAAAAGCAGAGAGGCAATCTTAAGTTCACCAAACCAGACGTGGCTGTTTCCAGACATTGTGTCCATTTAAATCACAGCATTGGTGACCATGGTACATCAATCACAGCATCTCGTTGTGTTTCGGCTTATTGTTGTATTTGATCGGATTGTGACCGGGCCACACGCCTGGGTTCTTTTAACATTGACTGAGCATTTGTTAGAACTCTGATTCATTGCATGAGTGAATGCCTGCATGCAAACCTGCTTATCTTCCTCCATATTGTGTTGCTTTAAAGCTAAATGTGAAGTCCAAAAGCTTCTGATGATTACAGATGGAAGTGTTGAAAGGGCAAAGTAAGGTAAAGCATTGTTGAGGCAGGAAGTCATGGAAAATAAAAGAAAGAGTTCCACTGTCATGAGTTAGACGTCAAAGCAAGACATCAAGCAGCAGTACTGAGGGATTCATGAGGGCACATGAGCGTCACCAATCCAGTGACACAAGGGAAGAAAGAGAACTAGAGAGGAGCGAAAGATGAGAGACCAGAGAGAAGGGGGGGGGGGGGGGGGACTCGGGCACCGTGTAAATGAGGGTAATGAAGCTCTCCGTGTGTCTTGACAAGTTCGCTGATTGACAAAATCTTTGAGAACCCAAACACGGAGCAGCCACCTCGCAGTTCACCAAGAACTGAAAGAGCCTAATGAATCTCTGATGACTCAAATAATGCATGCGGTAGCACCACATGGAGGGTAGAGTTGTTGCTTTAGGATTAAAATTAACATTGTTGGACGTCCTTTGAATCCCTCTTTTCTGGGGAATACCTTATGTTAAAGACAACAGCAGATTAAAAAAGAAAAAAAAGCTGTTATGTGGCATATATTCATAGCAGAACAACTTTTGAGATAGAAATAACACAACGCCAGTGATACGGAATCTGATTTCCGGCATACCCCCTTCCCAGTCTTGGCACATGTGAGTTATTCAAACAAGTTTTTTTGTTATCGATTGTAAGAATCGATGTTCTTATACCATTGGTTGTAATGCCAGGTATTTTCCACCAACCCTGTTTATTGTCTCCATTCCATCTGAGCCGTTTGTCTAACCCCTGCAAATTGTTTTGTTAACAGATTTTGCTCACTGCTATATTCACACTTGTTCTATTATTTCAATTACATATTTAACCGTTCAGCTGAGCTGTGTACTGGCATTATTCACACAGATTTTTCAATAGAAAAATTGGATGGTGACAGGTACGAGGTGAGGTGAACACAATTTGGAAAAAAAGCTGTGCATCTGTTTGAAATATTTGGTGGTCTACATTCTATACACCTGTTCGAGATATATCAGCAGTTTATTGTGCAATATATTATTCTGTGAAATTACAAACATGGCACAGCAACAAAGGGTTTTACTCAGCTTCATGCCATATTTCTTTCTTTCTTTCCGGCTATTTGCTAGTACACTGCTGAAGCCTTACTGTGAATTATGGCGTCCCACTTCCAATAAAGTTTTGGATAAAGCTAACAAAGCAGGTTCCGAAAGATCAGAAGTTTTCATTTCATATTGAGCAACATTTGCCAATATCCTTCATGCCAATATACTGAGATAGATAGAGATAGAATAGATAGACCCCTGAACCCATCACCACTGTCTAACCTACATTGGCAAATGTAGCACATCAATGAAAGGAGATGGTGCAGGTCCCAGGTTCCCTAATTTATTTCCTCTTTCTTGTCCTTTTAAAATAATTAGGGTTCCACCTCCCACATGCTCTTGGTTACAGTTTCGATAGAACGGAGCTCTGATCCAAGTTTGCTGCTGTGATCTTCTCTTCCTCTTTTCCTTAATTCTCCTCAGTGTCAGCAGTACCGAGAGAGCACGTCAGTCCTGGAGAACCAACCAGCGGGAACGTTCGTTCTGCAGGTTCACGCTGTGGATGCTGACGAGGGCTCCAATGGCAGGGTCACATACGGCTTCATGCACAAATACTCCACTGTGCCCGCATTCAGTATCCACCCGGAGACCGGTACTTTCACACACACACACACATACACACACACACCACACCCACACACACACACACAATCTTACTTTTACAGACATAAACAGTCTATCTCTCATAATTAAGAGAGTACAACAAGCTATGCAGGGTGTCTACAAGTTTGCAAGTCTACAATTTAAAGCGAACATGCTTTATATCTGTTTTAATACTTAATTAAAAGTACAAAAGTTGTACATTTTGCAGATAAATGGATCATAACACAGAGCGTTATGGCTTTAGTCATGACATTTGTTGTACTTTTTATATTTTCTAAGCATATTTTATTGCAGAATTGGTATTTTTGGAAAACAAATATATCCGATACAAGCTTTCCCTTTTGTTTCCGATACCTGACCCAGCTGTTTGAGTCAGGAGCAGACCAATATCTGATATCATCATTGCTGCATCTCTAATTGTTAGTGGGGCAGGAAATATTGTCAATGTCTAAATTAATTTCTAAACTATGGACTATATTTCTCTTTATATTTCGATTTGATTATAATTACTTCAGTTTCCTTTCGTCTTCTGCTCATCATCTGCTCTTCTGTCTTTAGAGCTTCGAGGCATTTTTAGTGTTAAACTGCAAATGCCCTGGGAACTCGAGACTAAGTGTCATTTGGTACAATGAAGCTGTCGGATTAAAGTAGTTATCTCTGTGTCTCCAGGAGTAATTGTGACAGCCAGGAAATTTGATCGTGAACGCCAACGAGAGTACGCAGTGACGGTGACTGCCACTGACCAGGCGGCTGACCCGCTGATTGGCATTTGTCAGCTCAACATTCTCATCCTGGACCATAACGACAACAGTCCCAAGTTTGAGAACATCCGATATGAGTGTGAGTCGATATTAGAGTGAAAGTAATTTACTGACGAATCTCACAATGACCGAGGCATAAATCACACCTTCTTTTTCTACCCCAACAGACTTCCTTCGCGAGGACACAATGATCGGGACGAGCTTCTTGCGGGTGGCGGCCCATGACGATGACTTTGGCACCAACGCAGCCATCACGTACTCCATGTCCAGCGAACAGCCAGAGTATCTCAGGGTCAACCCCATGACGGGCTGGGTGTATGTCAACCAGCCCATTTCCCAGGTACACACTAAACCGTGTTCAAACGGATGATACCAAACCAAAGAGAAAGTTTCAGCTTGCAATTGAAAAACTTCCATCATATGTTGTGCGTTTCCACTATAGCAGTTATATTTAGCAAGTTTATGAGCGACTGACATTGTAGCGATGCACTTTCAGATTGCGACTAAAACAACATGCCACTCTACCGATACAAGGCCAGAAAAGCAAGTATATTTGCAGTCAAGTACTTTATTGCTGTGAATGAGGTGGAAAGAGTCCAGTGGCAAAGTAGCAGACTGAATATGTGATAATGTCTTCACTGCCTTTTCTTTGGCATCGTTAAAAATAACATTGCTGATACTGTCCTTATCTCGCTGCCTCTAACCGCTTGTTTCACCACCAGCGGGAAAAACAATCTCTGTGAGAACATGAACAAGCAATATGGAATGAGATTGCTACGTATTGTTTGCAAAAGAAGTCTGTGTCTCAATGATCACGCCCCCCCTCCTCAGCACCTTGCATCCTAAACCAACACAGGGCACAGTGCCAGTGTGTTAATTGCACAGAGTAAATATTTAATTTTTAAACAAAACAACAAAAGTGAAAAACTGGCTTTATAAAAAGCAATTATTTAACTTTAATGAATCTGAAATGCCTCTAAAGTGGCGTAATTTGTGAAGAACCTTTCATCACATGTTACTGAAAGAAGAAGGCTATGAACAAAATTGGGTGGACATTTTTTTTATTGTTGTTCTCCGGCATAGGCCAGTTAACCCATGCTGGGAGTGCAGACTCTCAGTTACGTTCTTTTCTTCCATCACTAAACAGATGGTTTTCCCTGATTGCAGAGGCGTAAGATAATTGTTATTTTAAGGGTTAAATAACGCTGCTGTTCCCCAGTTGGCTATGCAAATCTCTGTACGGACGTAAAGAAAAAAATGGATCACTCGCTGGAATCTGTGTGATCTCGATTCATAATGTTTATCAGTGTCTAAGGAAGCTATAATTATCACTGTGTCGCTGATCTGCAAAACAATAGCACACCATCAAGTCATCATCTCCCCTCTTCATCTGTGTGGACTTTTAAAGTATTTTTTTATCTACAGAGGACCTACATCACCAGGGAAATTGTGGCTACTGACGGTGGGAACAGGAGCAGTTCGGTGGAGCTGGCCGTCACCATTACCAACGTGAAGAACCAGCCTCCACAGTGGGACAAGGACAGCTACAGCATGGTCATACCAGAAAACACCGTCCGAGACACAGCCATCGTGGTACGTTGGGTGGGGGGACGGGGACGCAGACGCACAAAGAACATGTAAAAGACAAAGCAATACTAATAAAACATGAATATTATTCTCGTGCATAAACTATGCAGCAAATAAAGAATCGATTAAAGGCACAGGAACAACACTAAACAAGCATCTTTCTATACATACAAGTGTATGCATGCAGATATGCATTCACATTTTAATACTTCAGTCAGGAACAGTCTCGTCATAGATACAACCATTTGACGGCGCTGATTGCAGGCAGAACTACGTCTGGTGCATTTAATACAGCACACACTGGGGAATTTACCCTTTCGATGGACTACGTTCACTGCAAACACTGATTGGACCATCAACATAACAAGGGCTGTAATCTTTCCTTCCAGTTCATTTAATTTTAAATATCAAACGTTCAGTACATCTCAGTCAGTGATGAGCGAGCTACAGGTTTAGCAACCACACCCGTATAGAAAACTGCAGTCATTCAGAAACAACCTCAATTCCATTGATAAATGCATGACCTTTTTAGTTATGATGTATCCAGTAAAGTGCCGTTGATTTCTTATATTGCCCTTTCATGCCACTACACGGTTTGAACGAATCAACGACATCGTCAAAGGATCTCTTCAAAGCAATTAAGTCCATTAAAGTTGCTGATGAATATTTAAAACCGAGAGATGGGAATGGAAAGACAGAGGAGAGTGCTTCAGATGAGAACTCTGTGAGTACATGTTACTGCCTGTGTAGGATGAGCTGTTAGGGAAGGAGACAGAGTGCCGACCCCACAGTACGGCGTATTAATCGAGTTGGTGGTGCGATTTGGCTTTTGTGCAAGGCTGCATGGACCAGTCGGACATGTTCGCCAGTTGTCTCATCATTAGAATGGTAACGATTCGCAGGTTGAATGTATACGGCCAGTTCACTTGTGAGCAAGCCGCACCACATCCGAGAAGTCATTTTTGTATTTTAATTGGGGCGTGTGTGGCATCAGCTGTGAATGACCTCTCCTTAATTAGTTTAGAGAGAAAGCAGAATGTGTTTCCGTTTGATCCCAGCGGGGTTGTTGTCTATTCCAACAGTTTAGAACTGACTGCCTTAATATTTGAGTGTTCATTATTATGCCATAAAACACTTTTTTTTCCATTGTGCGAATCATTTTCTGCCATTTAGAATGCACACTTCAATTAAAGCTCAGCAGCTGCTGTCCTCGCTTCTGTTCCTCTCCTCGGGATCATTGGCGGCATTCTGGATATGTTTTCCCCGCACTCCAAAAAGATAATTGGAAACATGTAAAACTGCTGTCAATTGCAACTTACTCTCCGTTTTCAATGTGGTTCTGTTGGTCATCTCTCACTTCCACCAGAAAGTGATAATGCGTGACTACATGTATTCAAAAAGTGAGTAAATGTAGATCTACATGAAGTAATTTGCCTAATAGGACACATCCCAGGAGGTCAGAGTTATTGCATCACGCCATCTGCAACAACTGGTTCTGGTCCATAGTTCAAAGTCCCACCTGTTCAGGCGACTGTGTCTCAGTAGCAGAGCAGGGGCGTCCTTTAATCAGAGGATCGGCGGTTCAATCTACTTGTCGTCCATGTCGTTGTGTCCTTGGGTAATATATTTAACCCCTGTTTTGCCCCCGCAGGCTATTCCTGTGTTGTGTGAATGTTACTTAGTCCTGATGGGCAGGAGGCTCCTTGCATGGCAGCCCCTGTCATCAGTGTGTGAATGATGATGTAGTTTTAAAGTGCTTTGAGTAGAAAAGCGCTCTACAAGTACAGTCCATTTACCATAACATCAGCGAGATATCATGTGATATGTAAACGTGACCTTGGATTCTCCTTCTGCAAACAGACCATCAAAGCCACCTCCCCGCTTGGGGATCCCAGGGTGACTTACAACCTGGAGGACGGCATGGTCCCCGAGACCAACATGCCAGTTCGCTTCTACTTAACCCCCAACCGAGAAGACGGCTCCGCCTCTATCCTTGTGGCGGAGCCCCTGGACTACGAGACGGCCAGGAACTTCATGCTGCGGGTTCGAGCGCAGAATGTCGCCGCTGTACCACTGGCGGCCTTCACCACGGTCTACATCAATGTCACGGGTAAGCTTTTTTGGGATCCTATGTTATTCCATTTGATAAAGGTCACTGCAGCACATTGAGCAACTGTGTGACTGTTGAAGGTTTGTGGGAAGAGAAGACAAGTTGGGTGTTTGATGATTCTTATTGTTGACGGCTGAGCTACAGCTAATGGGAGATTTGAAAAGATTTCGCCCTTGTAATGCACCAGCTGGGCTTAATGGATTTTTCTGAATATAAATAACAAAAACAAGAGCAGCATCAGGCCCTATTCGTAGTCAAAGATTAAATGCAGAACCCTTTTTAGGTCTGGCAGTTCATATTTTACAAAAGTGCAATCCTAGTGCTTTCATTAATTTGAGAAAACAAAAACTTCAATCTTTCACATACAGACGACTTTTTCGTGGCGCTGTGTGTCGACTCGCAGGAGAAACTGTGTTCAATGATTTATCAACACAACAAAACGTTGACATGTGCATTAGCACGGGAGGGGGGGAGGGGGGGGGGGTTCTGCAGCAAATTAACAATGCAGATGGCATGGATACCTGCTGCCTTCAGATGGCTGTGAAAAGAGTCACCAGTGTAAAGGACAGAACTTCCGTGTTGTATTTCTAAGTGTCATGGCAGACAGCTTTCTTATTCCTCGCTTGCATTAATGCCGTAGCCGCCATTTCACAACATTGCGTTGTCATGTTGTAGAATGAAGACATTTTTGCTGTCGCAATGATTAACTTAATACTTATTCTTTAGCATTAACCACCAATTGTGGACTTCTGGTGAACAAGTCGCTCAATGACATCTCCTGGCCTCTGATCTGCATCGCGCAAAACACGTTAAAGTGTGTCGTACCTCTCTAATCAGCACTATGTACTGTAGGCTATGATGTCTGGAGGACGGCAAGTATGATGATCCATTTAATCCAATCTTTTGCTTCCGACCTTTCACAATAAAAGCGGCAAACGACAAATACCATACATAGCTGTTTACAAAGGGAACACAAATTCACTCAGAGCATTTAGCTAAAAACAAACCCACTAAAATAGTTAACAGCAGCTCCAGCTATACCATAAACAGTTTGCTTCAGACAGAGTTCCAAACGCTGCTCGGGGTCAATAGGTAGCCTGCGACAACCAATGACAACTTTTTTTGGAGAAAGTGTCCCATGTTTGCAACGCTGCACGTATGAATAGTTTTGTTGGACAATCGTGCCTGTGGCAGCTGTGTCTGATTTGGCCTCGGCTGCTGGTGATTGGCAATCACTCAGCAGCCGAGGCCACCCTTATAAAAGCTGCCACTCGAGAGTGGAGAGGAGAGGTGAGCAGAGGCACGTGTTTTGCGGTCTGCTTGGTGTCGTGTGTGGGCCAATAAAACATGTCTTGGAACCAAACCTCATGCTGTCTGGCGGATCCTTGGTGCTGGGGGGGGAAACCCACGGGTGGCGGCCTCGGGCGTGCTACATTGGAGCCCAACGTGGGGCTCGAACCCACGACCCTGAGATCAAGAGTCTCATGCTCTACCGACTGAGCTAGCCAAGCCCCAGGACCCGTCGGAGCTGCCGACCCCAGAGCCCCAGGACCCGTCGGAGCTGCCGACCCCCGAGGTCCAGGAGCCGTCGGAGCTGCCGGACCCAGAGCCCCAGGACCCGTCGGAGCTGCAGAACCCCGAGGTCCAGGACCCGTCGGAGCTGCCGACCCCAGAGCCCCAGGACCTGTCGGAGCTGCCGAACCCTGAGGTCCAGGAGCCGTCGGAGCTGCCGGACCCAGAGCCCCAGGAGCCGTCGGAGCTGCCGACCCCAGAGCCCCAGGACCCGTCGGAGCTGCCGACCCCCGAGGTCCAGGAGCCGTCGGAGCTGCCGACCCCTGAGGTCCAGGAGCCGTCGGAGCTGCCGGACCCAGAGCCCCAGGACCCGTCGGAGCTGCCGACCCCAGAGCCCCAGGACCCGTCGGAGCTGCCGACCCCCGAGGTCCAGGAGCCGTCGGAGCTGCCGGACCCAGAGCCCCAGGACCCGTCGGAGCTGCCGACCCCCGAGGTCCAGGACCCGTCGGAGCGGCCGACCCCAGAGCCCCAGGACCCGTCGGAGCTGCCGACCCCTGAGGTCCAGGAGCCGTCGGAGCTGCCGGACCCAGAGCCCCAGGACTCGTCGGAGCTGCAGAACCCCGAGGTCCAGAACTCGTCGGAGCTGCCGACCGCTGAGGTCCAGGAGCCGTCGGAGCTGCCGGACCCAGAGCCCCAGGACTCGGAGCTGCAGAACCCCAAGGTCCAGGACTCGTCGGAGCTGCCGACCGCTGAGGTCCAGGACCCGTCGGAGCTGCCGTCGAACCCCGAGGTCCAGGATCCGTCGGAGCTGCCGACCCCCTAGCCGACCCGCCGGGAGGGCCGACTCGATCCCGGCCCTGTCAGAGGTACCAGCTACTGCGGCTCCTTTCCTTCGGTCCGGCTCCCGCTCCCGTTCCCGGCGGCGCCAGCTCTCCGTCCGAACCCCAGAGCCCCACCTCCTAAGCAGTCGACCCCAGAGCCCTCGCCGAGCATTGTCCCGGTCCCCAGGGCCCCTCCTCCGCCCAAGCTCTCATGGGGGCGGGGGGGAGTCCCGGCCTAAATCGAGTGGTGGGGAGTGTGGCAGCTGTGTCTGATTTGGCCTCGGGTGCTGGTGGTTGGCAATCACTCAGCAGCCGAGGCCACCAGCTGCCGAGAGTGGAGAGGAGAGAGGCACGTGTTTTGCGGTCTGCTTGGTGTGGGCCAATAAAACATGTCTTGGAACCAAACCTCGTGCTGGGGGGGGAAACCCACGGGTGGCGGCCTCGGGCGTGCTACAGTGCCTTTAGCAAATATTGGGAGATCTATCTGTCTATCTATCTATCTGCAAAATAAAAGTTACCACATGGTGGTTTCTGTCCTCTTCCTTCTCCAGATGTAAATGACAACGTCCCATTTTTCACTTCCTCCATCTACGAGGCCTCGGTCACAGAAGGGGCCGAATCAGGAACTTTGGTTTTCCAGGTTTTAGCCAATGACCTCGACTTGGGTCTCAATGGCAAGGTGAGAACACTTGCGCGCACACACACACACACACACACGCACACACAGTGGTCAAAGCAATAATGTTGCTTGTTCAGCATGATCAATAGAAAGGGACGTGAAGAACTCTGCTCCCTTTGAATACATGCGCACAGTCATTCTGTTGATCTGTGTTAGAGCACCCGGCCCTCTGTATAATTGAATCTTCCTCAACCCCCCCACACCACTCAGATCTCATACTCACTGCTGGAGGATCGTAGTGGAGACCACCAGTACTTCCGCGTCGACCCAGAGCTGGGATTCATCTACTCTAAGGCTGTGTTTGACCGCGAGACAAAGAGCTCCTACCTGTTGGAAGTTCAGTCCACGGATGGCTGGGAGTCGGCACGGCCCGGCAAACGTGGACAGCCTAACTCTGGTAAGTGAGAGTTTGAAAAGTGTGTTTGTTATTGTAACATCCTGCAAGGAACAGTGTCAAGAACAATAAGTGAATAAGATGACAGATTATCAAAGTCAAACTGGTACTGCGTAGCTGTCAGGGAAGAGGAGAAGCTGCAGCAAATAGAGGTGGACTAGAGGTATGGCTTGAAAACATAGGACACATTTAATAACATGTTGTTACCTGTACTGATGTGACAATATCTCACCAAAATGTCAGCCTGTCTTCTGTAGTCCACAAAGTATGGAGACACCTGAACGCCCCACCCACAGTGATGTGTTGAACATTTCCTTTTGAAATGCTGTTGGAGCAGCTTCTAGGAAGGCTTTTCCACATGATTCTCGACCCTGTCTTTGGGGATTTGCTCCCCGAGAATTACTGAGGTCGGCCGCTGATGTTAGGTGATAAGTCTTATCACCTAACATCAGCAGTCGTCCTTCAATCAGAGGATCGGCGGTTCGATCCCCGGCTCCGCTAGCCCATGCCGATGTGTTCTTGGGCAAAACACTTAACTTCAAAATCGCTCCCGTAGATGTGACTACGGTGCATGAATGTTAGTTACTGTTGATGTGCAGGTGGAACCGTAGCTTCTCCCATCAGTGTATGAATGCGTGAAAATGGGTGAATGATGTCATGTAATGTTAAAGCGTTTTGAATGACTAGAAAGACAAGAGAAGTGCTGTACATGTACAGGTACAGTTTTAGATTTCCACATTCTGCCTCGTTCTAAAAGGTATTGGGGGGGGGGGGGGGGTATTCAGGTTCCTCCCAACACCAGAAAAAAAACCTTTTCTTTCTGGACCAGCTTTTGTGCACAGCTGCTCGGCGTCTCACGTGCCTGAACTCAGCCAAGGAAATCCGTATCGTGAGACTCCCCACAGACCACACCTGTGCTAATGTTTCTTCAGGGGGCAGTTTGGAACTCCAGCAGTGAGCGGCTCCAGTTCTGTAAGCGTCTGTGGGGCCCACTGCTAAACCCAAATACACGTAAACAAGGATCACCAAATAACATTTCTATTTTTAAATTATTATTTTTTGGGCCAATATCGA
Source organism: Pseudoliparis swirei (assembly GCF_029220125.1). Lineage (NCBI taxonomy): Eukaryota > Metazoa > Chordata > Actinopteri > Perciformes > Liparidae > Pseudoliparis > Pseudoliparis swirei. The sequence goes on along the minus strand of NC_079391.1, from coordinate 23,743,323 downwards.
AATTCTTGTTCCATGTCTTTTCTATTATTTGCAATACAAAAGATGAATTGATGCATGCACTCATATAAATACGATATCTATATTTGTCTACTGAAATGTAAAAACCTCCTATCAAAGTAGAATAATATACATTGTGACTTCATTAACATCTAATATAATCATTATGACATAGGATCTGTCTCGCTCTCTCGCCCACACACTCGCTTACGCCCACACTAGTGCGGAGCTGTCCCTTGACGAAGCTCCGCTACGATGGAACAAACAAGTGGATTGCATTAAAGCTTGCTTCTAATCTCGTTCCCATATGCCACATGAAGTGCAGGGCGGTGTTCTGACTTTGTGGTTTCTTAAATGGGTTGGATTAGAAAAGATAAATAAAATACATTTTTATTGAGATTGGAAAATGACACTCTTATCGTCGCAATTTCGGATGAATGTGATTCATCAGTTCCGAGGTGAAGCATAACCAGTCTTTTCTTTTACTTATGTGATGTTTAAAATAAAAAAATTATATGATCAGCAGGAGCAGTTCAATTCAAACAAGATTTAATTATGCTGGTTACTGAATCTGGAGCTTTTATGTAAAACCTTTGATTCTGTTGGTGTTAGATTTGTAATCCTGTTTATATAACTATGATGGTTGCTGTTATATTGATTGAAAAAGAGGATGAGCACAAAAGGGGAAAGAGCCTAACAGCTGCTCTGTATACTTCTTTTAAGGCTCTGGATCTTCATTCAAGGCTAGAATAATCTCGTTCTTTTGTCTGTCTCTTTCCCCACATCTGCTCATCTCTTCCTACTGAATGACCAAAGGCCATCTTTCTCTTTCAGTCTCTCTCTCTCTCTTTCTCTCTCACTCTCTCTCCATTTCTCTCTCATTTGCTGCCAGATGAAATGCATACATGCTCCAGCGGTAGAGAGACAGAGAAATGAACAGATGCTGTAGACAGATGGGTGGATGGAGAGAGGTGTTGAATAAACAGCAAGACAGCCCAGTATATATTTTTTAGAAATATGATCAATTTCAATTCAATTCAGTTTATTTGTATAGCCCAATTTCACAAATTACAAATTTGTCTCGGAGTGCTTTACAATCTGTACACATAGACATCCCTGCCCCAAAACCTCACATCGGACCAGGAAAAACTCCCAAATAACCCTTCAGGGGGAAAAAAAAGGGAAGAAACCTGGAGGAGAGCAACAGAGGAGGATCCCTCTCCTAGGATGGACAGATGCAATAGATGTAATGTGTACAGAAGGACAGATTTAGAGTTAAAATACATTCAATGAATATGACAGAGTGTATGAATAGTTCATAGTAGGCATATTCCACGATGGAGACCTCCACGATCCATCAGGCAGATGGCGGTGGGGAGGAGGAGTGGGCGGAGTCTCAACAGGACAGTGGCGTAGTCATGAGCAGGAATTCCACGACCCAGACGATCCATCAGGCAGATCATAGATTATTAACTGATCCCCTCTCTAGGTTTGGCTCACTACGGCATTTGTGGCAATGTAAACAAAAGTTAAATATTAAGCACAGCAGAGACTAAGAGACTCCAGAGAAGCCGTGCCAGTTATTTTGTTTTATTTCTGCATCATGAATATTGAATGAGGATTGCATGATGACAGACGGGTGAGAGGCAAATTGACCAATTTAACACAGAACACATGGTTTTCAATCTCTGATATTACGATTTTCACAGCAACCATTTCAGTGTCCTCTGACTGAATTTTACTCAGCAATATGTTAAACCTGTCATGGAAACATCTCACCACATGTTGAACAGCTGCCGTTTCTAAAAGGCTGGAGGACATACAAAAGATATATTTTTTCAAAATACAGAAATTCTAATCAGATTTTTACAAGCATGGCAACATAGCAGGGTGGCATTTACTTTCTCATCATAACTGGCCCTTCAATCACCGATGAAATGGGCGGATTTTTTATTTCATCCAATGATCATTGATACTCAATTTTAAGATGATATAACTGATTATAATATGATATCATTATATATTGACGGGCTGCTACTTAAATCGCGGGGGTGTTTTTTTGGCCCTTCCTACTCAGCCTCATTTGTGACACACACTGCCATCAAAGCTCTAATCTCCAATGAAGAAATATTTGTGGCTATTAAATGGTCACAGTCTTTCAAGGACAGTTGTGACCATCGCTGGAATTTTGCTGGTACTCCACAGTATCAAGTACTACAAGATAGTAAGTACCAGCGAAATTAATTGGGAAAATTATTCTTTATTATTAGTGTTTGTGTCTTCCTGCTCCGATGTGAGGTCCTGGGACGGGGATGTCGTATGTGTACAGATTGTAAAGCCCTCTGGGGCAAATTCGTAATTTTTTTTATATCAGGCTAGCTTACATTTGTTGATTCGCTGGGTGAGATCGATGACGTCAAGATCCCCGCTGCAGCCGCCAGCGCTCTGCTGCTGGCTTTCGGAATCTCTGCCGAAACATCGGTTTTGTCTGCAGATGAGGACACTATTGCATCGGCATCTGCTACACCAACATCTTACACAAGTCTCCCTGCGCCGCCCAGATTCCACCCAAGCTGGTGCGCTGTCTCCTCAAAGCTCAGACGGCTTTCATGGCTATGCCGTTGAAGATGAAAGCCCGGGTTGCAGGTCTGGTAGATTTTCTCAGGGTTAAGCGGAGGCATCTTGCCCCGGCGTACCCCACCTCAATGACACCCTCGAGGCCCACCTGCTTCCACACTCAGCCTGTTGCTCAGAGAGCAGGATGCCTCAAATATGTACTTGACAACCAAGCATGTACGGTTATGTATATAGCACAATAAAGTTCCAATTCTGAAGCAATTTCACAGAAATAATGACTATTACAGGTTTCAGAACTCCAGTAAACAATGCTTCTATCAACATCGTTGAAACTTTTCTGATACACTAGCATGATGGTCACATGGTTTCACTGGAAATAAAGTAACATTTTGCTTTTATAGTTGGATAGATAGTTTCCATAATGAAATCTTTGCTGCGGTTCTCATCCAGTTATTTGTGCACCCACAGCCGCTGCATAAAGCAAGACTGACAGCTCATCACTTTTATTACTATGGAAAGTAGTCATATTGTGCTCACTTGCATCTGATGTCTCCTTGTTTACGTGAGGATGCGTCCCCTGTGTAGCTTGAAAAGCATTGTATTTGAATTGTTTTGAAGTGTGGTTTTTTAATGTGAAAAAATCTAATTCTGACAAAAAGTAACAACCGATTAATTAAAGTGGAAACACGTGAGACAGTATTCAAAAACATTGGTTGTCTTTTAATGCACAGAATATTGGCTACCACAAAAGGTCCAGAGTGTAACTCCAATCGGAGTAAAAAAAATAATATAAAGAAAGAAACGAAAAGAGAACACACCAGAGAGAACTGAATGATGCTTGCTGTATTTACCTATGCAGATTTACACATACAGACATACATGCTAAGCACCCAGTCGCAAAATAGAGAGAGCAAAACGGTGTCAAGTGGCACTTAAGTAACATGGATGAACACTTCTTTCACAGGCAGTTAACACTGGAGTGAAGGATGTGCTTTTTACACATACATGTCTTTAGAAGTGGCACAACGTGCATGAGCTACTGCTTCTACTGATCCACCGTTATGGGTTCTTGCTCCACCTCTTCTTACCCTCCTCTCTCTCTTTCTGACAGATTGACTAACTTTGATACGCAAGTTGTGTACGTTGGGTTGCTTAACTACCGAGCTCCACCCCGGTGCCCCCCACCCTCAGGGTGCTATGTACACCGCTTCAGCCCACAGTTGAATGGTGAAGGAAAAAGAAACGGACAGATTTAATAGTCGGAAATAGTGGAGACGTATGAAAGATGTTACATTAAAGCGGCAGACAATGGTGGATGGAATACAGATATTGGATGTTATTTTTGTTCCCATCCGTGCGGTTGAAGAAATGTGATCCGTGTGTGCATGTCCGCATGCCTGCTGCTGAAAAGTGGCTAAATTGTTGCTATCCAAATAGAAGGAGAGAGAAAGACAGATGTTCACGTTCACGCTGACAGAATAAGAACATCATGTTTATGATTGTCTTTCCCCTGTTTCTCTCTCTTTCTCATCCTTTTTATTATTTTCAGACACAGCATATGTTCGCGTTTTCATCAGCGACGTGAACGACAACAAGCCAGCGTTCGCACAGGCGTCTTATGAAGTTGATGTTGATGAAGACGCTGACGTAGGCTTCGCCATCCTCACCGTCAGTGCCAACGACGGGGACGAAGGTGGGTGGCATGCATAAAGGAGAGTGTGTGTGTGTGAGTTTCGTGGAATTGGGCGATGAAGACACAGAGTAGTGATGGTGCTTTAAGTGTTTCTCTTTTGCTTCACTGAAGAAGACAAAATGTCACTTGTCACTTCACTGCTGTTTGCTTGTTTGATCCCTCTTTTACTCTGAAGGCAAAAGAAAGGGTTTACACCACAAGACATATCTTGAAGTCATGACAACCGAAGCAATATGTTTGAATCAGCCATTTATGGAGAATCCATTTAATAGAACCATTTGCTGGATAAGGCAAAGAAAGAATCTCTGAAATGTGAACTTTCAACATGTCTTCTTTGGTCAAACATTTCTCTGGTCCCTGGAATCTTCTGACACTGAGGTGTTTTTCCTTTTCCAACAGTATATAGCCCAAGTTTCAGAATGTGGTTGTGGGTTTAGTCAACTGCTTCAGTGATTCCATTCATTCCAAGTGTATTGTGGCACAAGTCTCCACTTGGCTGTATCCATTGACAGTATCATGCACTGTAATCCTGGGGGCAAACCACTCGTACTTTAAGGGTGCATATTCTACCCCTAGGACAGGGGTCGGCAACCCGCGGCTCCGGAGCCGCATGTGGCTATCCAGCCCTTCTATTACGGCTCCCTGAGGCTTTGACAAAAAAAACAATATATATATACATAGTAGTCGCTGTTGAGCGTCTTTGCCTGCAGGGGGCTCATCCTGATTCACAGAGGCCCGCCCTCATTAAATTGTCATTGGATAAATGAAAAAAAGAAAAGCCACGGAGAAAAATAGAGAGTTTAACTATGCGTGGACGTATTCATTTGCTTTCACTGCCAACGATGCTGGCTTAGCTGTATGTGTTACGCCCTGTTCTGTGGCTGTTTCTCAATATGCGTTCCTGTCAGTACTTCTCTGTACTTGTGTCCTCGTGACTCGTGACACGTCATCAGTCGCAGCCCGAGTAATGTTCAAATTTAAAGTCCGCTTCTCGCAAAGCACGGTCAAAATACCCGGATGTGACTTGATCCTCCCACTTTCCAGAGGATGCATCAGAGGAGACTTGTGCGTACTCTGGCCAGCATATATCCCAGAATGCATTTCGCACCAGCAACCGGAAACAATAGCGGAGGAGAAAATAAACAACTGACAGTTGACTCTTTATAAATACTACTTTTGTTGAGTCAAGAATGTAATTTTAGAATGTTTTCAGGCGAGAAGTTAGTAGTTTAAAAAGTTTAAAGACCGTTATCATTTTCTTCATCCACCACGGAATAACTAACCACTAGTTCTGCTTTATACTTGTTGAGGACATCCCACAAACATCAGAACATGTAACGCCCTCGTGTTTGGGTTCATAACATTATATCATATATATATATATATTAATACATAACATCACCCGTAGGCTGACAGCTCGGTCACTTTCACCGATGAAGTTACTGTTGTGTCTGAAAGACTTCCGCTTTCAGCGCTACGAGAGCAGAACATCTAAATTCATAATATTGTTGTGTTTGTTCAACAGCAACAGCAGTGATGATGAGCAACTCAAGAGCTGATTGGCCCGAGTTGCGAAATTATCGCCTAGGGGCGGAAACTGCGCCGCTGAAAACTCGCCGCTGTAAATGCGTCGCCCACATTGCGACGCCCCAAACGCGCCAGACAAATGTCGCGTCTATGGCAGCCACACGCGTCCGTACGTTGACTTTTCATGGGATTCGGTCGCGCAAAAAAATCTTGATGCTTTTGGTGTGAACGTACCTTTATGGGGGGCTTGGATATACAGAAGCAGGAAACGAGGAGAAGGAGAACGACACATTGTGTTTGTGAAGATGAAGAGAAGGGAGAAAGCTGCAACTCTCATAATACCTCAAAAGTGTAGTGCAGAGGCCGGCTGTGCACATGTGCTGAATAACCCTGAGTCGCTATACAACATGATAGATGCCGATTGGCATTCTTTGTTGTGCGAGTGTGAAAAACCAGGAAAGGATTGTTACCACCAACTGGAAGAGATGTAGGAAGCACCAACATGTGTATGTTTAATTAGTTTCTGTTTGTGTTGTGCGTACAGAGGGTTACTTTGATCGAGGAAGAGATTAGATTGGAAGAGGACCATTTTCATGGAGGACAATGTTTACATATTGCACTGCTGAAGTAGCCAACATATATAGATGCATGCATTAATTGCCTGTTACCAGTCCTTGGACAAACCACGACGTAGAAGCAGGAATGTGAGATGTTGAAGGTTTGGATAACTTCACGTTAAACCTGGTTCCCCTGTTAATAATGGCCCCAGTGTATCCAGAGATTAGCAACACCTGCTTTATAATTTAAATATGTAATCAGTTAAGTGAATCATCTCCATAGAGTATCATATATATTTAAGAATCATGCGCCTATCAGAACCACTGAATATATTTTGAGTAGCAAATTCTCACCTCCTGTATGTTTAAAAGGGGGCGTCCGTCTTCACGGAGGGCAGCGGCCATAAATCTAGACTCGCATAAGATTCAATGGATTTGTTTTGTCCAAAAGATGTCAAGTCCTGTTATGTGACAGCATGTCCCACCGACCATCTGGTGATGGGTTTGCTCAAGCTGTCCTTGCTTTGAAAATATACCACTATATATGCGCTACTCAGCCGTAATTTTTTTTTTACGTAGCGAAAACGTTAAAAGACGTGCAGTGGAAAGAAAAACCTCTGGGCCGGTCCTTTGGGAGACTACTCTAAAGGCCACTTTGAAATTGATTCCATGTTTGTGTTCTCGTAGCTGTCCAGCACAAGATTGTAAATCAGTCAAAGTGAGCCTTGTATTGTTTATGTTGGCCGTAGATAGGCGTTTTCTAGCGCCCTGCTGTACTGCAGTAATGTCATAGCTGACATTTATTCCATGTCAGCAGCATCGCGCCCGTCAGCCCGAAGACACAAGTCAAATGAATATTGGTTTTGTTTTTGCTATTTTTGCATCCTATGTTGCGCTGGGACGCATTAGGTTGCGACCATCTCAAAAAGACATGAGCGGTAGTAGTTTCTAAGAAGTGTAACTAAGTGCAAGATTAGTATTTCTAAGTGGACCCATTCCCTCTTGGTTGTGTGCAGCCAGTGAGGTACTGTATGTTCTTTATATTTTATGTTCATGTTTTCGTCGCGCATATTTCTGTCCAAACTGTTTTTATGTAATGTGAACGCCAACCTTTGTTAAATGTATTTGTACAGTTCGACAGTGGTTTGTGAAGTGCGCGTGCATCCATTACATCTATTAGTAACCCAAGAACGACGGTGTTGTGTATTTCCTGGAGGGAGAGGTATTAGTGCAGTTATTTTAAATTACTAGTTGTATCACAGAGACATTTAATCTAATAACATTTCCCATATTTGAAAGAAACATAGAAGGTCTTTGTGGAAACTAGCACTAATTAAGTGAAATAATAGGTACAGACACTTCCACTGAAGTCACCCCTTTGACAGGTTGACATTACTCAGTGTCCTCTGGGCAATTTATTTGAAAACAATTAAAAAGTATATTTAGCATACATGTTGCAAATAAGTTCACTTTAGCCTTGGTCGGACTAGAATGATAGTGCGGTGTTGGTAGTGTGTGTATGTGTTTCCCTCCCTGCTCGCTCATCCTCATACTCTTCAGTAAAGCACAGCACCAACAGAGTGGAAAGAGTTTTGAAATTGGGACAACTGGGAATACAAATTAATTTTCTCTCCATTTTGTTTGTTTATTTTAACAGTTGTATTATGCCTTGCGTGTCTCTTTTGTCCGTTGGGTCCAAGCAGTTTTTCGAATACTTAAGAGATTGCGAAAACTAGGAGAAGAAAAACACAGCGATGTGATTGCATTTATCCCCAAATGTCTCATTTAAATTGCCAACAGACAGATGCTACAAAACGATCTGGATTAGTGCATTCTCCCTCTCCTTCCTCTACTTTCATCTTGCTAATAAGCTGTGGATCTCATCTTGTGTCCAGAGGTTTCTCCTTTTTTCCTTTCATATTACCATCAGGGGCGGTAGATGCACTGGTGATTGAGATGCAGGCCTTCGCTTTACCAGTAATTGCATAATTGCATTGAGGGGGAGCATTTTGTTGATCAGCATATTAGAGTATTACAGTGGACTATTAATATTGCTTTGCACAGCTTAGAAACAAACCTTATTAAGCGAGGTGGGGAGAGAACCTTCGAGATGAGGGGTGGGGGAACTTCAAGGCAATATGATTTTAAATTGCTTGGAACAATGGATTATTTATTTTTTAATGAAGAATTGCTGCTTACTGTTGCATTTAAGCATTCTTGTAGTTTGACTGACATTTTGGAGATGTTCTAATTTAAATTGGACATACCATGTGCCATGCTTAACAACCTCTTCAACACTGATCCAGGACTGTATCTTTAGCAGGAAGCTATTTATATGGTAATTATATATGAATCTCTGTAAACCATGTGTTAATGTAAACACCATCAAGTTGAAATCTCATTGCGTTCCTCTCCAAATAAGTCAACTTCTGCATTTGCACTTGTACCGGCTAGAAAGATGTACGATCTTAATCACTTGTAACATCAAAGGACTTGTAATCTTCTTCAATTCTAAATAGAGCTTGGTGATGTATACTTAATAAGTATACAGGAATGAAACTATGCAGAATGAAGCCTGTGCACACAGCCGCAAAAGCAGCATTGAATACAATGTTTGCATGCTTCAGCAGACCGGACCTCGCAGGTACCCCACTGGGAAGGCTCCTGGTGATGTTCTGCTATTTAAGCCCATCCACAATTAACACAGTTGTACTTCTTGTCACCATCGCATGCTCCATGTTTTACCAAGGACCACTTGCTTTGAATCAACTATATGTCCTCCAAACACAATTTGAATGACATTCTTATCAGCTTTTTGATGACTAAAAAGGCAGAAGTACATTACATCTGAATGGTAATTCATTTTTAGAGCGTGCAGGCACAACCTTAGCTGCAGAAGTGGTGTATTGTTTTTTACAATTAAGCCCACTTTCTGTTATCAAATTGATTCTTGATGTACTTGTTCATAATGATTGCAACTCCTATTTTCTCTGAAAGTAAAGTTAATTTTGCAAATGTTTATGAATTGGATTTAATTTGTGTTAAAAAAAATAGTCTTTTGTATGTATACCACTTTAAATGTATCCGCTTTGAGTTAGGAATGTGTCTGGTCCTAAAGCGCCACTACCTTTTTTGTCTTTTCTATTTGTGTAACTAAGAAACTTATTCATTGAGGCTTTTTCCGAAAAATGTCAGGAACCAACAGCAATGGACTAGATGTGGACTTCCAATCCACAAAAGCCCTTTCTTGATCCAAATAGAGCAGATAAGGCTTCTGGCCTATTTCTTTCCACCCAACAACAAGACTTACAAACCATATTCTGCTTGTCAGTGACAAAGGTTTATTTACATGTCATTCATCGTGTTACCTTCATCTTCTCCGGTTCTGCAGGTGGAAATGCAAAGCTGCGCTACCAGATCACATCCGGGAACACGGGAGGGGTCTTTGATGTGGAACCAGAGGTGGGCACAATCTTCATCGCCCAGCCTCTAGACTACGAACAGAACAAAAGGTAGGAACACAACCCAAGGAGGAATCCTGTGAGACACCAATGTTTACTTTTTAAAGTTGTCAAATGATTTAAACTCAAATAGATGGTTGTATTCCCCTTCTTGTATTACTTGTTTATTTATTTGTCTGGCACTATTAATGCTATTGCTTTCAACTCCACTCCTGGTACAATTAGCTCAGAGTATTGTAATTGTTCTAGGACTTCTCAAAGCAAGTGTTACTTCATGAAAGCCCTTGATGACGCCCACACTTTTTCCCAGGTACAAGCTTCATGTCCTGGCTTCAGATGGGAAGTGGGAGGATTACGCAACAGTGTCGGTGAACGTGGTGAACAAGAATGACGAGGCGCCGGTGTTCACCGTTAACGAGTACTACGGCAGCGTGACGGAGGAGCTGGATGGCTCTCCGGTGTTTGTGTTGCAGGTACACACCCATCCTTATTCTGCTGCGTGATAGGGGATTGCAAAAACCCTCACAGGCCCTGTTTACTGAGCACGATGTCAGTGTTATCGCTGAAGCATTCATCTAACCTGTCTCGTTTGTCAACGAGAATGGAGGCAATAGCAGCCAGTTTTACCCTAGAAGGGAAGACGAGATTATCAGTTGTCCTAATTCTTGTCAAATTAGGCTAAACTAATTATACACTGAATTACGAGCTTTAGCCTCATACTTCTAATATCAATACCATGCATGTATTGCCAGTCACCAGCTAGAAATAATAAGCTGTTCAAGGGCACTTTCTTTAAAACGGTCCAAGAATCTTCCTGTTCTGGACATTTTAGACAGGCACAGCAGCGGTAGCAAAGAGGAACAAGGCTTTACGTACAATCAGTTTAACACCCATTTTAAGACCTACATATATACATTTGTATGATACATTGAGATTGGTTGCTGTGTTTGGCTAACAACTAATCAAACTACCAGTAGATTACAGCCACTCAGCCGGTTTCTGCACTCTGAGTGCACCATTCTAGTGCATAACCATCTCTGTATTACCAGAGTTAAACACCTTGTTTGTAACTTCTTTAAAGTGAGTCAGTACACCTGGTGCTCTCTTCCCTCTCTTAAGAGCATATGTCTTACCTTTTTAAACACAAGTTCATTTTGGCTCGAAATCACTCCGCAATTACCGTCCTAAATTGAAACATCTTTGGCCTGCCCAGAGTGTAATTACTGCCGATGTGTCTGGAATGAGTGAGAAGGAGCACATAAGAAGGAGAGGAGAGGAGAGGAGAGGAGAGGCGAGGCGAGGAGAGGAGAGGCGAGGAGAGGAGAAGAGGGGGTCGGGGTTGAGGAGGATGAATCTCTGCCAGCTTTACTTAACAGAGTGTTCATACCTGCACATAGCAGTATTGAAGTGCCTCCAGTCAAGATATCAAGTCAGCAGCATTTCAATAATTAAATAGTGTCTTTAAAAAAGAAGAAAATAATGGCATTGTACTCTCATCACCCTCTGTCTCGCTGTACCTTTTGATGTTGTAGGTAACGGCGTCTGACCCGGATAAGGATGCTGACCAGGAGGCTTTGCGTTACTCTCTCCACGGCCAGGGTGCCGAGAGTGAATTCATAATTGATGAGGTCACAGGCAAGATCTACGCTCAGCGGACATTGGACCGCGAGGAGCGCGCCGTGTGGCGTTTTGTCGTCTTGGCCACGGACGAGGGTGGCGAAGGTCTGACGGGCTTCACCGATGTCATCATCAATGTGTGGGACATCAATGACAATGCACCCGTCTTCACCTGTGCCCCCAGTTGTCACGGAGACGTGGCCGAGAACTCGGTCGTGGGGACGTCTGTGATGGAGATGACAGCCACGGACCTGGATGACTCGGCTGTGGGTCAGAACGCCGTGCTCTCTTACAGGATTATGGGTAGTTTAGATGCCACAAACATCGAGGTGGGTGGAGTGCCTACCTTCTCGGAAATGTTCACTGTCAACGCCGTAACAGGGACCATCTCTGTGGCCATGGGCGGTCTGGACCGGGAGCAGGTCGAGTCTTACCTCCTGGTTGTTGAGGCCAGAGATGGTGGAGGGATGACGGGAACGGGAACTGCGACCGTACAAATTAAGGATGTGAACGATCATGCTCCAAGATTCACTGATCACTCCTGCCTGGCAAGGATCTCTGAGAATGCAGAGCCCAATGCAGAGGTAGGTCACGTTAATGAAGCACCAGTTGTATTCTCCTATTTTATATTGCTATCAGAAATATATTGTCTAAGTTCTGCAAACGTAAACAGAGCATTTGTTGATGAATGATGGTATACTTCATCATTCAATACCTCCTAAAAAGACAATGCACAACAGTGGCATATGAAAAAACATCAAAGGCCTGCCTTAAACTTCCTTTGTGAACGGGTTGGTTGACAAAGCCATTGTGTTTAGCATGTTACTTCATAGTCTTGAGACACCACAAGCTGTCTTTGTACCCCCTAATGCTAAGAATATTGAAATAATTGAGTTTAATCCCAAATGAGATACCTCACTCACATGATGATATTGCTTCTCCTAAGGTCCTGGAGCTCATGGCAGAGGACAGAGACACTGGAGAAAATGCCCAGCTGACCTTTAGTGTTGTGGCTGGAGACCAAGAGCAGAAGTTCTATATGGTCAGCCACAAGCAGGAGCAGCGCGGCACCCTGAGGCTGAAGAAACGTCTGGACTATGAACGACACAGCGAGCAGAGGTTTAACCTCACACTGAAGGTACTTAGAAGCTGTTGACTATTGAAGGTTACTTTGATTCATCCTCTTAATCTCTCTCTCTCTCTCTCTCTCGCTCGCTTTCTCATTCATGGAGTTTAATTTCACTTTCATGGAAGGAACTATCAGTGAAGGGTGTTTCGCATGTGTGAAGGGGGGATAAAGAAACAGATTCTGACAGAAGCCAGATGATGAATGGTGCCTGACAGTGCTGACAATATGGGAAAGATTTTAAAAGTTGGAAGTTTAGATGCATTCACATAGTGTGTTCCTGTAAAGTTTTGAGAGTAGTTAATACTGATAGGGAAACATTGAAAAACAGTTTCGGTAAATTTCGTATTGATCTCAAAGTTTTTTTCTATAGTGAGCACAAGTCTCTCAAATTAACCTGCGCCTCTGTCAACAGCGACAACAAATACTGTCTCGCTGAAGAGAACTATAAAGTCTGCCACAGAAGACACAGGAGGTGTCATATGTCAGCTACAGACAGGAACATTAAACCTCCAAAAGGGAACTTTTCATATGGGTGTCTGTGAAAGGTAGCTTTTGGAAAATAACCAGAAATTATATAGTGATACAATAATATCAGCTCTGGCATGCTCATAGATAGATAGATAGATATATACTTTATTAATCCCCAAGGGGAAATTTGTCGTGACAGATAGATGTATAGATGGTGTGATATTGCTTTGTACCCAAAGGTATAAAACAGTAAAAATGGTTCCTATTGTGAGAGTGATCACTACTGTTCATGTACAAAATCATGGATATGTCAGGACAACAAATTTAATTTATTACAAACACACCTCGAAGGGCACTCAGAAATGATGGATCTCGTGCAATCTCAAGAACATTCAGGGGAAAAAAGTGATCTGCACCTTCATGATATGGTTCTTCATCGGCCAGTGCTATACGCTACCACCAAGTTTCATGGCGATTTGGCCAATAGTTTTTTCGTCATCCTTCTTGAAAAATAGATAAACAAACCAAACCAAAGACAGTGACCTTCTTGGCGGAGGTAATTACTGACTTGAAAACATTGCAGACCAATAGTTGGCTGATAGGCAATCAATATGTTGTCTAAACTGCACTTGAATGACATGTGAGACTAATTGAGACTTCTGTTTTAGGTTGAGGACCTGGACTTCTCCAGCCTTCTTCACTGTGTGGTGGACGTGGAGGACTATAACGACCATGCTCCTGTCTTCATTCCACAACTCCTGGCTCTCGCCCCACTACCTGAAGACATCAACGTGGGAACCAGTGTGGCACGTTTGGTGGCCAGCGACTCCGATTCAGGCCAGAACCGCGACATCACCTATAGCCTTACGGAGGACTCCGATCCCGATGGGCTGTTCACCATTGACCAGTCTGGTGTACTCTCTGTAGCTCGTCCTCTGGATCGGGAGAGGATATCGCAGCATTACCTAGTTGTCATAGCGACTGATCATGGGGTTCCACCTCTAACAGGCACCGCCACAGTCCAGCTGCCACTGTTGGATGTAAACGATAATGGACCAGAGTTTGAGGCAGCATACTACCCAATTGTCTTTGAGAATGTGGCCGGACCACAGGTACGTAGGTTTGACTGGGTTTAATCTAAATGTAATATGTAACATATTGATGTTATGCTATCATTTGGTGAAAAGAAGAAAGTCAGGAGGAATCAAAGGAGAATTGGTGGCACGACGCATGAAAGGAAAGTTGAACCGTAGCAAACCACAACTTCCTATGTCCTCCCTTCTTCTTTAGGTGGTACGGTTGAACCAAACATCAACCCTCCTCCGAGCTGTGGACCGGGACTCTCCAGAGAATGGCCCGCCCTTCCACTTCACCGTCACCTCCCAGTATCGCCACGGCAACGATTTCTACCTCCAGGACAACCTAAATGGCACGGCGACACTCACAGCCCTGAGGACCTTTGACCGCGAGCGGCAGAAAGAGTTCCTCATCCCCATTACCATGAGCGACAGCGGCCATCCAGCCAAAACGGTGACCAGCACCCTCACAGTGACCATCGGCGACCAAAACGACCACGCACATGTGGCGGGGGAGAAGACCATTTTCATCAATAGTCACAGAGGTGAGTGGGTCATCTGAAGTGATGAAGATCAGATAAATATCCCTACGTCGAGAGCTTCTACTTTTCAAGCACATTTTAATCTTTGATGTCAATTATAGTTCTCCATATCTGTAAGTGAAAATTATATTGTAAGCCAATTCATTTCCAATTAGTGTGCAGTAATTAATGCACACAGACTTGCATCATTGTTCTTGTTTTACTCACCATTGCCTCAGTCCGCCCACTGTTACCAAATTATCATTGTCTGTATGATCCCTGGTTTAGTCAGCATGACTCACATGGTGCTATTCTAAGGGTCGCAAGGGCCAATCATTGCTGGATTTCATGCAATTAACCACAGCTATAATCTTTAATGTTCCTGAGCTGTCCTCGTAAACCATCACATGATTTAGCCTCTCGGACCAAAGGACAATACTTTCATTCTAGCAAATGGATATCCAGGTCCATTTTTCACATCCACAGCTTTTATTTATTTTCATTTTTTTAAACTTATTGGATACATGGTAAATTATCAGATTTTGCAATTGCAAGGAAACAATGTGTTTCGGTAGAGATTAACTTTGTACTTTCTGTCAACAAAAAACAACAGGCTAAAATTCAGCATGTCAGAGTATTAGATTTTATCCAGAAACGTTTATGCACCGACTTGACGATAATTTTAAACTAATGAACCTGTGTGTCTTCTGTTATCAGGCCGTATGCCAACAACGGTGCTGGGAAAGGTCTACTCTCCTGACCCTGATGACTGGGACAACAAGACGTACGTCTTTGAAGGAAACGTGGCAAGGTAAAGATTGTGTAACTCTTTGTGAAGCATTCATGCTTGATATAATACCTTTAGGAGAGGGGAAGCTGCATTGTGCACAAGCTGTTAGTGAAAGTGTAACAGTTCTAGCAGCCTCCAACACAGACTGTATCAGTGTTTTCTATAACCAACAGCACAACACAAGTACTCATGAAATCTAAGATATGTATGTTGTGTTGGCCAATGTTTGTGATGGCCTGATCTTTGTCGTGCAATGCTAGATGATGGACCTGTCCTACTTGGGATAATATACACTGTGTCATGACCACCTAATGAGGATTGCTTTTACGCCTTGAGCCATGTTATGTTTCCCTGCTAATCTTGCAGCACACTGAGTATACATAATAAGTTTTTTAATCAGGCATATTTATTTGTTGTCAGTGTGGTCAGTAATCATGCCTGATGTTTTAATAAAGCTAAAACATCCTCATTAAATCAGCAAGATAATTCTGTAGTATGAATTATTTGTCATCATTTTTACCATCCATTTCCTGGGTAAGCTTTTGCTCCATAGATTGGTTCCTATGTTTTCCTCTTTTACTGAAGTGGAGGCTCTGGCCCACCTCAAGACTTCCCTTCGCCAAAATGAGCAGATATATTTTTTACTTTTTACTACTTGACACAAGTACAAAAAATCTCATTCAGTGACACTTCATCACCCCAACCACATCTTAAGTCTTCAGTCCAAACTCTCCCTCTCTCTCATAGTCAAAGTTCAGCCCGGGTAGAGACTGGGTGTACGATGAGGTATTAACATTTCATGACAGCTCTCAGCTCTTGGTTTTTCAGGCCAGTTGAGCTCAGAACACATTATGTGTTCACCGCTGTATGGGCTTTTCACAGAACAGGTCATAGCTCATTCTGTTCTACTTCATATATTTTCATATCAGTGCATCAAATCAAACACGATAGCTAAAGTACTGTGAACAACAGCAATTACATTGTTGGTCTCCTATATCAGGGGCTCTGTTGTAGTTGTAGTTGAACAAACAGGAAGGAAAGGTTGTTAGTGTTATAATAAAGAATATCAATGCTTCTTGTAGAATAGTTATACTGCACATGTCCTACTTTGTCTTGAAGAGTGGCCAATAATGTAAAAATGTAGTTTATATAAATGGTAATAGAAGTAGGCTGGAGCCAATTGTAAAGTACCAAGTGGGAACGTATTGTTAATTTTAGATGAGAAGTAAAAATGGTCTTTTAGTGAAACCTGAAATTAAGTGCTATACATTAGACATAATTTACCCACCACAGCATATACTGTGAAATGAGTTAATGTAGCCCTCTAAGTGTTTTTTGATTTGATTTGCCAAGGTTCTGCCTTGGATCTCCTATAATCCAACTTGAATGAGCTCATTTGCTGTACAAAGGGAAGATGAGGACCAAGTGAAATTGCTTTCTTGCATGTCGTTGTTCCCATTAGTCACTCATTCTTCCCTGTGTCTTCCCCCTCTCACTTTCTATGATTGTCCCAGGGGGGCATTACTTTACAGCTGAAAAACAGAGTAAACACCAGAACACGCTCAGTTGAAGACATGGCTGAAGGGGATGAAAGAGTATTTGTATCGTCTTTTGCTACTTGGACAGTTGGAACGGGTCCTGAAGGCACCGGACAGCTAAAGGGTGTTGAGTCTTTGTTGAGCTTTTTAAAGCATATCATATGACTTTTAAACATCTGCGTCAGTCTTTTATATATATCTTTACAAAATCCCTGTAGACATACCGGCAAATTGTTGTGACAAGATTTGACGGTGTGTCTACAGGGATTTTGTGATACGGTAGCGATCTAGGGCCCAGGTGACAGCAGACAGCATCAACAATATAGAGTCTTTGGGAGTATTTCTGAGCCAGATTGCCTATTAAGGGCCCAATACTTCCTTCATTGGGGGGTGGCTGTAGCTCAGTGGGGTAAGGGGATCGTCCCGCAACCCCAAGGTTGTCGGTTCGATCCCCGCTCTCCCCATTAGTTGCAAGTCGAAGTGTCCTTGAGCAAGGCACTGAACCCCCAGTTGCTTCCCGGGCGCATCACTGCAGCCCACTGCTCCTTAAGAACTAAGGATGGGTTAAATGCAGAGAATACATTTCGTTGCATGTGTACCTGTACTCTGTGCAATGACAATAGATTGAATCCAATCCAATCCAATTCATTGGCGCTCGATGTTAATCTTGAGGAGTGGAAACATCTGATATTGTTGCAATTCTTAGTGACACTTTGCTGCTATTTCATAATGATCATTGAGGACCTTATTGAAACTGAAAGAATACATAGTATTCTCTCAAATTGATGGCCTTTCGTGGGGGCTTAACATGCTCGACATGTTAACTTAATGCCATTTCAGCACATTTCTAGCCTTTTTCCTGTACTCAGGACGTAGACTGCTAATCCTGTCCCTACACATAAGTCTCTTTCATAACTCAGAAACTGTTTGTGATAGGCTATCCCCGCCCTTTAAACATGTAGTCCCGCCACTACCATAACACATGAACCGATAGTTTTGGGTGTCATTATTTCACTCATTACAAAGCACCCTCTGTCATCATCACCGTGAAGCCACGCCTTCTTTCATTACACATGAACCTCGAGTTGTAGACATAATTTCCCTCAGCAGTGAGGTCCTATTCCAATGATGAGGGTCATCACCGCCCCCGATACTGTAGCGCTGCCTTCTTTCAGAACTCGTGATTCGTTCTTCAGAGACTCTTGTGGAATTAATTATTGCACTCGGCTGAATTCCTGTTGTGTTGTGCCTGGGCGCTTCCCGCTGCTACCCCTGGTGCTCAGGATGGTCCAAAGGCCCATTCACTACTTGCAGCTTTAATGATTGGATTTTTAATTAAAGATCTATAAACACAGGCAGAGCCCTTCCACAGAGCTGTGCGTTTTACGTCACATCCCAGCAGATGCACACACGAGAATTGTGCGAATAGCACACAACCAAGGATGAGCTCATTAATATGAGCCCCATGAAAAATGGTCTTAATCGTGTTTCACTTCTACATTTCTAGAGTGCTGCATGCACCTGTGACAACAACACTGGACACACACAGATCTTGGCGGTAGTAGCACATATTTAAACTTTGAAGGCCGAAGTGGAGAAGGGTTCCATGTGAACAGCAGTTGAACATGGGTCAGTCGGTCCTCTGAGTAATACGAGTCACTGCCTGAGAGGAGCGAGACCTAATGTATTGTATAATGTAAGGTATGATTGATTCTGGACCTATAGGAGGGAGGCAAGCATTCATCCTGTGGATTTCTTTCCACTTAGGCAGTTACAATGACGACCTCTAATGGGCAAATAACTGATATTACTGGTCTCTACAGACTTACTGACACTTCAAAAATAGCCTAATCAGTACCAAGCCAGCAGTTTCCTACATATTCAGCAGCTTGACCCTCTCCGGCTCCAAGCCATTTGAAAATCCCTACCGTAACGCTGGGCGATGCAGCACTGTTCGCCGTGGTGAAATTGGATGTTGTAAACACACCAACCTGTCTTCGTCCCAGGTCACACTGTTCCAGCCCTCTTGAGACGTGCAGGAGAAGATCGGCACATGAGGCGGCAACCTGAATGACCTACATGACCGTATTAGTAAATACTTCTTGTTGGGTGGAAGGGTGCAATTTAAGTCACTGCGTTAAAGTGGATGCAATTGGCTGTCTGATGACGTAAAAGGCCATTTGTCATGCGTTTCTCCCAAGGGTGAGATTCAGACTCAACTTCTACCAAGAAGGGTGGTTCATTTGAAGCGTTGGTTAGTTGATAAAGCTTTACAACTATTTGGAGAGAGGTTAAACCTCTTCAGACCTGCACAGGGCTTGGCTTGTATGGTTTAGAACATTTAAATGTATTTTCTCTTAAACTGGTTTGGGTGTCTGTATTTTTTCTTTCCCCTCAGTTACTTCATCCTGAACAAGCGAACAGGCTTCCTGATCATTAAAGAAAACGCCCCACCCGACATCTATCAGTTCCAGGTCCGTGTGTCCGATGGAGTGTGGCCAGACGCCGTCTCTACTGTCATTGTGCATGTGAGGGAGCTTCGTGACGAGGCCATCTACAACGCAGGGTCTCTCCGCCTGGCAGGTACCATTCACTCTCAAGAGAATAGCTCACACACACACACACACAGCTCTGCTTCTGGTAAGAAATGGTCTGAGGTGTCACACTTGAATGTCCTCCTTGACCTCTGACCCCCTTTCTACTCGATGCTGTGTATGGTTTGGTCTTGTGTTCCCAGACCAAATCCATCCACAGCATGTTGCCCGCCACGGGAGATGTTATCACATCAGCTGTGTGTTATCATGGGACTGACGTTTAAGTTGCTGTCCTTGACCTGAGCAAACTGGATTGGTTGAGGAAGATCTTGAGATGTGGTTGAAAGCTCCAGAGAAAGCTTGTCAGTGGACCTTCTGTTCAGGTCAAATACCTTTGATCACATATGTCTTCATGTCTGGTTTATTGATGGTATTCTAGTGTATTTATAATAAATGGAACATGAGGTTGTGTCTGACTGTCTCTTGTGCTAACACAGTCCACCGATCGTTTTGTAAATATCTGTACATATTCTGCTTCCGTACATTGCCACTGGCAATGGGAGAGACCTCGGGAAGCCCGGAGGGAATTTGTTCTGCTCTCAAGGATGAACTAATTAGAATCTGATGGTCAAAGGCCAACTGTAGCGTCGCAAAAAATATGTTTTGTGTTAACTCAAGAATCCATAAACTGATTATGAATGTTTAATAGAATAACATGATGAAGTGATGACATTTTGGACAGACATGGACGTGGACTGCAATGGTTTGCAGAGGCACCAATTCTTTAGAAATGTAATTTTTTTCTTTTTTTCTTTTAATCACACAACAGCACTCAGAATTTCTGAGTGGATTTAGCAAAAAACAGATTAGTATTCAGAATTCTGTAAACAACTGCTCATGTATAGTTCTAAGCATCATGCATGA
Organism: Pseudoliparis swirei; assembly: GCF_029220125.1. Lineage (NCBI taxonomy): Eukaryota > Metazoa > Chordata > Actinopteri > Perciformes > Liparidae > Pseudoliparis > Pseudoliparis swirei. The sequence continues at coordinate 23,722,914 of NC_079391.1, read as the reverse complement.
GTTTAATAACTTACTCTGAGACTCTCCTTCCTCCTCATGAAGACTAATACTGTCCTCCACTTCCAAATCCAGTTGAGCTTTTGGCTCTCATGTCCTTTGTATTACATTTATTTGATATTCATGTAAAAGTGCTTGGCCCCTTTGTGCTATTACAGGAACCGGTAGGACCTAAAGCAAACCCCATTTGTGATGAGCTGATAAAAGTCAATGTTAAAAAAGAGTGTACTGCTGACAAGGGAGTTGTCGGGGAATGTGGTCATTATTCGTGAACTTGTCTTCAGTCATGGAAAATTAATGAGCGCTGATTGCTGTTTGCTCTGCTTGTTTGCATTGTTTCACAGGACTGTCAAACTCCCAGTTAAAGAAGTTTCCTCAGTAACAGATTACACCCATTATTAATCCCTCTGCCCTGACTCATGGGGTTTGAGTTTGTCGTTGGAGCGTACAAAGAAAACCCTGTTTACATCACTTATGCAAGCAAAATAATTAGTAGAGACGGTTTTGCTCGGCCGGCACATTCTCCTCACAGGTTGAGCAGGATCCATCATTACCTGATGCGCAGCACATCGGCTCTCTGCTCAGAATTGAATTCGCTTTAGAGAAATTGGACATGGTTGGGGAATTTTTATGATTTCAGAGATATTGAAATAGAAGCAGAGAGGAAGGCCACGAGGGGTGCACTCCAAAGATGGGAGCGAGAGGGAGAGAAGGAGAAATGGAGGGCTTCATAAGTCGATAAAAGGATTTGCTTCTCATTCTGAAAACGGGGCTGAGGTAAATTAATGCGCACCAAAACCCAGAGAACAGCTGGCGCCCACATTTTCAATATTTCTGTAAGGCAATTGAATCCATCTACAAAACGTGGACGAGCAAATGTTTTTCAGGATGAATAATGGAAGTGAAAAATGACAGAAGCTGCTCTCAATGTTTGTTGTTTGCGAATGAAACCATATTTTGTCCATATAATTGAGATTAATGAGGTCATGTTTGTCAACAACGTCTCCCTGATGGGTGATCACTTTAGTGAGGGTTTTCAAATGGCAGCGCTGTCATCAAAGAGCTGGTAGCTGCAGCGTGTATTGATTAAATATACCCTGCATGGTTGGAACTAAGGGACTTAAATTGAGAGCTGGAGAGCACCTCTGTGAGCACAGTGGCGAAAAGGACGTTTAACCTGCGGTTCAGCAATAATTAAACCCCCCTCCAAAAAATAAATAATGTAAGTTTTAAGTTTTGACGCAAAAGGTAATCGCAAGGATTAATGACTTTGAGATCATTCTGAGGTATAGGCAATCTACCAAAACAGTGTTTGGTGTGTGTGTGTGTGTGTGTGCACGCAGGATATATAACAGAAGCAATTTCCAGGATTTCATTTTTTCATGCGCAGTTTTGGATTAAACGGTCTCATTAAGTCTCGGTCTTGAGGATTATGAAAATATTCTACTTATAGCATTACTTACACCCTCCTTGACATTCTAAATCCCATTTCAAGAACAAATGTGGAATGCAATGAGGATGCACAAAGAACGTGCTAGTGAAATCTGCCTCGGTGAGATTAAGGCCTCTCTCTCCTTCTCTCGTCCTCTCTTTCGATATTGATGGAAAGGTAGAAAAGAATGTGGTAAACAGAAAGTCCTTGAAATGTCCACTTGCACGAGCTGAGAGTGGAATGTGCACTGCTCAGGGGGAAAGCACCCAGTGAGTACAGTACCCACTGACGATGAACGGGCTTCATAAAGAGAGTTTGTCCTTTAACACAATATCTCTCTTTTCACGTCGCTTTGCCCTCTGAATTGCCCATATTGTGCGATCGATACACAGAAATTGGAAAAATAAATATCAGAGTTTGTTACTGCAGGGATGGATTGGTGAGATACCTTGAATACTTCTTCACCTCCCTCACTGATCCGACACTTTAGTCGTGGCTTTTGTCAGTTTATGAGCGCGTTGTGTTGCATGAAAAGAGCAGCTGAAATGAAAAGTGAAATGAAAGTAGGAAAAATACACAAAATGCGACGAAAGCTTATCACCTTTTTTTTGGTTCCGTTCCCTTTTCTGTGGACAGCGGACACTTGAGATCTCCCACTGCACACCGTCTCCGTACATGGATGTCACTGAGTTTATCTTAATTGTCTTATGCGTTTGTTGACCTCATTACTGTGATCACTCATAGAAAATAAAGGAAAAATCGACACACATAAAAGGACATGTACACTTAGTATACATGGCAATAAAAGGGGATATTATTATGGGAAATGTGTATTGGTCAGATCAATGTGGCGAGTGCCCATATGTTTACATGTTCAATATGTTATTGTTAGTGTGTCATGCAGTGTGAGTCTGGTCTTGGTCTTGACTTGGTGTCAACCCCTCAGAGTCTTGTCCTGTCTCTGTTCAGATGGTTTTAACTATAACACTGCTCGTCTCATTGTGCCACATCCACCCTCATCATTGAGCTATGGATTCAGCCAGTGATTGCTTCCATTACCTCTCAGAAAGGGGTAATTTACTGGTCACGAGGAGTTCTATTCAGCCTGTGAAAACTCCTTACCACGTTTTCTCTGCTTAGGCTTGAAGAATATATGTTCTCCAACATTATTGAACGCTGGCTTGCCTCTTTACTTTGCAATTATATTTTTCTTTTGGCCAGAAACATGATTGAAAAGGTTTGGGGTTTTCAACTTTAATTGAAAACCAATTTCATGTCGGAATAAAACATCCATCACAATTTCACAGAGCCCAAGGTGACACCGTTGAACCGCTGACAGCAGTCGTTATGCTCAATTAAAACATACACTCTCTCCGTGTATTGGCTTCACAGAGATCAGTCAACTACCGCGTCTGATTTTCTGGGCAAGATGTGTGTGTTTCCCTGTCACGTTTGTCCACATGCATCCGACGAGGAAACCCAAAATAAATCATGCATTACAGTGTTTGTTTTTTGATGAAACAATCTATATTGAATCCAGTTAGGATAGAAGAGATTTATGTTTCAGCTGAGCGGCATCTGCCTTCTGCTGCACACAATTATGCTAAAGAGAAATATGTTTGTATTGGCCTCATTAGCTACCGGTGTGTTTTCACTGTGAATTGTGAGTTGAGAAAGGCGTAAACATGCATCAGAACACCGAAGGAGATTCAGTCCTTCAATCTTCGCAGCGGTACCAGATGGTAGAATTTGTCTTTTCTGTGTTTTCTTTGCGCCCTTTTGTTTACTATCACAGGAGTAAGATATTAATCCCACTTTTGCACCTATTTGTGAGACATCACATGTCTATAGGCAGGAGTGCCTCGGTGCACCGCCGCCTCGGCTCCAATGAAGCCTCTGGCAAGGAGAAAGCATCAGTGAGTTGTGAGCTTGACTCAAAGCCAGGTGCAAAGGCTGCCACTCTGCGTTAGGAGTTACCCTCTACCCCCAATAGCCCCCATCCCTCCCAACTGTCTCTCTGTCTACCTGTGTCCTGGTTTCTCTCGCTGGACTGACTGATGGGAGCTGACATTAGCCTCGATCCCTCACGCTGTATCCGCTGAGCCCATTCTGAGCCGCCTGTCTAGTCTCCTAACACCCAGGCTCTGTCTCCATTTACATACTCACAAACCTAATCACCCTGCGCAACCCTTTATACATATATATATATATATATTATATTTGTGTGTGTGTGTTCTTGTACTTCTGTCTCTATGAGAACCAGTTTGAGTCTCAGAATGAAATTTAGACATATTTGTGATGTGACATTTGTGCCAGGTTCTGGTAGTCCTTGGCATCAGTTCTCAAGTTAAAAGATAGGTTAACATTCTTTCAGTCATAAAACAACACAGTACTTAGAGATACCTTCCTTATGGGATGTTAAAGGTTCCATATTTTAGAAAGGGACATTTCCGTGTCTTTTATGTTGTGGTTTTGGTTTGTGAGTTCGGTCCATTCTCGTGAATGTGATACGAGTTCAAAGGTCAAGCTCACTGTGACCTCACGCCCGTCCCCTTCTCGTGATATCTCAAACACTTTAAACAAAATGCTTAAACATTTCTGCACACACGTCCACTTTGACTCAAAGATGAACTGATTAGAATTCGGTGGTCAAAGGTCACTGTGAGCTCACAAAATAAGTGTTTGGCCATAGCTCAAGATTCTATATGCTATTTAAGACAATCTCACACACATGTTTAACATCTAAAAAGGTACACTGAGGAAGTGATGACATTTTGGACAGAAACGTCTGTCAACTGCAACCTGATGGAGACATACAACCAAAGGGCTTGATTTTAAAGTGGGGCTAGGTGTTGTAAATACTGAGTAGGTGTCGAAATGCTCCCGAGCGTTCCAGACAGGAGGAGAATACAGATCAAGTCAGACAGACTGGGGAAAGTGTTGTGTTTTTTTTACCTCACCAAGTAAACATGCTCTTGTAGAAACCACAAATACAAGTATAAACCTTAAAATGGGCACAATATTTGCCTTTAATGTAGGAGAATATTATAGTTCAACAATATTCAATTCAGCAAAATGAAGTTGAGATTTCCTCATGCAAGGCTTCAGAAAATCACGATAATGTCTGACTTGCGCTATGATTTAGTGTCATATATATTAGCCGAAGAGTTGTATTAATTATAATAAATAAACGTCATCTCATTTCAAGTAAAATATGGGCTAAATTAAAACATAATACGGAACAGAAAGCTTTTGAAAATATAACACTGCATTTTCGAAAAATGAATTTAACTGATGTGTATTTGCCCTACAGCTTTATATTAATTTAATTCAGGTGTAAAGTGATGCCGATCAAAAAAAGCCACACTATATCGATATTATTCTCATCTTCTCACGGAGAATAATTTGTGTGCATGGACTTTATCTTTGGTTATGGAAACCACTTGTTTCAGCTCCATTCCTCTCTGCTAATATCATTATTGGGAAGTGAATAAATGTGTCAGATTCTCATATTGGAATCTTATATCAATTATTTTCTGTGTCTTCATTTCGTATGTGAGTGGGTATGTTTGCTCAAAAGATGTGTGCTTTGTCTCGTATATTGCCACTTTTAATAATGACAAATGAGATGTGGGTTTTGAACTGCCTGTGGGAGGAATGGACGTATAAGAGTCTGTGTCGGTATATCTAACTGAAGTGTCGATGCTAATCAGAATATATTTCTTTGATTGGCTGACTAGCATCACATGAGATGGTTCACAACGCATGTAATTGGTCTGTGCTGAACTAGTGCTGTATATATAAGTTATCTGTCAAAATGTTATTATTCTCAATTATCTATTGGTTATAAGTCCGGGTCCAGACACAACGACGTCTGGAGCCGGACCTATTAGTGACTCCTGTTCTGGACTCTAACTGAGGAAGGTACCTGAAGCGTCACATGAGCTTTAGAATCTGAACTTCGGAATCCATGTTTCTAGAGATGAGCTCATCTCTTACATTAGAATCACCTTAGGAAAGGACCTCTTTTGTATTAAGGAGGTTTCAACGGGCCTAAACCTGGAAGTCGAAGCAACACGTACCTGCATCTTGAAGATGTTTTTGCCAATTTGAGACCCAATATTGTACCTTGGACCAACCATTCTTAGAACCTATGAGCTCCATATGCTTTGCGCTTTCAGAAGCGTTCTCTTCTTCTGTGTCTACTGCTCGGCTCCGTCGGCTCAAGACCAAGATCAAACAAGTCCTTACCACCTCCCTAGACACTTCCAGACACATGTCCTATTATGATATTTTTATGTGGAACATTTTTGCAAAACATGGACCCAACCTTGGGGGGAAAAGTACCTAAAGTTCTTGTGTCTGATGGTCTGATCTCAGCCATGACACACCAGGCCTGTTACTAATCTTGAGAAAGGCCAGTGGTCAATAGATTGAGCTTAGAGTTTTTCTTATCAACACAACTGTCAAATATGGTCCTTAAACATACAACGCTGGCATGCTTAACAGGAGATGGACTATTCCTTTCTTGCTGCAGAGTATGCTTGTGAATGTAATCATAAAATACTGAATATAATTCTTTTTAGCTGGCAAAGTATCGACAATCCAAGTCACAATCACTACATTCATCTGCAAGCACACATGCACACACAAATACTGTTGGTTAAAAAAATAAGTAAAAAGATTAGTGTTTGACTCTTGTTCTATTCTTGAAAGTCTTGAAAACCACCTTGAAACAATTTTGACAGGTACTTTCACAAAAGATGAGCTGCAGTTACAAGAAAAGCAAACTGCTGTGCCTTCTCATGAAATGCTTCTAAAAGAATACATTTACCATTAGATTATTAAAAGATAGAGAAAGAAATACTAATATCAAATATCAGAATTTAAAAAATGTTGATAAACTAAGCCATGTTCAATAATGTATCTTTACAGGTCCGGTCTCCACTGCTCTGGACTATTTTTACCTTCGCATTGAAAATGCGGAAAGGTTATGTTTTGATCGCCATGTATTTATTTATTTATTTGTATGCGTGTTACTTGCATAACTCAAAAAGTATTAAACAGAATCGCATGAAATTTGGTGGGATGATTGGTTATTATCCGGGGACCATGTGATTAGATGTTGGGATCGATCGGGTTAAAGGTCAAGGTCATGACAAGGTCAAACTCTTCTTGAATCGCATGAAATTTGGTGGGATGATTGGTTATTATCCGGGGACCATTTGATTAGATTTTGAGATCGATTGGATCAAAGGTCATGGTCATGAAAAGGTCAACATCTTCTTGAATCGCATGACATTTTGTGGGATGATTGGTTATTATCCGGGGACTAATTCAATGCCCAATCTTGTGATATGCGAAGGTATGTGCTCTACCGAGTGCCCGTTCTAGTTTTGTTATGCACTCGGGCCCAGTTTGAAAATGATTGTATTTATCATTTATCAAGGATGGAAATAATGAAGCCACTTGTGTACAGACCATCATTTCAATAGTGTGTGTGTGTGTGTGCTCCTCAGACATCACAGCAACGGAGTTCATTGAGCTGAGAGGAAAGCAGCGGAGCCGCTACGAGCTGCTGGTGGACTTCCTGTCCGAGATGCTCTCCCTTCCACCTGATAATGTGAACATCTTCAGCCTCATGGATGTGAAGGAGCGAATGCTGGATGTCCGCTTCGCCGTGCGCGGCGGGCCCTCCTTCCTCCAGCCCGAGAAAATCCATGGATATGTGGCCGCCCACAAACAAAAGGTAGGTCCTCGTTGGCGCTCCTTAGCTTTTTATCGGTGTCGACACTTAAGGTGGACGCAATTGATTCTGTACACTCTGGTTGTTTCACTTGGCTGGTAAGCTGGGGACTGTGTTGCCATTCCACGACTTGATGGATTGACAACACAACCTCATGCATGAGGCACACCTAATCCGCATGGCATGATCCGACCAAGTGCACTACAAAAGCACTGCGTTAAGCTGAGACAGAGAAACCCCACAGAGAAACCCCCACAAGCAACAGCTTGTTGCTTGCAGGCAGCGTTTTTTGCCTCCAGCAATGTTTTAGCAGAAGCATGCGCTAAATACCAGAACAACAAATATGCCAGTCAAAATTGGGGACGTTTGTCTCTGTTTGCTGGGCGCAGGACTGACAGTCAAGAATCCACGCACAACATAGACCTGACAGCATCAGTGATACAACTGTTAAGATGGAGCAGAGCGTCACATGTCCTGGACTCATTTTAGAACGACAGACTTCTGAAATCCCCAAAATACTAAAAAAGATAGCTGTCATTCGTGCACTTGGATGGTTTCTGTTGTTCTCACTTGCTGTGTGTGTGTGGGTCTAGGTGTGTATGTGTGGGTGTGTGGGTGAGGGGGGGGAGGGTGTATGAATGGATGCATCACTCTAGATACCGTGTTTTCTGCGTGCACCGGACCGTGATCTCTGTACCGTTCTGAACAGCATGCGAACGATAATCACGTCATCATCCTCAGATCATCATCCACACTGTCGTATATTTATTGACATTGCTTGTCGGGGATGCTCTTGCATCATTTGTATTATTACAGACCGTGAACACAGGACAAAGTGCAGCTACACCACAATTCTCCAGTATTAACCAACATAAATGGGCCTTTTCCACGAGGACATTTTCACACCACATGCCAGGGTTCCTATTGTGCGGCTTGTTGCTTATTTGGACACTTGAATACAACAAAGCCATTGTTAATGTTATAAGCAACACCTGTGCCTATTGTCTCCTGTGAACAATGCCTGTTGTAATTTGAAATCTGATTAGTTTTTTTTAAATTTATTTTGTTATTCCACTCAAAGCCTTTAATATTGGTCTACATCTCATTAAACACCTAGAAAGCATAATGGCAAACACATTTTGTTTGCACAGTTAGCAAATCAAAGGTTCATTTTGTTCTTTTTTGTTCAGTAGCTTTTTTTAAAGTAGCTTAAAGATATCTCAAAATGTCTGTTGACAGCTCTGCTTTGTCGCAGCTCAAGCTAACATTATCGTCACAGACTGACGGGGAGCGCTGCCTCACAGCCTCAGACCCTGGTAGACGCGGACCTTTCATGGTGATACCCTTCAACAAGATGCTCGACTGGGAGATTCAGACTCCTGTTCGTCATATGAAAGGCGCACAAACTAAGAACACCGACATGTTGGTCAGTTCTAAGCAAGAAAATGAAGAATAAGGAAAAAACAAGTTAATGGCGACTATCACTCCCTCCAGGAAATACAGGACAACTTAGTGATTCAGTTACTGATGGATTTATTCGTCTCACCACAGTCAACACCACCGTCACCAATCCACTGTCAAACTGTTTACATACATTTCAACATACATAGAATAAGTTGGCATTCACAAAAACAGTTTGCACGTAAATACGGGCAACGAAACATTAACGTAAAGAACATGCCTCGCTGGCTGCACACAACCGAGAGGGAAATGGTTCCACTCATAATCTTTGAGCAACCAATACTTCGTAGTCACTTTAACTTATTTACCTTTAATCTTTCAGCGGAGGACAAAAATTTCTACCGCTACACATGTCTCCAGCTTGTCGGAACTAAATGCGTCCCAGCACAAGATAGGATGTTAAGATAGTTCCTTTCAAATGTAAAGTATTTATTCAAGAAACAAATAATAATATGTAAACAAGCCTATGAAATAATGACAAACAATAATTCATGACGGTTGAAGCGATCTCGAAACCTTCAGAGGATCAAGAGCAGGTGCAAAATGTCCACTCCGATGTTCTTCAGAAGTGCTCAGTCTGAATGATTCCCCCTTTGTTTACACTGGTGGGAGGAGCTAAAGTTCCACCTGCACATCAGTACCTAACATTCACACCGTAGGAACAGCTATGGGAGTAATTTGGGGGGGGCTACGTTTCTTCCCCAAGGACACATCGACATTGGCTATCAGAGCCGGGGATTGAACTGCCGATCCTCTGATTCCAGGACCAAAGAGCAGTATGTTTCTGACTCTCGACACCATTTAAAATCATCATATTAGAAGACAATAATAAGCCACGAAAGCAAGCTTGAAGATAACTTCATGCTGCAGTCTTTAGTAAACGTCCCTTATTTGCTGCCAACAATTTGAAACCAAATAATAAATAGGAGGACTTAATGTTAAATCGCCCCAATTATTTTTTGTCCCTTCAAATTGTTGGTCTGTGTGTAAACTGGGCTGCAGTGTATACATGGTTCAAATGATGTGAACTGTACAATTAAAGCTGAGCTCAGTCATAGTTCTGTTCATAATACACGATCAATACGTGAAATATGATAAACACCTGATCACCAGACGAAATAAATAGTTTGGTATTTTGAATATGTGAATTTTACAAAAATACCAGCCTGTTCTCATGAAGAACAGACGCATTACACCTCTCGAGGAGCAAAGCCTCCTCTGTTCAAATTGAAACCCCTGTGTGCCCCCATATTGTGCCCCTCTGTGCCCCATAGAACAGCTGCTTTGGGAGTGTGATGCAGTATTTTGGTCATGTGTTTTTGTCGAATTCCTTCGTCTCAAAGCCATATTAAATAGTATAAAATCTCTTAATTGATGGCGGATTCATCTCCTATTGCCAAAGACAGCCTGTATAATGTGTCCGTCTTCCTCTGTCTCAGTGATATACAGGACTGTCTCAGAAAATTAGAATATTGTGATAAAGTTCTTTATTTTCTGTAATGCAATTAAAAAAACAAAAATGTCATGCATTCTGGATTCATTACAAATCAACTGAAATATTGCAAGCCTTTTATTCTTTTAATATTGCTGATTATGGCTTACAGCTTAAGAAAACTCTAAAATCCTATCTCATAAAATTTTAATATTTCCTCAGACCAAGTAAAAAAAAGATTTATAACAGCTGAGTGTTTGTCAAGGCTCAGGAAACCCTTGCAGGTGTTTCGAGTTAATTAGACAATTCAAGTGATTTGTTTAATACCCTACTAGTATACTTTTTCATGATATTCTAATATTTAGAGATAGGATATTTGAGTTTTCTTAAGCTGTAAGCCATAATCAGCAATAAATCAGAATAAAAGGCTTGCAATATTTCAGTTGATTTGTAATGAATCCAGAATGCATGACATTTTTGTTTTTTAATTGCATTACAGAAAATAAAGAACTTCATCACAATATTCTAATTTTCTGAGACAGTCCTGTATACTCCACAGATCATTCTCCACCTCTAATACACTGATTTTTTTTCTTCTTTTTTTTCCGCATGCGTTGAAATGAGGCATGATGTAGGCCATTGTCTTGGTTTTTTTTTCTTTTTTCTGGGCCAACAGAAAAATAACGTAATTTTTATTTTAGGCTGCAAGGTGGTGTAGTGGCTAGCACTGTCAGCTCACAGTAAGAGGGGCCCAGGTTCGATCCCCGATCCTGGGCGGGCCTTATGTGTGGAGTTTGCACGTTCTCCATGGCAGCTTACCTGCGGATTCTCCAGCTTCCTGACAGTCCAAAGACACGCAGCTCAGGTTAATTGGAGACTCTAAATTGCCCGAAGGTGGGAATGTAAGCGTGAATGGTCGTCTATCTCTATACAGTGAAGTCCTGTCCAGGTGAACCCTTCCTTGACCCAATGTCAGCTGAGTTTGGCTCCAGCGACCCACAACCCTTAAAAGGCTCAGTGGTTTTGATAATGAAATGGAATTTCTATTGCATTCATGGTCCATGAATGTGGAACATCCTTTTAAATCCAACCCAAATTGACTCTAACAGAAATGCACAGTGTGTATTCTGCCTGTAATTCTTTGGAGGTTCACAGGAAGAGAGAAAAAAAAATGATCTAAAAGAACTGGGCTCTGTCAAATGAGAGCTGCATGTAAGATGTCATAGATCTTACTCTATTTGATCATACATTGTCTGACAATAGTACATTCTACCCACTGGAGAGGGCAGGCAAAGCAAAATTGAAAACATGAAAAAGCATACCATCATAGAGCGAAAACAAAGGTTTCAGTTCATCACACCGACGCTCCCTGGCCGCTGGCTTCAGTCAGACCTCATGTCACGTCTCAAAAGTCAGAGAGAGAGGGAGGGAGAAAGAGAGAGAGAGGGTGAGAGAAAGAAAGAGGGAGGGAGGGAGGGAGAGACTCCAGGCAAGGCCTCGCTGGTCAGCCTAGGCTGTACTCCCTAACTCTTCCCCTCTCTCACTTAGCTTCCTCCCTTTGTTTCATGTGGCTTTTGTTCGAGGAAGAAAAACAGGTGAGAGATTAGGGATGAGCTGAAAAGCGTGCCAGTTTCTGATTGAAGTCTTCAGGATGAAAAGGAAGAAAAAACAGAGAGAGCGAGGTGTAAGTGTAGAGGAAGCCCAGGTTTTCAGCTGTGATTTGTGAGTGTTTCATCTGTATTCAGCCAGGTTGAGGAATGAGTAAGGTGAAGAAGGGTGGGAGCGGTGCAGAAGATGACGCTCATTATTAATGTTCTCAATTTTGCCAGAAATGCCTCAGAAGTAGGAGATTAAAAAACAATCCTCCCATCTCTAATAATGGAAGTTATCCCTCAGTGTTTTCATCCAGCACGCTCCACTTAACTTTTAATGACACTAAATTGTTGTTTTTTTAAGACATCTTTAAATCATTGGCATGGCGCTCGAATGCCGAGGTTCATCTTATCATTATAAGGATGTGTCCCCGAGGGCCGTGGAGAGGATGCAGAAGTTTCTCGCTGAATCGGAACAATAATCCGGGGAACAATACGTCTCTATGGTCCTTTTGTTGCTCGCTATACGAACTGTTTCCGCCTTTCACAAATCAAGTGCATGCCCCTCTGTACATGTTCTCAACATGTGGCTGGCTATGACAAAAAATTGGGCATGCAGATTAATTTTCAGGCTTCGGGGATTAAGAGACTCGAGTGTGGGATGAAGTATTTTCCAGAGACAGACTATTGAGCAGGGAGATCTATTTTTCAACATATAATCTATAGAAGAAATGAAACGACACAGAGCCCCGCCCCACCTGAATAAAAGAAAAGGAATGAAGGTAAAAGCTTCTTCAATCAATATATTTAAGTGTCTTTTTGGCAATCCAAACTCACAGGCCCTCTTTTGGGTGTCATTGAACTGGATGGAGGCATTTTATTTCCTCTTTACGTTATTGGGCCGCCTGCTAATGAAAAGTTATTTTCAGGTGGATATCTCAGCTGTCCACCTACTGCTTTTTAAATCACCTGACACCCAGCATGAAGCCTATCCCAAGAAGCCTCCCTCCTGCCTCCTCCTCCCACTTCAGACATTTCTACAGTCAGTGCGTTTACATGATGGTATAATTCGAATCTTGCTTTAGTCGGACTATGCTATCTTTTGGGGGATCTGCTATTATCCCAATATACATGGCAGTGAGTAATTCGAATCATTGGCCGAAAGCATGTCATATCCGATACGATAGGCGGCGCTGTTTTCATTACAACTCGTGGTGATACAGCCATTTCCGCTTGACCTCTTCACCACCACCAACAACAACATTTCGAGAAAGATGGCGAACAGAGAGCAAGGACTACATCCCTCTACTATTCTTCCATGGTGTTAATAGGAGTACAGCGAATGCAAATGGCGCTATTGGCTGAGTTGATAACGGAGAGAAGACGCCGTCGCCGAAGGTACACGGAGAATTTAATTTATCGTCTCTTTCGACTTCCGGGTCACGACATGGGAGGGAGGGCGGCGGGATCTCGAGCATGCGCAAAGACGCAAAGTCCAGTTCCGAATCGAATTCAGAGTTACATGCCGCGAGAGTCGAATTATCAACTGGATCGGACCGAGCTATCCAGGGGTGTTAATCGGACCGAAGTCGGACCGCACATAGTCCGACTAAGGTGTTTACATGAAACGGATAATTCGATTTCAGTCCGACTAAGCCAATAATTCGATTGCATGTAACCGCACTGAGTGTGTCTCATTGGTTTGTAATGTCACGTAGGATCCATTATCCTTGGAAAGGAGAGCTTGACCTACATTAAGGCCCTCTTGACCCGACCTTATCTTGTGTTCTTTTTTATTACTTCATCACAATTGCGAATGCATGCACAATATACAATGGTGCACAAGAGATTCATATTTTGAAGTAATATTCTTATTTTGAAGTAGAAATATTGCAGTTCAGTTTATCAGTCAGTGTCAATGGATCCGTTACAATAGATGACAGTAGATTAATGTATTCTTGCTAAAAAAGAAAGAAAAAAAACATCTAAAGAAACATCTTCTGAAGCACAATCCACTTCTCAACCTAACATGTGTGTGCTCCTTATGTTCCACCCAGTATGATTATAGATGTATTTATGAAAAAGAATAAATGGCATCGACATGTATATTATTCTCCATGAAGTTCTAACAATGTCCTCATATCCGTTTTAAATGATTAAGGCTGAGCATAGTTGATGATTTCCATGGACACATTTCAGTAGCTACTCAACGAGTTGAAGGCCTTGCAAACAAACATCGAAATTATAGAAACATCTGAATAGTAGAAAGCTAATTACAAGTACAGTGATTACCTCCCCCCCCCCATGTTAAAGTAGCTTTACTGCCGAAGTAAAAATATATTTTTCTACACTCCTGCAAACCAATCCACTTAGAATCCAAACACCACCTCCACAGCTTATTTGGTCGGATAATCAAGCAAAAGGATTTGTCAAATAACATCCAATGCCACAAAGAGCCCGAAGAAGAGGGTTCATAACTCCAGTATGACCAACCAACTGCAGGCCCAGTTAACATCATTAAACTCCCACAGGACCCCGTTCATGTTTGATTGAATCTGCACAAGGCTGGACATCCTCTCACCAATAGAAGCATGTGCGTCAATTCAACCGTCTTTCACAATCTAGGTAACTTTTCACTGAATATAAAGCCTGTAGAAAGAAACTAAGGAGGCAGTTGTGATGGTGACCTGACTTTGAAAGGACAGGTGAATAGCATTGAGCAGCACTGTTTCCTTCAGCACAGAAATATATCAGAATGTTGTGTTCATCATGTTGTATCTCATCATGAACCAGAACATTTTGATTTCATCTAGTCTGGACGATTGAAACTCTTGCTTTACCTCGGCCGAAATCTCCCGTGCACAGCTTGTTAAAAATGTCATGGCTGGAATTTAAATGTGGACACCATATTACCCCAGTCTTAGCAGGAAGATTCGTTTCAGTCGGATTCAGAATTGATTTGAGGACTTTACCGATTGTTTTTAAAGCACAGAAAGGTCCAGCCGCGAGCCGGACGGCTGACTACTGATGAGCTGGAACGTAGCTGGAGATCCTCATGAAAGGCCGTGTTAGTTGTTTCACGGGCTGAAGACTACAGGTGCTTCCTCTATTAGTGCACCTGTACTTTGGAATGATTTGCCTGATGCAACAGAGATGCCATAATCAGTTTAATCATTTAAATCCCTTCTAAAAGCTTTCTGTGAAGTTTTGATCTATGTTGGTCTAGCTTTGTTTGTTAGTGTGATTAGTTGTAACCGTTAACCTCATATTTTTTTTTTTATCTTGTATTTCGCTGCTCTGGGGTTGTGGTTTTTTATAAGTGCTACAGAAATAAAAAATATTATTATTGTCATCAAGTGCTTTGTGACATCCGTCAGCAGTAACAATGATCCCTGAAACGCAACCCACATCAAAGTCACAGCACACAGATCACTTGGTGGAATAAGTGGATTAAATGTGAACTATATGGTTAGTGAGCTAATCCAGTTGCACTGAATCAGTCCAGAACATCGAGCATGCAGTGAGCCGCTTCACCGCGATGCGCACCGGGAGGGTCCGCAAGAGTCTGTGAGTTTGAAAAATCGAGTGTGTACGTGTGTGTGCGTGCATGTGTGCGCGTGAGCGAGCAAGTCTGCGTGTGTGTGTCTCTATCTCTGCATGAATCCATGCATGTAAACTCAGAAGAAATCTCCTCGACCATCATCACTCTAACCAGTGAAGGACAGCACTTTCAAATGCAAAACACACACACACACACAATACAACACTACAGTACATATTCAATTTATGATGCATTTTCCCTGCCAGTGCTTCATTAAACCGCTAAAACCTATAGATAGTCACAGCTTCCTTTTCTGCCTCATCAGCGTTTAGAACTAGTGCAGAAAACCCGCCCTGACCTGCCTAGTGTACTGTAACATATTCTCTCGCTGAATATACACGTTCCATATCAGCCTTTAGATGCTTGTCTGTGTGTTGGTGCGTATGCCCACATTCATTTGTCTGTGTGACATAGATCAGCCATACATACCCCATGCAGGCTTTTCACTAAATATGTATTTACTGTGCAGTATAAAAGTACTTGAATAAAGTGTTTCAGTGCACCAATATCATTACCGTGAAGTATTTCACGATTGGCATGCTTTATTACATTTCTCATGTTCATACACATATCTCATTAGTTATCATAGTTTTTTAAGTATGTTACACATACAAGGAATTTGACTTGGTGATCGATGCGTGACAATAAACGTAACAAAGATCAAAATTGAAAATGTGCAAAATAAATTGCTAAACAAACAAATAAAAGAGTACCCCAGAACAAGTATGTTATTAAAGTCACAAATGTGTATTTAACCTTTATTTCCCATCAAGAGTAGAGTTGTGCAAATGTGTGTTTGTCATGAAATGTGATAAACGCTGATCCAATACAGGAGAGATGCAACAATTACTTATTTATTTGTAATCACAATTATATGAACCTCTTATTCATATATAGTTGCACATACCAGCCTCCCTCTCATCTGATGTCAACATGTCTTCCATGTTGACTCTTAATCTCGTAGGTACCCTGGTTACCTTTAAATGGGGCTTTCAGTATACTCCTCTAATAGAGATATAGAGAATAGAGATTTACATTTGCTTCCTTTTTGCGGTAATGAAAGTTATCATTTATGAAACACCATTTCCAAAAAGCCAAAAATGAACAAAAAACATATTTTGACGGCCTTAAACCACACTCCAAGTTTAGGCAAAAATTACTGCCATGATCTTATTGATCCAGGGCAGCGTCTGGCAGCCCGTCTGAGGTCAACTGCTGTACGGCCAAAGTTGTATTGAGCTTCCATTTAGAGAAATGCTCTGATGGAATTTGAGTTCCCTCTGGTAAGCAGTGTATATGACTAGGGCTTTTATTGTGAAAGGTATGAACGGAAAGAGTGGATCTCGTCGGCGCTGCCTTTGTCAAGGCTGAAACGGAGAAGTGAAGTTTGAAAATGTCCGTTCAACACAGATGGATTTTTCGATATACAGGACTGTCTCAGAAAATTAGAATATTGTGATAAAGTTCTTTATTTTCTGTAATGCAATTAAAAAAACAAAAATGTCATGCATTCTGGATTCATTACAAATCAACTGAAATATTGCAAGCCTTTTATTCTTTTAATATTGCTGATTATGGCTTACAGCTTAAGAAAACTCTAAAATCCTATCTCATAAAATTTTAATATTTCCTCAGACCAAGTAAAAAAAAAGATTTATAACAGCTGAGTGTTTGTCAAGGCTCAGGAAACCCTTGCAGGTGTTTCGAGTTAATTAGACAATTCAAGTGATTTGTTTAATACCCTACTAGTATACTTTTTCATGATATTCTAATATTTAGAGATAGGATATTTGAGTTTTCTTAAGCTGTAAGCCATAATCAGCAATAAATCAGAATAAAAGGCTTGCAATATTTCAGTTGATTTGTAATGAATCCAGAATGCATGACATTTTTGTTTTTTTAATTGCATTACAGAAAATAAAGAACTTCATCACAATATTCTAATTTTCTGAGACAGTCCTGTATATTTTAATAATTGTGGAAAAACTCTGATTTATTCAGAAAAAAATTAAATAACATTAAAATAGTTTGTTCACACATACTACACCCACATGTGATGTGACAACACTGATCACAACAACAACAACAACAAAACACAACCTCCTGCTGGTTGGTACAGGAGCCTGTGAAAAGGAATGCGAGTCACTTCAAAGAATACTATGATAATGCCTCCCTGGGTCAGAACTATAAACGGGCCACATTAGTTTCCCCTCATGTTTCACCCGACGCTTTCGTCTTCTCTCTCCATCTCCATCCAGCTGCAGTCGTTCATGCAGGTCAGCGTGTCCCAGGTGCGGGTGGACGAGTGTCCAAGCTCAGAGTGTGCCGGGGCCGGCGGCTGCACCAACGTTCTGAACGTAAGGGACACGCCCACGGTCGTGGATTGCGGGACCATGAGTCTTGTATCGGTGACGGTGGAGTCCACCGCCGTCTGCTCCTGCCCGGGTAGAGAGCAGTCCCATCAGCCCTGCACCGCGTATCCCAGAAACCCCTGCTTCAATGGCGGTGTATGCGTGGACACTCAGCATGGCTACAGGTGAGTGGGAAGTGCACGCCCTCCATGAAACGGAGCCAGAAGGGCAAAGTTTAGTTTGCAAGTTTAGATGCAATATTCTGAAACGGTTTACATGTAAACTCAGTGATATCGCCGTGTTTGGACTTTACTGAAAGTTGATCATAGGCCTGTCTTCAGGTTGTAATTCTCTGCCTGAGTACATCAAGGCCTGTAAACATATGTGTAACAGGTTCATGGCTGGCACAGTTAGGTTTCTCCCTCCATGCACCAAAGGATGAGAACACCAGATTGACATTCCTTTATTTAACTGCAGACTGTGCCTCTGCTCTATACTCTCTCCCTCTCCTCAGTCCCAACAGTGGCGGCTGGTG
The DNA here is from genome assembly GCF_029220125.1 of Pseudoliparis swirei. Taxonomy (NCBI): domain Eukaryota; kingdom Metazoa; phylum Chordata; class Actinopteri; order Perciformes; family Liparidae; genus Pseudoliparis; species Pseudoliparis swirei. The sequence goes on along the minus strand of NC_079391.1, from coordinate 23,704,767 downwards.
AAATTTGGGGGGGGGGGGCGCAGTTGGGCGGCGCGGTTTAAATAGCACTCAACAATGAGAAGAAAAGAAAGAGGTTTTGAGTAGAATATTGTCAAAAACAAAGCTTTATTTCAAGAAAACACCGTGCTCAACACTGTCCAATAACAACTATCAACACACTGTAACTTTGGGCATGAGAGGTTCAGAGCAGCTTTAAGGAACATTGGGTTGGGTTTCAGAGGTTTACAGAATAAAAGAGGTTCACCCTCACATGAAAGAGGTTCAGAGCAGAATAGAGTCAGAAAGAGATCACATGTTACATTGGGGACAGAGTAGACCGACTACTGTAAAGACAAGTAGCCCTCCTCTCTTTAAAGTTGGCAAACTTCTCAATAACTCTGGTGAAAGTCAATCATGTCTGTGATGAGCCTTTTTCTATTATTCTTGAGGGAATGTGTCTGTTTTTCCGAACTTCTTCGTTGTGTTTTCGATGCCAGTTCGGTCTCCTTCTGCTGCTCTGCAAACAGGGTTAGCTTCATGCTGTTAGCTAGATGGCTGCGGCAAGATTCATGCTTTACACTTGTCTGAAGCTCTTTAGATCCCTCACCCCGTTGTAGTCCAGAGAGTTTCAGTCCCAGGACTTTGGAACAACAGACAGGGGAAACTAAACAGCGCATTACTCACTGAGCCTCCAGCTAACAGCTCCGTGAGCAACCTGCTCGCGTAGCCCCGTGGAGCTCTCTGGGCTGAGGGAACGATACCGGTCTCTGATTCGACGAATAGTCCAGTCACGTGAAATAAGAAACAATGTCATTGGCCAGGGCGCACATTTCTGCGCCCCAAGATTCACGTTTCATCCGCCAATGAGAAGCCGTCCTTGCCGCAACGACCGTGAAATGTTTGCTCGCTGCTGTACACACACGTTTGGCTGGCGCCCGTAAAAGGGGGAGGGGCTTCTCTCAGTGATGATGAGTGGCGATATATTATTTTTGGTCACATTTAACTTAAGTGGTTGTTTACAGGGGCTTACGGTCTCCCACACACATTTAGCGCGTCAACACAGTATATTCATTATTTAAATGATTTGGTATATAATGTTTTTTGACAGAATATATTATATTTTTTCCTTCTTCTTTTTTTTCTTCATCTCAACATTTTAAGAGGGGCGGCGCCCTAGCGCCCTCTATGGACGCACCGCCACTGGTCCCAAATGCTCCTTTATGGGGAAAGACACACACACACACACACAGAGTATCCCCAGCTGGGGCTGATTTACAATCAACCACCAGCTGAGGCCAATTATACATTATCCCAACACCATTCCCTGAACCCCCCCCCCCCCCCGCCCTACACTCCATCCACTCAGCCAAGCCTAAACACCGCCCGCTGCCCCAATCTTCGAGTGCTAGTTTGATGCTAACGTTCTGCGTGTGGCAGACCGATGCCCAAGCTGTTCTCCTACCGGTCCGCCTCACATTTAAATTGCTGTTGAGCCTGAATGCAACAATTAATTAATCCCAACCTTCGAGTGTTGTCCGGCCATGGGAAACAATAGTTTACGAGAAAGAGATCAGGGGAGAAGAAAATTAGAGGGAGTGAACATAAACTCAAAGATGATGCTTTTGAGACAGCGAGGGAGAGATGAAGGCAAAGTGCCGGTGGGGGTTTGTGTTTAACTGCGTGCGAGTGCGTTCATGCTGTGAATTATCTCTCAAATGATGTCGGTGATTAAAGAACGTGAAGGAAAATGAACACATCAAAACAAACAACCTGCCACAAAAGGGAACTTCCGTTTAATACTATGGCCTCAAATGTTCTAATAATCTGCTGAGCTCTTAATTTTAACTCCCAGGTCTTTTCACACTTATTTTGCTCATTAACTTCCGAGTGTGTTGTCTGACGCTGCCGGTGTGTTTCAGTCGTAGACGAGGTGAACTAAAGTTTGGAATTAGTATTATTCTCTAGTGTTTACACACCAGTTTGATTTGTTTGAGGGTTCGGTTAAATGTTTCCTCCAAATCAGACCCCGAAACAACGTGAACATGAATACTATCAGAGCTGCCAACTCTCACGGTTTCGCCGTGTGACACACGCTTTTGCATGTTTTCACACGCTCTCACGCCACACAACCAATTTCTCACGGCAAAATAAATTCTGATTTTGGACCGAGGCGCGTTGGTTTCTTTTCAAACTCCGCGACGATAGATGGCGCTAAGGAGCGCATCTATAAACCTATTCGCTGCAAAGACATCCTATTTACCCCAAAGAGTCCCGAAGTTAGCAACAGAAGAAGATGTTTAAACAGACACAACGAGCAGAGACTACGGTGTGTTAGTGCAGGGCTCTCAAGTGTCACGCATTGAGCGGGACACTCACGCATTCGGTCTTACGTCACGCACTCCCGCCACACGTATTTCTCACGCTGAAAAAACTCGGCTATTTAATGTTTTAATGTGCCGCAGCACGCAAACATGAGCTGGACGCGCTGCCCTCACCGTGGAGGAATCAAGCGCTCCCCTGGAGTTCTGCTGCGAGGTGCCACTTATCAGCCAATCAAAAAAAAGAAATGGGCTACACAATAGCCAATCAGAAAAAAACCTATCTGGGTAAGATTTAATCCAGCAACCAATGAAAATAAAGCATCCTGGATAGATATGTCACTCTTGCCTGTCTTCAAAACGCAAGAGCCCTGTTAATGACATGTGGTTCAATTAAGTTCTCACTCTCTTAAACTTTAAATCTTGAAATAATGTGTTCTGTTTGTGCGTGTGATTTTGTGTGGTGTTGTAAACTCAGCTGTCATAACAAGCAGCAGGAGAGCACCTTGTTAACCTCTTGGTATCCTGCATGCTCAACACATCAGAGCATTGTTTGTTAAGGCTGCTGTGGCAGCTGTCCCCAATCTGGCCTCGGCTGCTGGCTGGTTGCCAATCAGTCAGCTGCTCTGACTGATTGGCAATCATAAAAGGGCAGCAGAGCTGGAGGGAAGGGAAGTGAGCAGAGGCGCAGAGTGTGCGGTCTGCTGGTGCGTTGTTTGCTGACAAATAAATCATGGCGTTCAACAAAACCTTGTGGTTCTGGGCGGATCCTTGGTGCTGGGGGGGGAAACCCACGGGTAGTGGCCATGGAGCTGCTACACTGGAGCCCAACGTGGGGCCCCCGGAAACCCAGCACCTGGAAGGGATGGAGTCTGGGAAACCAGAGGAGGAGCTGATGAGCACCTTGGGCCAGATTCTGGCCAGAATTGAGGAGATGGGGCGGGCACAGGCAGAGGAGAACCGCCGGTTCCTCAAGGCCCTCCTGGTCCCGCCGGCTCTGCGGTTGAACCCCGTTCCCCAGGACCCGTCGGAGCTGCCGACCTCCGAGGTCCAGGACGCGTCGGAGCTGCCGACCTCCGAGGCCCAGGACCCGTCGGAGCTGCCGACCTCCGAGGCCCAGGACCCGTCGGATCTGCCGACCTCCGAAGCCCAGGACCCATCGGAGCTGCCGAACGCCGAGGTCCAGGAGCCGTCGGAGCTGCCGACTCCCGAGGTCCAGGACCCGTCGGAGCTGCCGACCCCCGAGGTCCAGGACCCGTCGGAGCTGCCGACTCCCGAGGTCCAGGACCCGTCGGAGCTGCCGACCCCCGAGGTCCAGGACCCGCTGCCGACTCCGAGGTCAGGACCCGTCGGAGCTGCCGTCGACCCCGAGCCGACCCGTCGGTGGAGGGCCGGATCCCGGGCCCTGTCGGAGGTGCCAGCTACCGCTGCTCCGGCTCCATCGGCTGGTCGGCTCCCGTTCCCGGTCCAGCGGGCTTCAGCTTCCGTCCCCCGCCCGGTCCCCAGAGCCCCACGTCCGAGCCCGGTCCCCAGAGCCCCACGTCCCGAGCCCGGTCCCCAGAGCCCCACGTCCCGAGCCGGTCCCAGAGCCCCTTCTCCGCCCAAGATCTCATGGGGGAGGGAGAAGGCGGATGGAGCCCCGGCCTAAATCGGGTGGTGGGGATATGTGGCAGCTGTCCCCAATCTGGCCTCGGCTGCTGGCTGGTTGACAATCAGTCAGCTGCTCTGACTGATTGGCAATCAGTCAGCAGCCGATGCTGCCTGTATAAAAGGGCAGCAGAGCTGGAGGGAAGGGAAGTGAGCAGAGGCACAGAGTGTGCGGTCTGCTGGTGCGTTGTTTGCTGACAAATAAATCATGGCGTTCAACAAAACCTCGTGGTTCCGGGCGGATCCTTGGTGCTGGGGGGGGAAACCCACGGGTAGTGGCCATGGAGCTGCTACAGCTGCCCACATAGCATGTATCACTTTATTTGCAGGCCTAGGAAAACAACACTTTGAACAAGGAAGATGTATTATAAATAATTTAACATAAAGACAGTACATTTGTGCAATAGAATTAGGCATGTTTTTGTAAATGAGAGTAGAGTTATTAAAAAACATTTTAATTATTTAAGGTAGCAAAGATGTCTCGTAAAAGACCTTTGCCAGGCCAGGATGCAGGGTACAACATGGGTACAACATGGGTACAATGCCACATTCATTCAAATTTCCTGATATTATAGCCACCAACGTGTGTGGCTGAGTGCGCGGCAAAATTGTTGTCACCCGACAAAATCTCACTCCAAGGTTTTTTGAAAAGTTGGCAGCTCTGTACTAATCGTCGGAGACATACTGAATGATGACAGGCTGAGACTCTTCTAACATAGCAGAGAGAGTAAAAGTGTAAAAGTAAATGTCTCCAGGATATAACTACAAAACACAAGGCTTCAGTGCAAGGAGATGGATGCTATAAACATTTGAGCTTTACTTTTCAGGATCATTTTCAGCTGTATTTATTTTAAGTAGTTATGAACACAAAAGGTAGTTTAAGGCAGATGTGTCACGATTTACTGATGCGTTTACTTTTCACATTGCCTCCCATCAAACTCTGCCCTCACACTTCCTAAGTGTCCTGCTTTAATTGGATTCATAAGAACATTTGGAGAAACGCTGGCAATCTTAAAAATGGCTTGCGTATTAGGTGCAATCTCCTGATGCCAAGGTCTGAATGAGTCTCCCTGGCCTCCAGCTACAATTCAGCACTTGAGTGGCTCTTGCGTGTATCCTTTTATTCCCATTTATTGGTCATACATATGGGAGCTCACATGCCCTGAAAAAAACATCTTTATGGAATGAAAAGCAGAGTTTAGTATGAATATCAAGTGAGATTAAAAAGAAATAATGGGAAAATGGAACAAGAGTATTCTTTGCGGCTTTGACATGTTGACAGACAAGCCACTGCCATTAATACAGGGACGACACAGCAATGTCAAGCAGATGTACAAAGGAAAAGTAGGTGACTGCTCTAAATTGCATTTGTCTGCCTTTTGTCATCTCGGTCTCGTCTGTAATGGGATGGGTCTCTAATTCAGAGTGCAAGATGCTGCACATGGATTCTTAAATTGCACCTTAAAATGAAAGGCTCACAAATTGGTATACATGGTGTACGGTTGCAGGAAGCAAGACAATGTTGAATATGTACAAACCCATGCAAAGGATTTTGAATAAGTTATACTCAGTAATATCTCACTTTGTCTTCTTCGAATGTTTCCCCAAAGCGTTTGTGAAATCACCATCGGCTCCGAAACCAAGTTATGTTTCTCAACTGCAAACTACGACAATAACACAAACAGGTCAATTTGGTAGAAGGATGACTTGAGGCAGCTTTGTTCAATTCAATTCAGTTTATTTGTATAGCCCAATTTCACTCGTCTTTTTACAATCTGTACATAGACATCCCCTGCCCAAAACCTCAGTTAGATGCGTGTGATTGAGATGAAGAGAGAAAGGAGAAAAGAAAAGAGAGTACTCTCAATGCATCCTAAACGCATCCGGCTGCAGCCTATCAGCAGCATACAAGGGGGGCTGACCAGGGCAAACCTGATCACCAGCTATACTATAAGCCTCTGTCAAGAGGAAGTCTAAGGTCACTCTTAAACGAGGGTGACTGTGTGTCTGCCTCCCGGACTGTGGAAGGAAGTTCCATAAAAGAGGAGCTTGATAACTAAAGGCTCTGGCTCCCATTCTACTTTTCATCAAGATGTTTGTGTTTTTAATTTTTTGTCTACTGAACTTTTACAGAGTTGGTTGCTCTCCTCTGGTTTTTATCGATAAATATGATAAATATAGTTGAGTAACAATGAAAGTTTTATGGAGTGTTTGATAATATTATTGCCCAAAGGAAGCATGTATATAATAATAAAATTGGTCCAAAGCACAGAACCTTGTGGAACTCGTGATTAACGGTGGTTGTTGTCGAGCGAGGCCATCGCGTACAAATACAAGAGATCGATCTGATAAATAGATTTAAACCAAATTAGTTACGTGCCTGAAATGCCAATCACTGCTCCAGTCTCTGTAACAGGAGTCAATGGTCAATGGTGGTGAATGCAGCACTAAGGTCTAACAAGACCAGGACAGAGGAGAGTCCTTTATCTGCTTGCCATTAAGAGGTCATTTAATTTTTCACCAGTGTGTCTCGGTGCTGTGGTGTTTTCTAAATCCTGATATGGAATATTAAACAATTCAGCCACGCTGGCCTTCATTCATTTCCACTGTACAACCCCAAATCAAAGATGTTACACTTGTATTCACGTTTCCTTCATCCAACTGTTCATTGCTCAAGCTGCAGAATATTTGCCCCATTTTTCCGATATAAAAACACATCTATTTAATGTGTTCTGCCAAGGGTCCATGATCAGTTTGCAGCAGTTAGTTTGATAGCATTTAGATTGCAAGGCCTTGGTGGATCAGTGACGTTGGAGCTGCAGTTCCTGACCGGATTTAACCGGCTGGCCTTTTTACTGCTTTGGGGTCTGACTTGCAGAAGGGCAAAAGGCATATTTTCACAATATTCCTGGTGGAGTCTTACTCAAAATACAGCTCTTGTTTGCTATTCTGTTTCCTGATGTTATAAATAGAGACAAACCTTTCACAACCTCCTGCTAGATTAAAAATCAAGCATGTTAGCTGTCACGCACTGCCAGTTTCGAATTCCCCCGTAAACAAGTGAACTGAATGAGAGTGTGTTCATTAGCATAAATCCCTCTGTAAACAAGGCCAAAAGTGGGGTGAGAGCGTTTCAACAAATCCTTTTAACTACAACCGTGATAATGAAATAAGTTGTCGGTGCTTCTGGTGGTAGGGGAGACAAGGTAGCTGGTGTAATGCAGCCCGATGCAATGTGCATTCCGTAGCTCTTTGCCACCAATTACAGTGGCAGTGGATGTGTTTTTTTCATTTTAATCATCATTTATAAAGCAAATGTGGATTTCACAGTGCAATTGACTTTTAATAATGACACCATGGGCATTCAGATCGGTTCCCTATAAATCTCACTTTCACAATGTAATCCACCAACGATAGTAATATTTTCTCAGTAGCTTTCCACAGTTACATAAAGTTGTCTATTATCACCGTTAAAGGAAACACTTGTGTCGGATAGGGATTAAAACTGTCTCAACTGTTAGTCTAAATTACAATACATATATATATACACATATATATACTGTATATATATATATATATGTATATACAGACAGTGCTGCCTAATTTAGAAGAAAAGAGATGTAAAAGTGGATGTAGGTTGCTGTTGAAATAATGCTAAAAGAAAAGCATGTCTATCTCATATACTACTCCATGCTTTAGCAGATTTTAAAAAAGTTTAATTTCCGTTTGACTTGAACGTAGAACCGACCATGAAAATGCTATACAATTAAAATAACGAGGAAAGTAAATTAATCGATAAATTTCAGCTTTGAGGTATGGTTGAGTGTCTCTATTTGGCATACACAGGCAGGGAACCATCTTGGCCGAATTGAGATATTACATACAAATAAAAATGATTGTAGCGGTTGCTACAACAGGTGTTCTCTGCTGAAGATGTTAACATACCTTTTTAATCCTGATGCACCAGCACTGACGCGTGTGTTCAGCCTCCAACACACACACACACACACACACATACAGTGCAAACTCCCTCTGAACATATGTGAGACCAGATGAAAGTCTCATCGCACACATGTCCACTAAGCTCTCTTTCTGTGTCTTGTAGAAGTTAATGTTACCCTTCAGCTTCATTTAATTAAAAGCAGCAAGTGAATAGTGCAGGGTTTCAGTGTGGCTGGCTGGAGCCAAGCGTGTAATGTAGCTCACCGCTGGACCAGAGCAGGGTGACTGTTTAATCCTTGGATTACACACACACACAGATACACAGTTTATTAAACATGTGGACAGTCTCGTTCTCTCTCTGTCATCTATTGCTTTGCATATTAAGACACTGAAAGCACCCAGTTACAATTCTGAAGGAGCAGGTACTCTGATGTATAAACACTCCCCTCAATAAACAAAGCAGATTTTCTCCTCGCTCAGATAACTCAGATTGAAGTTCTTAATCAAGTATTTTAAACATTTAGCAAGACTTTTCCATTATGCTAAAATATCTTTTAATATTCCCTACAGCTCCCGCCGGGTATAATGAGAGCTGCAGACCATGGCCATATTGTACAATACTTAGTTTTCACTTGTCATGTCAGTTTTTGTTCATTATCCCCTGATTATATTTCATGAGAAATTTAGATAAATGTATTATTAATTTTTGTTATTAAATGTCTATATTTAAAAGACAGTTAATACATTGCGCTTTAATTAAAACGTTCTAAATTTAATTCAGTGTAAAAGCTTTTCTTGTTGGCCATATCGTTTTAAAGGCCTCTCATAGTTTGGAGAGAGGAAAAAAAAGAGAACCTATGCCTTCAATAGAAATGGAAAAAATGAATAAAATGATAGATTGCGGCTTTTGTTGATTCCAAAATATCTTTTGTGAAAAGTGACTTTGGACTGGAATGAAAGTGCAGGAAATGTGTCTTTGAACAACAGAGATGACGGGAGGGAAACTGGCAAAGCAGGCAAAGTTGTCAAGCCGGAGACACAGATGCCGTATGATTGTCACATTTTCAATCACGCCACAGTACCTGAGCTCTATCACATCTGCTGTGTGATTCTCCAGGTTCACAGGAGGAGAGGAAGCGAGGCGTCAGAGATGGAGAACATTAGGATAGAAGTTGGAATGGGCGGGGGCGGGGGAATAAAGGAAATTAGGAAAAGAATAGTGTAACAAGACGAGAGAAGAGGAAATGGTGGAAGAGGGTGGTGAAAGAAGAGAACAGAGAAAAGAGGGGAGCAGAAATAATACACGTCGATAAAGTAAGAATTAATACAAGATAGAACTGCTGCGGGGGGGGGGGGGGGGGTTCTGTTCAGTGGCTTTCAGGTATGAGTTTACCCAAACATCCACAAGCAGATTATGGCCCAAGATTGAAGGTACATGCAGATAATCGAGGTGCCGGGATTAATAGGGAGATCTGGGGAGTGAGGGGGTTGCGGGTCGGGGGTGGGATTACAGCTCCCGGCCCGATGTTAAACACAATTCCCAGCAGACAGCGAATGAGCAAAACAAAGCTGCCTTCAGAGGATTGGAGGGCTCGGCCATTGTGACTAAAACGATGTCTCAGTTTGTCTCGCGTTCAGAGAATTAGGAAGGCATTGCCAAAACGGAAATGCAGGCGTGGATGTTTTTCCTGCATGTTTCTGTAGTCATACACACTCACACACACCCACACAACATATGGGTCTCGATGAACGGAGTCGAGCCTTAGCGCCTCTGAAAAACCCCAACAAAATGTTTTGATTACATAAAAAATGTAAGACTTTCAGTTTTGGGGGGGGGGGGAAATCTTTCACTATTATTTATTAATAAAAACAATATTTATAAGTGTATTTATAATTCAGACAATGTTCTAATTACATCAGTGAAAACAGCCAGACAAATGTTACCCGATTCAACTTTCGTTAAGTAAAAAAAAAAAATCAATCTTCTGTGTCCAATATTTATGTGGGAAGTTACCCAGATGTGAGACTGACCTATGTTCTAACTCTGTGTATTTTACTCTGTCAGCATTCAAGTCATGCAGTAACATACGGGCCTTCATGGGCAGGTTACTTGACGAATTAAACCCTTGGTTCATTGAAAAAACAATCGCATAACTTCACTAATTACCCAACAGCGAAAGTAACTGGTGACATTAGTTACGTGAGGCTTCTTGTCCGGACTCGGCTCATGCTCCATCAAAGGTGTCTTTAATAAACTCATCCTCCTCATCAGGACCATTTCATCATATCTCCAGTATGGAACAAGTGTCGAAATAGAGAGCGAGACATTTACTGTCTGGCAGCCGGCTGAGCCTCGCCGCTGCCAGCAGCACTTAGAGCGAAGCAAAGGGCATCGCGCTCCCTCCACCTCTGACCCACACCAGGTGGAAGTTTATCACTGGCTAATGTCGGGTCCTCCTGTGGTGAAGTAACACATGCTGCCGCAGTCTGCCCACTTAACCCAGCGCTGACAAGTTTACACCCAAAATGTGGCGGCACACATCACTGGGATTAATAACTGGGATGTAATTAATGTGTCTCCAGATTGCACTCACTTACACCGAGTTGCCAAACTCCAAAAAAATTAACTATAAATAAGATATATAAATATAATAGTTTGAAGGGATAGGTTTGAGTTTACACATTATCTTCCAGACCAGGAAACCCCAAATCACCTTTTTTTTGCTGGTAGAAATGAGTAATAGTTGCGAAGTGCCGGCGTTGTCCGAGTGTGTAGTGATGCACTCCAGGAATCTGAAACATGGCCAGGGTCGTGGCTGAATATTTAGCAAGCTTTCAGAATGCGACTTCTCCAAGCGAGACGCCACAATAACAAACAGACCGGATCAGGCGAGAGATAAACAACAAGTTGCCTGCCAGGGGGCAAGAACTAAAGCACTTTTAGTGGACGGACACGAAGGAGCGATTCCACTGCCGCCCGTCAAGCGGCTGCAGCGCGCATGTCAATACCGGACCGTTGTCTCACGTTAGTCACTTGAAATTGAACTTGAAATACGGAAGTTACCCTTTAATAGCCCTAACAATCCCCAGTGAAGCATCAGAGTTCTTGACGGCTACTGCAAGACGAAGGAGGTGTGTTCACAACTTCGAGAAATGTGAAGACAGTGTAGACGATCATTCTAACATATATTGAAGTGAGGAGAATCGAACATTTATAGTTGAGGAACACAGAGACACTTCAATATGGCACTTTACAACACACACACACACACACGCACACACACACACGCACCTCGTGAGCACACCGAGACACGTGCATGCAGACACATATGCGTCTATATTTGGACATGCTTTTGCAGGAAACACATCTTTGTGTGGTTTCACAGGATCCACAGGCCTGAAACCCGTGAGTATTCGGAGAAGCAGTTGAAGTGTGAATAACATCAACCAACTAGAACGGGCACTCGGTAGAGCGCATACCTTCGCATATCACAAGATTGGGCATTGAATTATGAACATTTTGGCATTAGTTGCATGCCAATTGGACAAAAATTTATCGTGCTATGGTAAAAAAAAGATGTTGACCTTTCCTTGACCTTGACCTTTGACCCGATTGATCCCAAAATCTAATCAAATGGTCCCCGGATAATAACCAATCATCCCACCAAATTCCATGTGATTCAAGAAGATTTGACCTGTTCATGACCTTTGACCTTGACCTTTGACCCGATCGATCCCAAAATCTAATCAACTGGTCCCCGGATAATAAACAATCATCTCACCAAATTTCATGCGATTCGGTTCAATACTTTTTGAGTTCTGCGAAAGATTTTGACCTGTTCATGACCTTTGACCTTGACCTTTGACCCGATCGAACCCAAAATCTAATCAACTGGTCCCCGGATAATAAACAATCATCCCACCAAATTTCATGCGATTCGGTTCAATACTTTTTGAGTTTTGCGAATAACACGCATACAAATAAATAAATAAATAAACTAGAATGGGCACTCGGTAGAGCGCATACCTTCGCATATCACAAGATTGGGCATTGAATTATGAACATTTTGGCATTAGTTGCATGCCAATTGGACAAAAATGTATCGTGCTATGGTAAAAAAAGAGTGACCTTTCCATGACCTTGACCTTGACCTTTGACCCGATTGATCCCAAAATCTAATCAAATGGTCCCCGGATAATAACCAATCATCCCACCAAATGTCATGCGATTCAAGAACATTTTGACCTGTTCATGACCTTTGACCTTTGACCCGATCGATCCCAAAATCTAAGCAACTGGTCCCCGGATAATAAACAATCATCTCACCAAATTTCATGCGATTCGGTTAAATACTTTTTGAGTTCTGCGAAAGATTTTGACCTGTTCATGACCTTTGACCTTGACCTTTGACCCGACCGAACCCAAAATCTAATCAACTGGTCCCCGGATAATAAACAATCATCCCACCAAATTTCATGCGATTCGGTTCAATACTTTTTGAGTTTTGCGAATAACACGCATACAAATAAATAAATGAATAAATAAATAAATACACGGCGATCATAACATAACCTTCCGGCATTTTCAATGCGAAGGTAATAAATACACGGCGATCAAAACATAACCTTCCGGCATTTTCAATGCGAAGGTAATGAGAACCCCAGTCAGAGCAGCCGGGGCACGGCCCTGGAGAAATAGCGTGTGTCTCTGAGCTGAGTGCTTGTGCGTAGTCTGGATTCAATTTGTATATTTGCTAATTGCTGAGGGTCGCATGGAATGAGGTGTTATTTCGCTACAATAATGCATGGCTTTCCCATCAGATTTACACATTGCTACTAAATGGAGAGGGGTGAGATGAGCTATAATCAGAATCAGAATCAGAATCAGAAACAGTTTTATTGCCAGGAATGTTTACACAAACGAGGAATTTTTTTTGGCGGTAGGTGCAACATTTGGACATGACAAACAACAATCATCACGACAGAAAGACAACAAATAATGTGAAAGTGTTTGGGTGTGTGCTTCAAGTGATGTGTGTTTTAGTTAAAAGTGTATGTTACATGTGGCGTGTGTTTAAGTTAAAGTCCATGTAAATAAAGTGACATGTGTGTGGAGGAGGCCTCAAGTTAAAGTGCATGTTAAAGTGACGTGTGTGGAGGAGGTCTCCAGGAGGGAAGAAGAAGGAGGAGGGAGGAGGAGTAGGAGGAAGAGGAAGGAGCGGGAAGAAGGAGGAGAGAGGAAGGTGGAAGAAGAGGTGGTAGTCCTGGGGGTGACAGTCAGTCAGTGGGGGATCCGGGCTCCATTGATGAGCCCGACTGCCGACGGGAAAAAACTTTTGGTGTGGCGGGAATACGATATCAGATAAATCAGATGAGAGAAAATAATTTGTGTGAAGCCTTAAAAAAGAGAAAAACAGATCTGTAGCTTATTACCTTCGCATTGAAAATGCCGGAAGGTTATGTTTTGATCGCCGTGTATTTATTTATTTATTTATTACCTTCGCATTGAAAATGCCGGAAGGTTATGTTTTGATCGCCGTGTATTTATTTATTTGTATGCGTGTTATTCGCAAATCTCAAAAAGTATTGAACCGAATCGCATGAAATTTGGTGGGATGATTGTGTATTATCCGGGGACCAGTTGATTAGATTTTGGGATCGATCGGGTCTAAGGTCAAAGGTCAAAGGTCATGAACAGGTCAAAATCTTTCGCAGAACTCAAAAAGTATTGAACCGAATCGCATGAAATTTGGTGGGATGATTGTTTATTATCCGGGGACCAGTTGATTAGATTTTGGGATCGATCGGGTCAAAGGTCAAAGGTCATGAACAGGTCAAAATCTTTCGCAGAACTCAAAAGTATTGAACCGAATCGCATGAAATTTGGTGGGATGATTGTTTATTATCCGGGGACCAGTTGATTAGATTTTGGGATCGATCGGGTCAAAGGTCATGAACAGGTCACAATCTTTCGCAGAACTCAAAAGTATTGAACCGAATCGCATGAAATTTGGTGGGATGATTGTTTATTATCCGGGACCAGTTGACTAGATTTTGGGATCGATCGGGTCAAAGGTCAAGGTCAAAGGTCATGAACAGGTCAAAATGTTCTTGAATCGCATGAAATTTGGTGGGATGATTGGTTATTATCCGGGGACCATTTGATTAGATTTTGGGATCAATCGGGTCAAAGGTCAAGGTCAAGGTCATGGAAAGGTCAAACTCTTTTTTTACCATAGCACGATACATTTTTGTCCAATTGGCATGCAACTAATGCCAAAATGTTCATAATTCAATGCCCAATCTTGTGATATGCGAAGGTATGCGCTCTACCGAGTGCCCATTCTAGTTATTTCCTGTATTCGTTCTGCTTCTACGTGGTGCCGGCCAACATCGCTGCGACGACGCGTTCCTGTAGGTACATGCTGCACAACATCAGGAGAATACGTCCTCTTCTTACTCAGAAGGCGGCGCAGGTTCTGATCCAGGCTCTGGTCATTTCACGCCTCGACTACTGCAACTCCCTCCTGGCTGGTCTACCTGCTAAGGCCATCTGACCCCTGCAGCTCATCCAGAATGCAGCAGCTCGACTGGTCTTCAGCCTCCCGAAATTCACCCACACCACTCCGCTCCTCCGCTCTCTCCACTGGTTACCGGTGGCTGCTCGCATCCGCTTCAAAACACTGGTCCTGGCGTACCGTGCTCTAGACGGATCGGGCCCCGTCTACATCCGGGATATGGTCACACCGTACACCCCGGCACGTTCGCTCCGCTCGGCAAGAGCCAATCGACTTGTGACTACTGCACCTCGAGCTAATCACTCGAAATCCAGACTGTTTGCTGTCCTGGCTCCTCAGTGGTGGAACGAGCTCCCCACTGACATCAGGACAGCAGAAAGTCTCTACATCTTCCGTCGGAGACTGAAAACACACCTTTTCCGACTATATCTGGATTAAAACACAGATTAGCACTTCAGTGGCACTTAGATAGCACTTACTTATGGTACTTTTGTAGTTCGACTATGTTGAGGAAATGTTACTTCCTGTATTCTTGTTGTTCTTAGTTTGTACTCTAGGTTGAAATGCACTTATTGTAAGTCGCTTTGGATAAAAGCGTCTGCTAAATGACATGTAATGTAATGTAATGTGCCTTTTTCTTCTCCACTTGGGCGACTGGTGATTGCAGATGGCACGGTGGGATATTTCATAAAGCGCCACCAAGTTTTTTATTCACTTAAACATATAACATATTTGTGGCTTCCAGTTGCTTCTCCTAGTTATCCATTCAGTTCTTTTCAATATTCTAATGTCTGTTGGGCTTCATAGAAATGCTGCAGGCTCATACAGCACAGTATCGTAAAATGTACTGCATAATTTAACCTTTGCCTTGAACTATATGTAGTCTTTAGATTAGATAGTGAATGTATGAAGAAGAAGAAAGATTTGCGCAGACAATTTAATAATAAGTGTTCACGATATGACAAATTGTGCAAGCAAATTGTTAATCCATGTTCTTTGATTTATTATTTTTGCTGGCAACTCAGAGGAAGCCACAAAGCCGGGAGCTGTGGAGGTTAACCGGGCTTTATCTGCTCACAGAACAGTGCCACGGGGTGAGGCCGAGGACCCAAACACAGACCAGGGAGTAACAGAGTGCAAAGGTTTATTTGAATCTGTTGTAACTCTGTAAGGCTGTTCATCTGTAGACACGGTATCTATTGCTTCTGTCCATCCTGGAGAGGGATCCTCCTCTGTTGCTCTCCTGAAGGTTTCTTCCCTTTTTTCCCCGTGAAAGATTTTTTCCTGATTCGATGTGAGGTCCTGGGACAGGGATGTCATATTTGTACAGATTGTAAATCCTTCTGAGGGGAGTTTGTAATTTGTGATTTTGGGCTATAGAAAATAAAGTGAATTGAATTGAATTTCAAGGGACAATGGGGTAATGTTATGGAGTAGCAGGGGGACCGCGTAGAGCAGAGCAGGTCAGGCAGAGCGAGCGGGGTCAGAGCGTGGCAGGGAGACGGAGGGAGGATCCAAACTGCAGCTACAGGAAGACGAGGGGATCGCAAGGAAATTAAAACCGTTGGATTAAACTCAGAATCTGCACTACTGAGCGGCCGAGAACAACAAGCTACCACAGAGGTCGCAGCAACCATCTGGCCGTGAGTGGACGGAAAACCGGGGTTGATGTACTGTACACTGGACCGTTGGGGTGAATGAGTAGTAATCAGGAGGCTGAAGGGAGGAGATCAGGGAAGAGACATGGCCACTGCACACAGAGAAAGACAAAGAACAGCAGGAGACAGGGAAAAACAGGAGGCTGTGACACTGGCTTTTTAAGTTGTGACATTGTGCTTACAGAGTGTCCATCCGCCAATCTACTGTATTCGTCATCTTTCACCCACTGATGGGAGGGGCTACGGTGCACATCAGGACTAGCTGACCATTCATACACCACAGGAACACCACAGGGTTAAAGGTCTTGCTCCAGGACACAACAACATGGACTAGCGGCGTCGGGGATCGAACCGCCCAACCTTTGATTGAAGGACGACCCCGCTCACCACTGAGCCACGTCGGCCAGACCGTGAACCGTGAATGTCTGATAGCTCAGGAACCTTAAAGGAAATCTTTTCAAACATCCTCTTGGACACAAGGTTGACAAACAAGTTGGTGGTCAAGTATGTTTTTGTCCATAACTCGAGAACTCGTACGTCGATCATGACAATTTCACACAAATGTCTCCGAGGATGGAAAAATGAAGTTATGACATTTTAGATCGCCATTGTTGTAAACTGCTACATGACAACTGTTACTCAGATTCTCCAACTTCCTGCTCAGAGGTTGGTCCATAAACATTATAGAGAGCGTGATATCCACACTTTGTGTGGTTTTAGTTGACAGAGTTAGGTGCAGAAAAACACACACACACACACACACACACACAAAACAAACCTCTCTGGAATGTTTGTTTGGCCTCTTTCACCATGTAAAGAAGAGAAGTCATCTCTGATGTTTGTTTGTTGTCGGTTTATACCCTTAGATACCTGAAGCCTTCACACAGCAGCAGGAACAATATGAATATGTCTCCAAATGAACAATGTTTTTTTGTTTTTCTTAACAGATGTAGCACATGCAGCGGTAACGTCATAACTTATTTATAATCATTAACTGTCCCGTCAACAATAAGTCAATTGTGTGTGACATTCTGTACTTCAGGCAGAGGAGCCAAAATAATTAGTTGTTTTCTCCTGCCAAATGTTAGCTGCCTGAATGTAATGTCTCACAGTATTTACTGTGAGACATTATTGTTTGCATAGACGCCTCTCCGTATACAGGAAGCAGCCTCTTCTATTCATTTGAGTAAATAGACAAAATGTGGCAACAGATGGTGAGTCAATGCACATTTCAATGTATCTCATGGACAGAGATACCTCACCGAGAGTCGAAGCAGTATTTAAAAAAGGAGAAAAAAACATTTATTGCACATCAATTACCATATTGTAAAGACCATATGTATACAACCCTATTGCTGGAAACTGTGTTCAACTATAATAAGCTGGTGGCCCCTGGGAGCCTCCAGGATTGTTTTTACTCCAACATACTGTATACTGTGTATACAATAACAATTAACACTTATAATGTTTATCAGCGTTTCTCTTATTTGATGTGTTGTTGCGTCCTACGCTCGTACAGTAAACCCAACTGGATGCAACGTGTGTTCAGACTTTTTCTTTTTTGGGGACTTTTCTAATGCAAATATCCTACTTTTGCTTTTTTTTATGTTTAACTTCTCAGATCAAATACCATGTATAGAGAAAAAAAATTGTTCATGTTTTTTTAATGGGTGAGAAGAATGAGTCCCATGTACAAGCGAGATCGGATGTCAGTGTTGGAAAGATCCAAGGCCGAGTGGGGGAGGAGTCAAACCTAGGAAGATAATGAGAGGGGTTATTCAGAAATCCAAGGATGGGCTTTTTCTAAAGGGAGCAAGTGAGAGGTGAAAAACAAATAAGTACTTGGATGTGTTGAAATATATATAGAAGAGTTTCCTAGTGATGTAGCGATTCTCCCTGTGGTATTGCCACAAATGAGAACATCTGCATCAGTGAAACAGATGGAGTGAGCAAAAGCGAGAGAGAGAGAGATCGCCGAAGGGGAAGGCGCTCTGTGAGAAGAAAACAATTAGACTTAGAGAGACTGAGTGCAGGGAAAAAAAATAGTTTAAATAACAAAATAGAGTAAGTGGTTCAGAAAGGGGGATTTTCAAATTGTTGCAACCAAGTGACATGATTTTCAAGAAAAACAAATTCATGGCATTCACTAATTCATGTAATTTGGTCTCCTCCTCCTCTTCCCAAGGTGCCAATGCCCAGCTCAGTTCGAAGGGCCTGAGTGCCAGCAGAACAAGCACAGTTTCCAAGGAAACGGCTATGCCTGGTTCCCTCCCATGATGCCTTGTTTTGAGAGCCACGTGTCACTGGAGTTCATCACGGACGTGGCCGATGGACTGCTGCTGTACAGCGGACCCTTGGCCCAGCTGCAGGCCTGGGACCATGAGGACTTCATGGCAATAGGTAGGAGACTTCTCAAGCTTAATACGATCACAAAATGAGACCCATATGTTGTGTGGGTGTGTGTGTATGATTACAGAAACATGCAGGAAAAAAACATCCACGCCTGTATTTCCATTTTGGCAATGCCTCTGTCTCTGAACGCGAGACAAACCGAGACATCGTTTTAGTCTCAATGGACCAGCAGAGATGCTGTGAGTTTCTGTGTTTCCCACGTGTCTCAGTTATGAGGAACTACGATGGCAACAGCGCATACATGAAATATATTTGTAGTCTTTTTCATCCCGGACTGCACTGGCTTTGTTTTGATCACACTTGATTCAAAGATGTGACTTCATACTGTTTTGTAACATATAAGAAAAATAATGAAAAGCTGATTTACCCTTGATTTACAAAGTGTAGTTCATGCCCATTATTATGGGAGGTGATACATGGAGGGATTTAGTGTGGAGGATAAAAAAGAATGATAAATAGAGAATAAAGCAGGTATCATCATCTCTGCTCTGTCGCTCTACTCTAAAGGAAACAACAAAATCTAGACTCACTGCAGCAGTGATTCTGAAATGGGTGCTTGTATAGTTGTCCTATGTGAAGAATGTGAAGAATTTCATTAGATTTTAATCATATATTAACATTTGATTATGAAATTTCATAACCCCATTTGTAGTCAGCTGGGACAACTGAACAATACATGTTGCACTTGAGACTGCATCGAACTAGTAAGCCAGCAATCGAAGAAGT
The DNA here is from genome assembly GCF_029220125.1 of Pseudoliparis swirei. Classification (NCBI taxonomy): domain Eukaryota; kingdom Metazoa; phylum Chordata; class Actinopteri; order Perciformes; family Liparidae; genus Pseudoliparis; species Pseudoliparis swirei. The sequence goes on along the minus strand of NC_079391.1, from coordinate 23,685,567 downwards.
GAAAAGCCATTGAATTAATGGTTGAAAGAGTGAGCTTCATGTAGGTTATCTTAACTAAATTGATACATGGCTGAAATTGTTAGTTCTTCGTAATTTATACGTGGTTGAAATAGTTAGCTTGTCATGCAATATGGTTGACATGGTTCGCTAAAGGTAATGGATTCACGGTTCAACAGGATACATACTAGTAATGGATAGATGGTTGAAATGGTTTGCTAAATTTAATGAATACAACATAATTAGCTTCAAGTGATGGATACAAGGTTCAAAAGGTTATTTTAGAAGTAGTGGCTACATGGTTGAAATAGTTAGCTTTTAGTAATAAAAAGTATCTTACAATATTTACTTTATTATTTTTTAAAGTGGTAATTGACTGAAAATGACTTCGAAATCAAATCAAATGAACACTTTGGGGTCATAGAGGTTGGTTAATAGAGGCCACTTGAGTTCATCTGATAGGGCTTCAGAGGTATATCTGTCCACTTTTATTCAATCTGTCAGAATGGAAGCTCCACAAAAGAGGAATAGTTGACAAGTGTGAGACAGGAGTTGTGTAAACGTATTGTCCCGTGGAGAATGACGCTAACTGCCACTATAGCAAGCCTGTTAACTCACAGAGAGCCTTTTTCCTCCGTCGTAAAACTCTTTATCGAATAGAATGATGTACAATAAAGAGAACGAAATGCGACACAGTGCAGAGAAATATAAAACAATATTGCTATGTGTTCCTCTTAAGGCAGAAACAGGAATTTACACTTGAAATGAATGGGATATATTCTCTGTAATTTACCTCTTTCACTTAGCCTGAAGACTAACGGTTGTTTGGAGACAAAAAGAACAGAAATCCATTTCAGGTTAAATTCCCAGTGTGTGGCCACGACCTGAGGCGTAGGCGGTGTCGGTCACTCTTACACGATTACACACTCACTATCAGTCATGTTGATCTCATTAAATCTGACATCGCATACATTTTGCTGTGTACTACTTTGATTTCCATTAAAATTGAATTATTTTGACAAATGTGCTCATCGAGAAGAAAAGGCAATGATATGCAGTGGACCGTCATTCACACACACACTCTGCTACACACTATGATATATACTGATAGAACGATCTGGAGATGTGTGTAAACTGAGCTTCGGCCGGTGTTCATCTCTCTCTCTTCGGGGATTTCTTTTGTTGCTTTGGCAATATTGTTGAAGTTTGAAGACAATAAAGCTTGTTGAATTGAGGACGGCAGGCGGGAATTACAGACAAACTGAAACAGAGAACAAACTGTCTTGTACATCTTAGTATATTTACTGTTTTAATCTGAGAGACTAACGCCTCCTTGTCTCTCTCTGTACTTCTTCCCTTGAATTGGTCCTCACTCTTGGGAGAGATGCCGTTGTTCCATCACTGCCAAAGTAATATGTGTGGGTGGCGAGGTTCACTTGGAGAGCCCTGTGTGTTTGTGTGTGTGTGTAGGTGTGTGTGTGTGTGTATATGTGTGCGACGTATTGTGAGCCGGTTTCAGTGTAATCATGAATTATTTTGTTATCTTTTGGTGGTGTCAGCCAGCCACAGCATGTGTGATCTGATTGTGAAGCGTTAATGTGTTTGTGGAGTTTAGGCTGATTTGCCACTGCACAGAGCTTGATTAGAGTTAAGACTGCTCATATTTAGAACTCTCATTAACTTGTTTCAAGGTTCAACTACTGCATGTATAAATAAAAAAAAGACTGCGCTGGAGTTTCAATAGCCACTTAAATAAATGAATGCGTATGTATGGAAGTCCACCAATGCACCAAACAGTGCTGTAATAACAATATTTTGTTGAGGGCCCTTTTCGATGTTTGCAGATGGAAGCTGCCGACACGGGATCATTTGCACCAGTAGTTTCCGTACAGAATTTGGGCTAAAATAAGTACGGACAACTCGTCACCAGTTTCAATTCAACAAGCATTTTTCAAGAATTCTGCAAAGCGCACTTCCAAAAGGCCGAGCTGTCCGCCTGCCGCGGATGTCCCCGCCCTCCAAACGGCCACGCCCCCCAACAAACTATGCAAGCAGCAATAATTGGAGTTTAGCCATCCGCACATTCTGAATGGTGCTCTTTTTTAAACGGCTGCAGCATTAGATTTGTTGTATTATTGTTCTTGTTAACATGTTGACAAGAATAGGCATATGCATTAAAATAAAATATTAAGACCTGTAACCACATTTTCTGTAACCTGTAACCATCTAGGAGAGGGTTCAGGAACCTTTTTGACTGGGAGAGCCATAAAATCCAAATATTTCCAAATATATTACATTGAGAGCCATATAGTATTAACGTATAATTTTAATGCGACTTCTGGTGCTCTGCAGCGCGCGAGATGGAGAGCGGAGAAGTGTTAACGCGACACGGAGAGACAGAGTGACATGCTGCTGGTTAGATACGATAAATAACAGACGTTTAGTTTAATAAAAGAACAAAGACGTCTTTAAGAAAAGGACCTTAAATTTCTTCTGCTGTAATCTGGCGCGATAGAGAAAATTACAGGTTGGCGGGCGGAGATTTTTTTTTTTCTCAACTCAAAATTGTCTGGGAGTCATATGCCGTCACCGGAAGAGCCATATATGGCTCGCAAGCCATATGTTCCCGACCCCTGATCTAGGAAATGGGTTGGCTAATAATACAGGACACGCTTCAGTGTATGTTGTGACTGAATCCAGTTTTAATTAATAAGAATGATCGTTCATGAAACAAACATTTCCCGAACAGCAACCATTTCTTAAAGAACTAATTATAATTATTTTACGGTTCTTTTAGCCAAAGTAAGACAGGTTTTGGAGTGTTTTCTTGTTCTCGTCTGTTTAGTATAATCTACCAACATAACGCAGGGAAGGATTTTTTGGCTTAATACACAAAGCTATCTGATATACCAACAGTATTAAACATATATTTACCAACTGCAGAACAGGATGAACCTTTGTCATATTGGATATGAACAACTCTGAATTTGTTTGTTTTTTTAAAAGATAATATTGGCATGATAAGCTTGCATGCCTGTTTGATTTACAGACAAACAGTGAGCCTCAGACATCAATTTACAAATAACATGAAAGGATGCGCTGGAAGGTGGGAAAAAAGCTCAACATTGATGGAGTGCCACTGTTTATTTTCTGGATGTTAAGGTGACAGAGTTGGTTGCCCTGACCACATTCTGAACCTGTCCTCTCTGCGACAACAACTGTGGCTTTTTGATTAAATGTGATCAGTGGGGCACAAAGGAACAGGAGAAAAAGCTTTTCAACCTCAACCCAAGAACACAGCTTCAAGCATCCACTGCTCGCGTTGAAAGAGCGCAGAGCTCAAAGAGCCCTATTGTATTGATGCATATTTACAAGGGGAATCAAATCATCATCAACCACCACATATGTGTGAGAGTGTAGGGGGGAGGGATGCGGGGATTCACTCCCAAATTAAATGCGCCGGATGCCGAAGGTCTCTCATCCCGAAAGTCTGTCATCCCGGTGTGAATGTCTTATAAGTACAAGAGCTATGCTGGGAAGTATAACGTGACTGGAAGGACACGCTGCTACTGTGGCATGGCTTGAAGTTGAAGTAATGTGGAAAGGGTCTTTTGGATAAAAGTGCGTGCGAGCGAGCTTGCGTGCGAGCTTGCTAGCGAGGAAGACATTGTTCACCTTTTGCTCTTGCTCTGTTATGCTGCTCATTGGGCCTGATCACATTTCCCACTGCTTCACAACACGCGTTTCTACCTGGAGATCGTCAGCTTCTTATTGAGATTTTCCAAAGCCGCCCACTCATCTGTCCTTCATCCAGCCGCAGGGCAGCTGTACCGAGCCAACCCTGCTGTGTGGACCAGAGGAGGTGTAAGGCTCTCACAAACACACACACACACACACACACGTGTGTACACAGTGGGAACATTGCCGTGTACTACATCCAATCTGTGGTTGTTGGGGGAAGAAGGGATTACATGGTACACAGAGCCAGTGTAGTTTGTCTGTGTGGGGCAAAATACCCATACCTAAACTGACCTCAGGTGTTCTAGGTAACATCATATTATTGGATGTTCCCTTCAATCTATTTACTTTCTCTACGATGTAAATATTGTTTATTAATCCCCCACGGAATTGTTCACCCTTTACGATAACATACCGTCCTCCTGAATCGATGCTGTACGGTCTCTTTCAGCCGCGCCACTTCGTGGCACACCCCTCAAGCTGCATCTGAGGAAATCCAGGGAACATTCATTTAGAGCGGCTCTTCTAAAAAAAGAAAAGGAAAAAATACAGCTCACAGTCCCCACCTGGCACACAGAGACTACCGGCAACATAAATATATGCTCTGAGCAATGCACACTCCCCCTACTACTCTGGCCGGGACCTCGCCACATCCTCTAACCCATCTTTTTCGCCGCATCTTGAACTTATGGACAAGCTATTCACTCTTTTGCAGTGACTGGCCACCTCTAGTCCCCAGTCACCAATGGCCCCCTCCTCTCCTCTGATGCCCACTCCCTCAACATATTTCTTCTTACTTGACCTCAGTGCTGCCTTTGAAACCATCCATCGCTCCGTCCTCCCCAGGCGCCTCGAGTCCTCCCCTAACATCACTGCCCACTCCTTGTTGGCATCATACCTCTCTATCCACCGCCAGTTCATCCGTAATGAATCCAACTCTCTCTCAAGGTGTCCCCCAGGTCTGATTTGCAGTCTCCCTCTCTTCATCCTCTAAGTACTTCCTCTTGGTTCCATCATACTTCACCAAGGCCTCAATTTCCACTGTTCTGCCCCCTCACTGCTAACCCCCGGTACAATCACTGGACCCCGGGGAACAGGGCCTTCTCCACTGCTACCCCCTCCCTCTGGAACTCTCTTCCCTAAAGTGCCTTTGAACACCGTTTCAAGGCCTAGACAGATACAATGTATTGTTGTTATTATTACTAATGCAAATGGTAATAAATAATGATTATGCTTTAAGTTTCCATCAAGGCATTTTGAGGTAAGGTTAGCCATCTTGGTAAACAGTTCAGGGTCTGTTTGTTTTAGGCAATATTACACATTTCCAAGCATGGAGCTGATCCAAACTCCCAGCACAAAAGAGCAGCGGTTCAAAGAACATTATTGCGTTTCATTGATCGATACTTCTCAGATGCATTATTCATGAGGTTAGATTGTAAGCTTTAAGTGATCATAAAGTGCAAGCTATGACACAAACGACTACAAATGGACGAGCCTGACTGAGCCACTATTGTGAGCAAAGCTTTCCGATAATTATGAGACTTTTCAGGTTGTTCTGATTTCTCTATGTAAAGTCTGCTGTAAATAGTACTGCATAATGCAACCAACCCTTACAGCAGTGATTCTCAACTGGTGGTTTGATTAAATTACATTTTTTAAATCCTGTGATTTTATTTTGTAGGGGATTTTTTTCTTGCATCGGAGTGTGGTCTATTCACATTTTTTGCCGGCCATGGTTTCGACTTCCATTGTTTGAGTTTATCAAAGCGGCAGTGATTGACAGGTGGCGTGTGCCAGGTTGGGTCAAACCATCCTGATATGACTCTGGGTTTTTAGGATAATAAAATTGAATAGCCTCCAGAATGTAACATTCAGCTTATGAACTTACACTTATGTTGTATTGAACATTGATTAAATAAATATTTTTAAAGGATTTTTGAATCTGCTAATTTTAAATATACAGTATATCTTTTTAAATATTCACGTACCCCCGCCATTTTATATCATAGAAAAACACCATGACCTGCACAATTAGTTTTCTAATCAAACATGGCAAAACATAAGTACGACACAGACTACATGAGAAATGGGTTTCTTTTATTGAAAACAAAAGAGGGCAAAAACATCTGTGTGTTTTCTGCAGCGAGGTTCTCGCACGAGAAAGCATGAATTCATTCTAACTGAAGCAGCATTTGGAAACGAAGCACTCTTCTCTCAAAGATAGACCTGTGGAGTACTTTCAAAGAAGACTACAAGACCTGAGGACATCACAAACGTGTCTTACTTCTTTGTGCTCGAGGCAAAAACAGGCACTCCGCGCATCTTACCAGGTGGCACATCGCATTGCTAAATTAAAGAAGCCCCACACCATTGCAATGGACCTCATCTTACCTGCAGCCATGGACATGGTGAGAGAGATGTTGGATCAATCCGCAGCAGATAAACTGAAAACTATACCTTTGTCAAATGACACTCTAAGTACAACTTCACACTGCTAATTTTAAATATACAGTAAATGGAGGAATAGTGGGTGCGCAAAATTGAATTGCAGCTACTGGAAGACCAAACAATCCCAATCTTATCTGCTTTCGGCTCCCTCTACCAGGACGGGCCTTGGCCAAGGCCGTGACTGGAACAACAACTCCCCCGAAGATCACTGAAGCGAGACTCTCTCTCATTCCCTTCCCCCTATCCACAGACACCTGTGGTTGTTTTCTCCCCAGGACCCTTCAAGGCCATCTCCATGGCAACGACCATCTTGTGGACTGAGAACTTTGTCTGTTGTGGACTGGGGGAGGACGATACACCGGGCCACTCACACACGAACTTCAACAAACTGAAATGCACTCACTACCCCCCCCCCCCATCCCACGCCTTCGCCTGCTTTGCCCCCCCAGGGTGACAGGACGGGTCTCGTCCGACGCCGTGACGGCGAAGGACCGGGCTGGCTGCTTGTCGGTGCTGGTTACCTTCTGCCCCCAATGACGGGGCTATCGCCCAGTCTTTGGATTACCTCCCCTCCCCCCCTTCCTACTCGTTGCAAGTCATGTCTAAGATGTATGTGCTTATGTGCAATGGTGTTTTTTGTTTCTCCTGCTCCCACACTGTACCCCTCTAGGGGCATAGTCGGGGGGTGGCTTTTTCTTTTTCTCGCCTCTCTTCCCTCATGTTATGCTGTCATCTTTCATCCACCTTTTCCTAGATGGCGCCGCGGACGGCGCCTCGGTGTCTTGGTGCGCGATTCTTGCACCTTCCGCCAAAAAAAGTTCCTCGTTTGTTTGTGAAAACATTCTTTGGCAATAAACCTGTTTCTGATTCTGATTCTGATTCTGATTCTAAAGCAGCCTCTCTCTCTCATCTCTCCTTATCCTTCGAGACCTTTCTGCTGCATTTGACAGAGTGAACCACCGGATCATTATTTCCTCCCTTCAGGACCTGGTATCACAGGCACTGCACTCTCCCTTTTCCCACCCTACCTCAACGACAGCACTTAACGGGGAACTTGGAGAGGATCTGTGTCTGAACCTTGCCCTCTCACTATTGGGGTCCCTCAAGGCTCCGTCCTGGGCCCCCTCCTCTTCTCTCTGTACACTAATTCTCTCGGCTCTGTCATTTGCTCGCATGGCTTTTCCTACCATAGCTATGCTGATGACACCCAACTGATCCTCTCGTTTCCCAATCTGAAACACAGGTAGCAGCACACATCTCTGCCTGTCTGACTGACATCTCTCAGTGGATGTCTGCACACCACCTGAAAATCATCCCTGACAAAACTGAACTACTTTTCCTTCCGGGGAAAGGCTCTCCCACCCACGACCTGACCACCCACGACCTGGTTACCACTTTCAATAACTCTGTGTTGGCCCCGACCCCGACTGCCAGGAACCTCGGTGCGACATTCGACAGTCAACTCTCCCTGACTGCCGACAACACGTTCCTGTAGGTACATGCTGCACAACATCAGGAGAATATGCACTCTTCTTACTCAGAAGGCGGCACGTGTTCTGGTCCAGACGCTGGTCATTTCACGCCTAGACCTCTGTAAATCCCCCCTGGCAGGTCTACGAATCTACAGACATACAGTAAAGCACTGTTACTCGTACAGTATTTCATAGAACATTAAAAGATGTCACCCTAGTGGTAAACTATATTAAACAAAATAACACCCATAACCAATAAAACGCTGGCTTTCGAGGGAATAGGTACTGTTGTTATGAACTACGGGCTGAAATCACAGCCTCTCTTGCCCAGAACAAATCGCCTCTTGCAGACCTGTTTACCTCGCTGACGTGTTTGAACAATTAAACACATTCAATATGTTTATGCTGGGGATGAGGAACATTTATGAACAGCAGGATCAAATCGATGCTTTAAAAAAAAAATAGATGTGTGTTAGTCATGTTTCCAAAATCCGACTTGACATGTTCCCCAATGCCCGTCATATGGGACAGCAGCTGTACACAGCATGAAAGAATGTAATGAAGAAATCAATCACAACGCATCTGAATAAACTTCTGAAGCGGATTAATGATTACTTTCCCAAGAAACAGAGGGATGACAACTGGATAAGTGACCCGTTTGGAAATGACAGCATCACGTTGCCAAGCAACGAAGAGTCAGCTAGTGGAAAGATTCATTCACGGAGGTAAGCCTCTTCCAGTTCTGGTGTAGCAGCGTGATCAGCGAGTATCCTTCCCTTGCCAGCCGAGGAGTAAAAGCCCTGCTACCCTTCAGCTGAACCAGAGCTGAGAAGCCACACTCACAGACAGGTAGTGCTGAAGACTAAACACAGCGTGACCTCAGAGTTACCTTGTCAACTAGAAATCCAGACTTTAAGACTCTTGCTAAGAGCAAAAATCATCTCCATTTCTCCCATTAGAAATTCCTCCAGACTCAGGTCGATGTCAATGTAACACCTCAGGGTGAAGTGATGTGTTTCAGTAGTTACCTTCTGATAAGATAATCACAAAAAAAGTTAATTTCGTATATGAATCCTTTTGAATTGAACTTTTTCTTTTATTTATTTTGAGTTTGTGGTAAAAGCTGCTCCTCAAGATACGGACTTGTTTCATTGTGAAGTGTTTGTCATAGATTCAGTGAGTGAGTATTCTCAGTTAAAGTTAGGTCATTTGAGTCTTAAAACTACCTCTTAGTAGTTGGACCTTTGTATGTCATGTTTGTGCATGAAAGCACTGTTGAGTCTGTTTAAAAAAAGGCTGAAGATTCTGAATTGTTATGCATGTTCTAATAACTCGTATCCTGAAGATGCACTTTGGGGTTTTTAATTCAAATGCAGCAAATTGAGCATAAAAGGGAATAGTTCCCTCTCTAGCTTCGCCACCAGCTGGTCGCTTTGGTTCATCATTAAACTTGTTTTCGTGTTGGCAAACATGTTCTGTACTATCTCAGCTTAAAACTGCACCATCTTTTCATTAAATAAATTTGAGAAGTTGATTGATGGACTTGTCATTTAGGGGTGATGGTGGGTCCCACAGCCAGACCATGAGAACCACTGCCTGTCAGCGAGTTTTCTTTCCATGCTTTCCGGGTCACTGTCATTAGTTTGGCTGGAAACCACTGTCAACTAAAAAGGCACAGTGCTACACAGCTGCATCCTCACCAAAAACCTTACAGTTATATTTATTCATTTATTTTGCTCAAATTAAACAATAAAACACAATAAAAGTCACAACAGAGATAAATAAATATCACAGTGCAGGAAGAGACAAAAAGACAACTAGGCTTATTTGAAGCCTCCACCTATATAATATTTAGCGTTTTACAAAATTAAAAACATCAAATCAAAAATGCATAAGATGGACAATAAAAGAAGAAAAAAATTGAATACAAAAAAAGCTCTGTAACTAGATTGTTTTTTTATGTCTCCATAAAAACCTGGTTGCAGTGATGCAAGGATAAAATAGAGACCTCCCACCCTGTTAACATGTGGCTTGTGTCCAGCCGGTGTTAAGAGAAGATTTAGTTGAGGACAATGTAATATAAATCATTTCCTCTGGGTATATTTATGGCCCAAATGTTCCCAGGGAACACTTCCTCATGCTTTCATGTTGGCATTTTTCACAAGCTTGACACTGTCCTTGGTGCCCCACCAGCTGTCTGACAGGCATTTACTTTGACATTGTCACTTCCACCTGTCACCACCTCCTCGGGAGATGTTTCCCCAGTTAGAATGATTGTGTGGTGAATGTCATGTCAGATGTATCATTGTTTACCGCAATTAAGTACGACTTTCACAAACTCTTTCCTGGTGGTAATTACAAGTGTAACATATGGATATGTTTTTGAAGTGTCCTCTGTCATCGTGGCTACAGGCAGATAGTACGGCCACCCAAATGGATGAAATCACTAGTATCGGAGATATGTGGAAGTGAGTTGAGTGGCTTGTAGGTGTATTTTGTTAACTAAAGTCAGGCTAGCTGTTTCCCTTAGCTGCGCTAACCCATCATATTTATGGTGTATACATGAGAGCGGTTTCCATCTTCTCCTATCACACAAACAGTCTAACGAATATGCATGATTAAACAACCATTTTGCTGCTTCATGTGGTTATCGACAATTATAGATATTAAAAAAGTCTTCTATTTTACATATTTATATTGCAATTTGTGTAGAAATGGGGTATGACATGCAACCAAAGATTCGTTATCATGCGCTGTAAATACTCGGCTACCAAAACACTCCATCTAAATTTCTTTCTAATAAACTTTATATATATTTCAGAGAAAGAGTAATACATCAATTCTCCCAAGTCTTTTCTTGCAGGTTGTCAGATATAGACTTCGGACAACACATGCAATATAACTGGCTCACTTAGCATGATGACTTCCTGGCCTGATCACTAACGCCACACTTTGACCGTAGCTGTATTAGCGAGATCGATTGTCTCGGTAATGATTTGTGTCCAGCATGATCAACTGTAAATGACCGACATGGCTGGGAGCGTTATACCTGCTATGAGGTGCTTGATCGAACACACACAGGACTAACCTTTCTCACACACAGACACACATGCATGCACGCAGAGACTACCAGCCAGAGGCCAATGCTAAATTAACAGGACAAATTAGATGTGTGTAATCACCAACACCCTTGCAGAATGGAAAAGGGTCTGCCAAGGGTTCTAGAAGGAATCCATGTGTTAGTATGTGTGTGTTTTCCTTTTTCTTCCCATGAACCAAAAATAACATATTCTCAGCTCTTTATATGGTTGGAAATAAATGGAAGAAGAAGGGATCAAGTGAGCAACAGCACACACAGATTCACGTTGGCATTACCTCCAATTTCCACAGAGCTGTTTTGTAGCAGTGGCCTCCAGCTTAGCACCGCAACGGCTTTTCAAATAAAAAGTGCTGCTGGATGCAGAGATCCAATATGCGTTGGCTCCGGGGCTGGCTAGCGAGCTGACAGATCGATTATTCAAGAAGCTCTCTGCTCTGCACTTGCTGCCTCGTCTGCTGATTTGTACACAGGATGACTTCAGTGGGCATTAGAGTATATGTGCCTGCTTGTGCATGTGAAGGAGGGGGTATATGTGTAGCTGTGTGATTTGTAATGCTGTTTATGCAGTCCATATGCTCTTGGTTTGGCTCCTGTGTATCTTCAGGCAGTCAGAAGGACATTGTTCACATTTAAGAGCCCCTAACTCTGTGGGAGTTTAGGCTCCTTGCACACAAAGCATACACTCTCTCTCTCTCTCTTTCCCTCTCTTTCCCTCTCCTTCCCTCTCTCCCTCTCCTGTCTCAGAGTAGGAGGTAATGAATTACGTATGAGAAGCAGAAAAGAAGCCTGGTCGTGTGGATGTGCCCTTTAAAAGCAAAGTTGTGTTTTAACCGGAGTACACAAGGAGCATTTAAAAGAGCCCTATGAAGACATTCCCATTTGGCATGCACTCCCAGCTGGACGCTCCAGCCGGCGAGCCTCAGTTTTTCTTTCATCCGTTTCTGTTTGCACGTCTCTGTGAAGCTCTTTCACTCAGTTTCATTTACCTATACCGAAGCTACAGGAGAGTAGTTCAACAGTTATTACGATAGACATACAATGACCTGCATGTTTTTGTTATGTTGCTTTAAGGCTGGGGGGCGTCCTGTAACCTCAAGGTAACCGATTCAACCCCAGTTCACGTGTTGAAGTTTTGAGCGAGACACTGAACCTGTGTTGCTTTATTACAGTTGTCATAAAGTTTAAGTTATTCTTCTATCTTGAAAACCATCTGTTCTGCTTCGCACATGGATGTTTTGCTACCGAGGCAATAATAAATGCATTTGTTTGTCAGTGCGTGGTCCTGCTCCTCCGTACACGGACCTCAGCAAATTACCTTTTTTATTTGGGCTGCGTTAATTTGTGTACCGTGAAACCAAACCAGTTCAAACACAAACTAACCAAAAGTATCAATTTACTCTGATTCGGACCAGACAGACACTGTCTGGGAAAGCACAATAAAGAGTTGGCTATTTATTTGCTCAGGTGACATCACATTTAGTTTCAAGCCGGTTTTGCGCGAGCCATAATTTGCATCCCGATTCCCATAAATTCTGGGTGCACCTTGCTAGCCAAGCTAGTTAGTGTTTTCTTGTACCTGGTCCCGCCGAGCCTCGCTTCTTCTCTCGTCTAAATATGGTCTGTTCTGCTTCCGAAAAAAAGAATATGGCGAGGACCAAATTGCCAAACGTGAGTCTTCAAGGCGGTTATCCACAGACCAATGGGTGACGTCACGGTGGCTACGTCCAATTCTTTTATCCAGTTAATGTTACAAAGCTCAAAAAGTTTAGTTTTAGTTTTTTAAATCCGTAGTTACCAAATGTTTAACAGTTCATATATTGGGATGTCTTGCCCTGTTTACTGAGCAGCATGGTCAATGCTGGGTTTCACATCAAAGGACTACCTCTACATTAGAAAAGCATGTATTTCGTTGGTTTAACACATCAGCCGAATGGATCAAAATATGTCCTGGTGGGGATCGGTCATGTCTGACAGATACCAGATCTGATTTTTGCATCTCAAGTGACGGCAACCCACCAACTTTCTCCCAGAACTCAAACTTAAATCAAATGTTTGAGATCAGATCTCCTTTTTTTTTTCTCCCCCCCACTTGCTGTTGAGAGAATAGTTCCTTGGCTCACACGTTTGTTCAGTGTGGTTTAAGTCTTGTCGACGATCTCTCTCAAAGGGTTACTTTCACATTTGTTCAGCAATGTGCTAATATGCATCAAAATGTGAAATTATTTGGTTTCATATTATTCTTAGTTGGAATCTGAACAAAACTCCCTCTTTTGCTGCAAGCCTGTTTATGTCATTAAGTTAAAGTAAATACATGAAAGAAAAGACTTGATTATTTCTGATTAGACGTTAGAGAACTGAAGCACACTCAAACTGAGATTCTCTCCTCCTTTGCTTCCTCCATCTGCTTCTTATTTGTCCTTCCTGTGATCCAATCATCATGTTCTTCTATAATCATCACCTTCTGTTTCTCCCTTTTCGCCTTGTCTGCATTGTTCATTTCTATATACCTCACAGTCAGTCATCCCACTTGTCATCTGCCATCTTGTAACATGGCCTTCATCCCAGTTTAGTGCTCAATCACACTTGCTCCTAATCTCTCCTCTATTAGTCTCCACTCCTTTCTCTCCTTGTCTAGCCTTACCTTTTTTTCAATTTCCCTCTCTCTTTTCCTCCAGCCTTACTTTTTGACTTCTACAGCTCAGTGTTGCTTCTGCCCTTGCTTTTTTAAAATCTTTTTTTCTTCCTCTTCTGGCTGCTTCACTTTGTCCCTCCTCTGAAGTCAGTCTTCATCTCTTGGTGAAATAAATGTCCGTTCAATCACAACAAGAAGGCTGCTGAGCCGTGCCAGACCATTGGCTGGTCAATCTGTCTTTTACTGGGTTTAGGTGCCTGAATGTGTGCGTACACTTTTCTGCACACACCTACACCTGGCACACATGTGTCCGCAAATGTACACATTTAGATTTGCAAGCACATCGGAGGAAAGGGATATTTTGAGCGACTTATGAAGGTGCACTGATTGCCCTGCCAGTTCCGACATATCTGGCTGTACCAGCGCAGGTGTAAAGAGAGGGTTGGGGGTGATAACGTTGGCATCCATTGAAGTTCAAGGAAGAGTAAAATTCCCCTGAGGGTGGGGAGGGGGGCCGCCTGTAGAATAGAAATTGAAAGATTGAGAAGTGTGATATGAAGAAGAAAAAACGGTGAGGGGCCTGCGGACGGGACAATAAATGAGAAGAGTGAGTGAATGAGGTTACTTAGATATGGTGGGGGGAGTGAGGTGGAGCCTAAAGCTGACAAAGGAGGGAGGCCTTGGATTGAACTGATATATTGAATTTAATTAGTTATATTTGGTCAATTGCCGGGCCCTGGCCAATATATTAAAATTAATTGGACCATTCCTGAAGTGCAGCAGCAACTCATCTTGCAGCTGGAGCGGGCTAAATCAACCGGCAGGTAATGGAAAGAAAGTTGAGAAGAAAGGAAAGGCTAACAACAAACCTGCGCTCACTATGGCTTGATAACGACATTGCCAGGGCTTTGGTTTTTTTATTTTATTTCCATGAGAGGCAGCATAATGAAGAATGGGGCCCTCATCACAACGGCACATCCCAGCCTTGACAAGGCAATTAGAGACGATCAGAATCCCGTGTACTCAATAACGCCTAATTTCTTCTAGCTCAAGGTGAAGATTTACGGCATGAAATTATTAAGGTATTGGTAACATTACTGCTTGCCAACATGTGTAGTTGTAACATTCTGTAGACTGCCCTTGTCCTTGGGGTAAAGTATAATGACCGGCCTTCCCTAAACACGTAGAAAATAAAGATAAATAATAATAATTGCATTAGAAAACCCAATCATTCATCACAAATGTTGCGCTTCGTGTTGAAGGTGATGGGGGTCGGCGGTCTGTCAGAATACCCTCTAATTCCTTGCTATTTTGCACTCATCAGGAAGGTTATCGAAAGATGATTCTGATGGCACATAAAATCACCAGCCTCTACTGCTACATTACTCTGCTATACAATATAGAGCAGCGGTCCCCAACTTTATTTGAGCTACGGACCGGTTCCGTGTCAGAAATTATTTTAATATAAATATGACGGAATAAATATGATGTAATAAAATTATACGACGGGCTTAAAGTGCAAAAATACAACTCATCATTATGCCGAATTAGTGTGAGCCCTGCACTTGTTTATCTGCAACAAGCCGCTGATGGGAGGTAACGACAACGACGTGTGTTTGTTACTTCTCCGTAACTTAATTCTGGTCGCTGTCATTGCAGAACACCGGCGGAGTTGCTGCGTGAAATGTCCCTTTAACCCTCCTGTTACCTTAGGGTCAATTTTACCCCATTCAATGTTGAATGTCGGTGTTCTTTCGGGTCAATTTGACCCCAGGCTGTTTTTCACTGTGTCAAACATATAAGAAATATCAACTTTTTTATATAAAGGGCTATTTAGGTAGTCCACAAACAAACATAAAGTACCTCACACTTAAACTTGGAAAACAATATTAATTCTAATAATTTTCTGGAGGTTTTAATTGCTGGGGTCAAATTGACCCCAAGGGTAAAATATGTCAGTAAATATAAAGGTAACAGGAGGGTTAAACATTGAATGGGGTCAAATTGACCCCAAGGTAACAGGAGGGTTAAGGCCACCGTCATTTGCGATCTGCAGCAGATCTTCTGGTCCGGACGGGCTCGATTCGCCGGGTGTATTTGTTTACAAATGGGTCGTGGGTCTATTTTTTTGCAGTCTGGTCTTTTGCAGTCAGCTCTAACTCTTTTGAAAGCAAAGACAAGTGATGGAGCTCCAGCTGGAGAACAAAGCCTCAGCCTCTTTCACCCGGTCAACATTTGAAACATGTCTAATATTCCCTGTTCACTCACCGTCCCCAGAGCTAAGGGTTCGGCGCGTGATACTCGCATACAGCGATAAACCCGAACTCCAAGACTCCTGATAATGTCTTTGAATGCAGCTTTGTTTTCTTCTTCTTCTGTCTCTTTATTGGGCCTCTTCCCCTCACCATAGAAGCTCTACAAAGACGTTTGTTTTGTTTCTGTCATTCTCACTAACCTGTGGGTTTGTTATAGTTTGTGCCTTTTCTAGCTTTTTTCTTCTTCGTATTACGTGGCCTCTTGAGATGTGTCACGTTTTTCGTGACCTCGTGAGAGGCTCAGACGCACACACGGGTGTATCCGGTCCTTTTTCAAAATAAAATGTTTTTAAAATAGATTTGTCTTTTTTTTCTTTTTTTATTCTCTGTGGCCTTGTACCAACTGAGCCGCGGACCGGGGGTTGGGGACCGCTGATATAGAGCATTAGTTGTGTATTGTAATTCTTAACTTTCTAACTTACATATCACCCGTGAGGACGTAAGCGAAGCCTGTGTGGAGAAAAAGGGTGCGAACTAAATAAATCTTCACGACTGCTCATGCACAGGGAATTTAACTCAACAGTTCTTAGTGGACAACCCCTATACTCATATAATCTGGAGTTACAATATGTAACTGAAGCCCTGCCCTTTAACTCAATTCCCCAGTGAACAGTGTTTGTAGGTAATGCTCATGCTGTCTGAGTTATTTTTTTATTTTGTCTGTGAGCTTGTGTCCTGTGAGGGGTCAAGTTAAATAAATAGCATTCAGGGGGGTTTCTCTGCGGGTCTATTTTTTACCCTTCTAACAACACAAGGGTAAAGAATCAACACATTCCATTACACATGATGTTTCACAAAAGCAAAATGTCAGTCGAACGCTTTTGTGAACTCTTCTTCAGGCAGCACAATGTAAAAATGTCAGTCGCGGTGAAAAAGTTAATGAAAGAGTGAAGCGTGGCATGGGGTAAAAAAGAGAGATGGGATATGAAAGAGCGGTGATATACAGGCAGACATTGCGAGAGATGCACCAGGAGGGATGACGAAAGCCCAGCTGAAGTCAGACACACAGCGGAGTGAAGAGCCATAAGAAGGGAATTTGATTCTTGTCAGCCTCTTTTAACTTCCAACTTCTCCCGACTCGAGCATCAAGACAAGTGTCATCGTGCGGAAGTTGGCTGAGCACAGGAGTTGTATTTCAGTGTTGATTATAATTCTAGCATACACTGTAACCGTTTCAGTTTGTGGAACTATAGGAGTTAAGTGCCAGCGGGGAGTCCTCAGAATTGTAAGTACAAATGCTTTAGTGGGAACCGAATCCTTATTTCACACAGTGGGTGTTCAGGAGTGTAGCTTCAGGGTGACTACGGGGAAAATGAGGAACAAGGAGCTATTGGTCATGAACTGGAACAGCCTATTATTATTTTTTATTGAATGCAGCCGAAAGAGACTTCCCTCAGTTATAAGCCGTAACAACATAAATAATAATTATATAAATGCAGCATATTTATTTGAAGTCACTGCAGTCGCAAATCTCTATTTGACTTTTACATGTTTCCCTCAGTGACAGAACATAGTGTGGACGAATGAAAAGGTGGATCAGTCCTTAATTCAATGGTCAGCTGGACAATAGTCATGTTAACTTAATGATGTGTGCATTCGGCAGCTGTGGCAGATGGGCACTAACATAGAATACATATATTACAATTAGTTTTATCCTTTTGACTTCATGAAATAGACCCGGAAGAATATCTGAGCACTCTGTGGAGACCAGGAGAGGACAAACGATAGAGGAGACCGTGATTGATTTAATCTGTATTTCAAGTCCAGAAATTGAAATTAAAGCCATTTTACCACTGGACAAAAAAACATTAACATCTTTCTTTTGGCTGATGCCTGTGGAAGTGAATATATAATAAATTAAATCCACATGACTTCAGACGATTGTTTTAATTAATTAATGCCCTATTTTCCCTGTCAGCACTCTTACGGTGGTTGGGGCTGTTAGCTCCTAGCACCGTTAGCTTCTAGTACCGTTAGCTCCTAACACCATTACCTTCATCACACCATGACCTAGACACAATCTCAGACATCTGAGTGTTCAGAGCCGACAGTCAGGCAGGCAGTTCGGTCTCCGGGTTGTGTCTGCTAAGGAAGTCTAAATACCAGCTACTGTGGCGTGAAACCAGTCTAGTACACTCCCAGTATACTGTATAAACCGTTACCCTGGGATCCTTAGTGGTCAGATTATGTGTCTGAACGCACTTCTGAAGTTCAGTATGCACGATGATGGATTGCCACTGCTGGTTGCTAGACATGCGTTCCCATAATTCCTTTACATGATGCCGAGCACACAAGTCTCAACCACTCCATTAACTTTTAATTTGCCATTTGAGTAAGTCAGAAAATATAATGTAATAACTTTTGTCTGATGTTTGTTGACTGCCATGGGATGTGACGGGGAAAAAACTGCATCGCAGCGACCTCTGTGCAATAATCCTCATTACAGCTAATATTCAGAGGTGATATCTGGCAAGTTATAAACCACACTGCTAGTTTGCACTCAATTATTTGTCACTTAAGGCAGTACTTAACTCTTTGGCATGAATCATTTCAACACATTGGTGTTCAATGGTGTTTTAGGGATCACAAATATTCGTTGTCAACAGCTTCAAAACAAAGCCTTTAATAGTGTCTCTGAAAGCTTGATGTTTCTAAAGTCTAATGATTTCAATGTAATCTTGCCAACCCTGTGTCTGTCTGTCTCTATCTCACTATCCAGAGCTAATAGATGGGACCCCCACCTTGAAAATCAACCATGGCTCTGGCACAGTGGTGCTACAGTTGCCAGGCAACGTGAACGTGGCAGACAGACGGTGGCATCGGCTGGATGTCCGCAGCAACAGCAAGGTTGGACTCTTCACCTATTTAAACACTGACCACCATTTATTTAGCTATTTAGCAAATCAACTCCACGTGTACTCACGCCCAGCTGTGGATGACAAGACCCACAGACTCCATTTCACAACTAAAATCAAGAAATGTTTACCCACATAAAAATATTGTAGATAGATGTTGGCTCACATTTTATAATAATTGTCATTGTCACACCCATATGGCTAAGAGGTGCTGCTTACGAATCCAAGGAGAGACATTTTGTTTGTGATTATCTTCAGCTGTCCATGAAACAAGTTGAATTGCATTTCAGCTGTGATTATGTACATCTTTCTGTATGTCCTAAAATGCGCGGAAGCATAAATATCACTTTCAGAGAACATGTCTGAACGGGTTTTTAGTTGAGGCAAAAAAACAAACAGTGTGTTTGCGTTGAACTTCACGTGTTGACTCGTCACTTTACACTTACTGAACATCCACCCTCAGTTTGACACCGACTCATGCAGCCTGTAGGTACTCAAGACAGAATCTCAAAAGGAAATGGTGTTTTGATCAACTTGAATGCTTCTGAAATAGTGCAGAGGCATCACGATGCATCATGAACGTTGGAAAAACATATATGTTGTCTTTGGTATCCTAGTGAATGTATCGATTAAATGTGGCTCTCCTGCATTGTATATGGCACCCTCCATTGGGAGAAAATAAATGGATTTGGTTACCATTCCACTTCATCTTAAGATACCCCGAACAGAGGGATGAGGTTGTGTTGAACCTCACCATCTGTGATCGTGTGCTGCCCTGTCCAAAGATTTAGTTATTTACTTTTTTTTAAAGTTATCACGATACTAAAGTTTGACATCATGCAGGTGACGTGGAATTTCTTGCAAACCATATATGTAAATAAATAAATTTGGGCCTTAAAAGAAAAAGATGTAAGCACCAACATAAACCTTAGTTGATATGTGTTGCGAGACCAATGGTGACAGAACTCTGAAAACCAGTGGCCAGGAAACGCACTGCACATGGACCAGGGCACATTGAGCTGCTGAGCTCCCCAATCTTGGAGCAATGTTGTTTATTAGTTCCAAACATTACAACTAAATGTTCTTTTTCAGCCCAATAAATGATTGATCCCTGACATTGTTGTGAACTATTAACATCATCACATTTATATCCATTGTAACCTCATAGCTAAGGTTCCAAAACGGTATCATGTCATGGACTCCAAATAGCCCCATGCAGGCCCATTTGCTTCTATTAGTCTCCCCCCCCCCCCCCACCCCGAATGGGGAAGATGTCCGTTGGTAATGCAATGTAAAGTGCAAAGGGAGACAATAGCGGTGAGTGACAGACACTTTATTACAATGGCCCTCCTTTGACATTCTCTACTCAGGCTCTGTGGAAGTGAATTAAATTAGAGTACAATTAAACTAATCTTCATTTGACTGAGGACCGCTTAGAGCTCCTCACCTCCAAGGACTCTAACCACTGGCTCCATGTTCTTTTCTCTCTTAAATATCAGGACGGCAGTCAGTGAGGTTATTTTTAACGACTTGGTTTTGACCCAGCCAAGAACTCACAGTCTCACCCCGAGCGAAGGACGTCTTAATCTCTTTGAACGGATGTCTTCATATGAATGCAGAATCTTTAGGCAATGGGACAAGAGTTTAGTGTTTGTTTCAAAATGCAAACTTTAAACCCACTGGCTACTTACTGAGAATAATGTAGCTGTTAATCAACATGCATATGCAGATATCTATTTCCAGAGGTTAGCTGTAGACATTGTCTCTCAACTAATTGGATGGTAATTAATGACTAGGCACGACTGGCTGAAACAGGTTCTGGGCCAGCCATCCCAACATAGATGATTGTAAAAGCACAGTTTTTTCAGCACTCTATTTAAAATACAAACCTTTTCATATTCAGCAACATCAAAAACTTCTTTAGAGCCTGACACTCTTTAATAACTGTTGAGCTGAATCATACATACTTATGTCACATTTATATTTACTTCATTCCGCTCAGTGGTTCTCAAACTTTGGGCCGCGCCCCTCTAGCGAGGCGCCAAGGCATTACAGGAGGGGAGAAAGGGGGAATGCAGATGTTATTATTTCAAGACCTTTATTGAGAACTTCACATATTACAAAGTACACAGACATACAACTCAAAACACAAAAAGTCATTAATAAATAAAAACCTAAATGCCTGTAGGCCTACTTACTCGTGTAAATGTTTACATGACGGCGTTAACAGGTTACGTTACACTACACACATCTGTGACGGACAAGATTCTTGGCGACTTGCCTGCTGTTGCCCTTCAAAACAAGAGCTCGACATTGAGCATTAATTCAGAGTGGCCGTATCAAGCCTGCAACCCCGTTTTAAAAAGAGGTGTAGTGGAAAGCTCATTGCAGAGTATAATATTGATAAAACGTCATGAATCACACATATCTGCACTCGTTTTGTTTTGCACAGGTTGCACGTTATGGTTTTCTTTCAGATTTGCAGTGTAAAATTCAGTAAAGCTCTTTATTGACACATTTGAACTTGTTTCATTTTTCATAGGTTGCTCTTTATAGTTATTATCTTGAAAAGATATTTAGGGCAAAACAGGTTAATTGCAGCCACAATAAGCTATTTTTTTGCCAAATATTAGTTCTTTTTTGCAAGGATAGAACTGTATTTGTATTCTAATAAAGTGATTGAAAACTTGTTTTCGTTTTTTGTCTGATGGAGCAATCTGGTTTAATTGAAAGTGATTTCAAAGAGTCACAAAACGTTATTTCAATAATAATTCAGCATGGACCATTATATTACAATTATGTTGGGGCGGTGGGGCATGAACATATTTATTCCTCCGAAGTGGGGCGTGACAGAAAATTTTGAAAACCACTGATTTAGCTGAAGACTCACAGTATACCCAGAAATATTCCCAAACCTCTCTTTTAATTTTTTTTTTTTAAAGCACTGCTTGCTCTACCATGAGTGCAGGCTAACCATATTAATAATGCCCTCAGGAACATTACCTTGTCTCTAATATGTCACGGAAATGTCTGTGCAATTTGAGTCCTTTATCAAACCGTCAAATTCACACGGCACATATCGGCTTTAGCGACCACGATTGCTCTGTATTGAGCCTGGGGCAGCGAGACAAATGCATGAGTGCATCAGGACTTTGGGTAATACAATCGCTTTATTCTGATTTTCATGAATCTTTTCATGATTACATCAGGGATTATTCTGTGACACAATGTCATCATTGCAAATCACATGTGAGCCTTTTCATTTGTCCTGAATGGTCAGCAGCAGCTTATCCAACCTGGTCGGATCGTGCGGACGCGCGTGCTCGACTAGCAGCGAGGACAGAGCTGCCGTCTGCAGACTCACTGCAGGATTCAGCAGCCAAGAATCTAGCAATGATTTTTTTAAATTTGATTTTGTGAATCAGATATTACTGAAGCCAACATGTTTGGTTTTGTCTGAAGCCATCGCTGGTCCGGAGCCTTGTAAAGAACTGAATAATATTTCATAGACCGTATAATCCTGCAGACATCCACCGTGGCACCATCAACCTCATTGATGATCAATCAATTAGCTGCTGCTCCCCGACACATTTACTTTCCGGTTGTGTTAAAGTAAAAGTAAAATCTTTAAGAGACAAACAGTATGTGGTATGACTCTAAACAGATAAAAACATGCCCACACCCACGAGTAAGGTCCATTTTATCATGATGTTGGCATAGTTGGGTGTGTGTGTGGTGAATTATACAGTCTAGTAATTGTTAAGAAAACTCTCTCGCTCCCGTTTCACGCAGCTGTTCCACACAGCTGTTTCTGGGTCTTTAAGCGAGTCGGCGTTTAGGGGATCATCCTCAGCTGTTCCCGTCAGTGCAGCATAGCCTAGCGTATAATATTCTCTCCTCCATCTCCCTTTGCTGTCTCGTCCCAGAGACTGTCTGCTTCTGTTTTATCGACTGATTTCATGAAAAAGCCTAATCAAACAGTTAAAACTGGGGTTTTATTTGGGGGGGTGGGGGGTGGGGGGGTTGACTTTCCTAAAGCTGGACGTAAAACTCTGCAGTCACAAATGTCCACCTGAACTGAAAGATGAACCAATTAGAATGTGGAGGTCAACAAAACATGTTATTGTTTATAGCACAATAATTATTTCGTCTACGAGAATAAAATGATACTGTGATGACAATATGGGCGGACATGGAACGGATGGTAAAAGCAGACGCCAGGGGGGCGCATTGATTATGCTAATGCTCAAAACTTGTGAATGTGCACCTACTCATGAACAGATGATGTCCATCAGGCTGAAAAAATGAAACGTATGACATGTTAGTGTGGTACTGCAAATACGGTTAATCAGACTCGGATAATTGGGATTTAGGATAAGAATACAAAAATGTTTTTGGCCTAATATGTTTACTAATCATGTTTCTATCTAGCTTCATCCAAAGTATAAAGTGAGTGTTTTTGAGATTATAAAACCTTAGGACATGTTATACTAATGTTTTTCCACCTGAATGCTAATGCACACTGGGTATCGTTAACCACTAGAGTAATTGTGCTGATCTTTATGCTAAGTGTTTTGGGGAATTATCAGGCAAGGCTTTCCCCCGCCCCCTCTGAATTAATTGCATGTACAGTCCATTAAAAGAAGACCCACTACTGTTATATTAACCACTTTCTAGTGTGGTCCCAGTATGAGCTGCATTGTACTCTTAGCGAAAGAAAGGAAAAAAATAGGTTATTAGTTAAACTGTTGATGGAATAAATTACCCCTAGAAACAGGTTGTCATAGCTTCCACATAAGCACTGCTTCTTCAGGTTTGAGCCGTGGTTTTCTCGGTGCTCTAACATTAGCAGGCGGCAGCAGATTAATATGCACTAATAGAAGGAATACGAGTCAGAAATGTGAGTGATGATGGCGAAAGCACTTGACAGCATGGTGCACTCATTTAAATAATACAGAGAGGTAGGAGCCTTGGTGTGTACCTTGGGTTTTCATAAAGCATGTCTGTGTCTGTGTGTTCTCCACAGGAAGTGCGCTTTACCCTGGATCGCTGCTCGGGGGCAGCGGTGATGGAAATGGAAGGCCTCGGCAGCTGGCTGACCACCGAGGACCACTCCTCCTGTGAGGTGACGGGCGTTACGCCCAACGCAGACAGGTACGCACAAATACCTGAACGCACAATTTTAGCAGCTTCTGTTTGGGGCTGACATGTTTGCTTTCCAGTGGTACAACGTGAAAAGGCTGAATTAGAATAGGTTAGAAAGAACTGTTTTAAAGTTAAAGCGAGGGCTAGAAAAAGGTCCCTAATCCTTTTGTGACATCTTATGCAGTTCTAATGTGTCGACACCTCCACGCTGTCCCTTTGGATCTTTGGGTAATTACTCCAATTGTACCCAAATGACGGGGGTATGGCAGTGCACGTATCCTGTGAACTGTAATATGTGCGTAAGCGTGTTCTCTATGTGTTTCAGACACCTGAACATGAGCCAGGTGCTCCAGCTGGGCGGCGTGAACGAGGACATCCCCTACGTCTACCCGCAGCTTCAGCACAAGCATTTCACCGGCTGCATCCGCGACCTCATCGTGGACAGCAAGGTAACGCGACCCTGACACGCATCACACACGCCTGTGCGGAGCCACGCGGCCGCGAGCACTCAATGCTTACACCTGCACTCCGGCTGATAAGTGGATTCATAACAGGTTTTTCAGCATTCAAAGTACCCTTGCGCCATGTAAGAGGAATAACTGTAACCTCAAAGCGCTTTCAAATATCGCAGACGTCAAAATATGAACTCTTTCCGCTTCCCGCCCAATCTTGACTTCAAGTCGAGACTTTCAAGTAACCCTCCAGTGCTCCGTTGGAGCTAAAAAGTCAGGGACTCGATGCTCAACCGTGGCGGTCTGAGGCCAAGCCCAACAAAGCCCAAATCATTGCTGTGTGAACACCGGCCTCAGGTGTCATAGCCCTTTGTGAACCCGCTGCCTTCTAAAGCCTAGAATTTTCTTTTTTTTTAAACGCCAAAGAGGAAGAAATGTTGTCCCTGCCTGTCCAAAAGTATTGCGTCTCGTCTGATAGAACTAGTATTGGGACATAAATGTCACGGTTTGAAAAATATATGTATATTCAAACTGATGCCGACAGGGTAAGATTACATTTAATTGAATTCAGTTCATTTTGTATAGCCCGATATCACAAATTACAATTTTACCTCAAAGGATTTGACTTTCTGTACACATGTGACTTCCCTGATAATCAAAAATCAACGGGACAGATGGCCAAGAAAATGTTGATATGTGTGAAATATGTTTATGTCACTGTTCAAGCTCGGTAATGTGTAACTTACCACAATTTAGGAGCAATACTACCTTTTTTACAGGATGCTACAGTTATTCCTCATTATGCTTTCATTTGCAATTCACATTGTGATTAAGACTCAAGTTACACCAGATATAAAATGTCCTCTGCATTCAATTATGCTTGCAATCTGATTACGGAATCCTTGCATCTCTCTATGCAAAGCAAAACAGTGGGAGGGGAGCGGGACTACTCCTCTTTTATGACGCTCATTGGAGGCAGCGGACGCTTTGCTGCTGCTTCCTGTAGCCGTGCACGGAGCCGCTTTGAGCACTGCGGCAGTGACGAATACGAAGTGGATATCAGAGAAGTGAAACTACTGGTTCTGTAGTTGGCTCGCTGGATTCTTTCAGGGAATCTTAAATTCCAAATGATCTCGGATGGATGCTGATCTCATTTTCAAGCAAGGAAACAAGTTGACAGTCAAACGTATGATCAGCGCTGGGAGGCCTTCTACAGCATCGGAGCAGGACTTCATTTAAAGCTAGCTAAGCCTTGGAGATAATAATGCTCCCAACATCAAATGCATACGTCCACATTAAATGACATCTGGAGCTAGAAATGCACCACTCTTTTATTGTTTATCTAGAAATTTGAATTTCACCAATCTGTTCCATATAATGAGTTTAGGAGCAAGATCCAGTTTTTAGGAAATGTGCATCTGTTCCTCTCGTTGGTACATGGTAACTATGCAAAAACTGAGATATTATATTCAATCTGGCTTAAATCATAGAGCAACTTGTTGTATACTAATATAATGTATCTACATTTACACTAATGATGCAAATGAGTCCCACACTTAGAATAGCGTTAATGTAGAATATCTCTCAAAATGTTTGTAAGCTTGTTTGAATATTCTTTCTTTTATCTGTGAAGGTTTGCGTTTGTATTGTGTATCAGGGGGTGCGACTTTGTGCGGCCTTGTTAGTTTTCCCCCTCTTTTGTGTGGTCGCCCACTCATGTTGTTGGACCCGTGCTCAATCCGACAGTGCAACGAGTTTGTACATGTGAACTTATAGCGACCCGTGAAATAGACACGTGTTGTACAGGCAGTTACCTTCAAATAGAGAAAGAAGTTCAAACCACTTATGTCTCGCAATCCGGTTCGGTGTGAGGAGCGACAGGGCCTCAAGGGCCGGTGAGTTAGGCTGTGAGAGTTGGAGTCTTGTTCCCACCCACAAACACAAATTATCTGTATCCATTCGTCCATTCCATCCATCAGCTGTACCCAGTTGACCTTTGGAAGGTCAACGTTGGAGCCGACATCGGGAGAGAGGCGGGCCACAGGGCTGCCAATCAATCACAGGACTGACACAAAGAGACAGACAATC
The DNA here is from genome assembly GCF_029220125.1 of Pseudoliparis swirei. Lineage (NCBI taxonomy): Eukaryota > Metazoa > Chordata > Actinopteri > Perciformes > Liparidae > Pseudoliparis > Pseudoliparis swirei. The sequence goes on along the minus strand of NC_079391.1, from coordinate 23,659,325 downwards.
ATTCACCCGCACATTCAATTGACCAATTAACCTCACCTGCATGTCTTTACTGTCTCTCTTAATGTCGGAGGGAAACCGGAAACAAGTGCAGAAAACCCACGCCGATACCGGGAGAGAACGCAAACCCTGACTGCTATTTCCCTTCAGCAGACCTTTAAACCTCTTTTAAGAGTTTGAATCTTGACAGTGGGAATATAAAATGATGTACGTCTCTCCCGCTGCAATGCTAAAAGGCTCGTACTGCAGTCGGTGTGGGGTACCTGAGCTGCAGACTTAGCGGGAGGCTGCACACACCGTATGCACTGAGAGAAATCTGCATGATGCGTGTGGGCGAGCATGAGGACAATACATCTCCACAGAGCGAGCAGCAGTAGGCGTACTGATGATGAGTAATGTTGACGAACGTCTTCCGACATTATATTAATTAATTTGTTCTCTTATTTTTTCTCATTGGGGGTTGCTCTTATTGACGCATCTGTTTTGAGGTGTGTGTGACCGGGAAGAGGTAAAGGAAGAGGACATTGATAGTAACTGCGTAGTCTGTTTCGATGTACATGTCTCCTTGTTTGTCTGTCATCTTACTCATCTGTCAGGGGAGGTGGCCTTTTTGAGAGGCACGAGTGAGATCAGAATGTAAGAAAGAGTAATTGGTTGAAATTGGTCGTATAATTTCCACAAAAGAAAAAAGAAAACATCATGTCAATTATGGTTAAAGACAGGAACTTAAGTGGTGTTTGGGGGAACGTCTCAATTTATATTTGCAAAATAAAATAAAAAATGTTATTTATTTATTTGTATGGTCTTTTAAAAAGAGTCCAGATTTCCTTTTTCCAGAGTTAAGTTTTCCTTTTGTTATTGGGCAGTAGCGAGCCAGCTACTGGCGCTGAGCTTGTCGTCCTGTAGCAAGCCCTGGAGGACAGTTAAGCCAACGGTCGGGACCCGTTTGGACTGGAAGGAACAGGTGAATGTGTATCTGTCATCTGGGAGTCTGTACACATGTGTGTCTGTCCTTTGGGAATCTGAACATGACCAAAGAAAGATGCAGCATGTCCGGACCACGTCAACCTCCACAAAGCCTATTGAAGAGTGAGGCACTGCGGTGTGGGACCAGTGAGCGGCTGGAAGAAGAAAAACAAACTAGACCGAGCTAAAGGAAGGAGTGAATGTGACGCTGTCTCCTGGAAAAGAGACAGGAAGAGATATTTTTTTATTTTATAATTGTGTTTCTATTCTGGAGTTGGATCTCTCTCCCCCGGCTGTCATTCGCCATCATCTTTTTTAACTCTCTCCATCTTCGTCCTATCATTACTCCGCTCGTCTTTCTCCCCTCAACTCTCAGTCTACCATTACCGCTAAGTTTTAGGGTTGTTTTTAACCAAACTGTCACTCCACTTTTTTAAGTATGGAGGTTTTGCCGTTACAAGAGATGTGCTAATGAAATGTTGAATGACAGCTGCTTTGAATCGAATTTGCTCAGCAAAAAGTTTGACAGAGGTAAAACATTCCAGGTCCAGTGTAGAGAGCGTGTGGTCATTCTGCAGGAGAAATGTTGATGTGTGCTTCAGAAAAAGTGAAAACAGTATGCAGTGGTATTTTAAACATTCTTTTTCCAACTCTGTGACAATAGTTCAGTAAAGGCCCCCACCTCGTCTCAACTTGCCCCATCGGCCAGCAGCAGTGACCGACCTCGCCAATGCTTTTACGGGTGAAAATCCCTTTGGACAACGGTTCCAAGTCTTGTGGAAAAGCTTCTTTGAGGAGTGGATGTTGTTTTGGGATGAAACTTTTATCATTCACCTGTTGGTGTAAAGTCGGAAACTATGCAGCACACTCTGTTCGACACTTTGCATTTTTGGGAGAGAATTTGTATTTCACTTCCTGTGGACTGAGACATGTTTATACCCAGCACCTGGATTTATTCTTGGCAAATACAAACAAGGCCGCCCACAGTGTCTCTGAGTGGGTGTGTGACACTCCTCTCAGCCGAAGCCAACATTTGCAATTCAAGCAGAAGCGGGTGTATTTTTGCATTCAGCTCGTATGTCGGCGAGTCTTTTGCTCAAACACGCAGATATGTGCCTCAGTGACACAGATGCGCACTCAAATGAATTGCAAACACCCCGATGTGTCTCTCGCTCGTTGATGGCTATAATGTAAGTTTTTTCAGTTCAGCAATCAACGTGATTAGTCCAAACCAAACAGGACGAGCTGTAAAGCTTTCAAAAAGGTCAGCAACCAGGAAGATGCCTCTTTGGTGGAGGTCAGAGCCAATCAGCATCTCCCTGACGGTTTCACTCACTGTCAGCTTTTTACGATCCTTTGCATTCCTCCGTCCTCGCCCGCAGCACCAACATAACTCGTAAAGTTCGATTGGGCAGAGACGAGATTGAACATATTAATGTTTTTTATGGCGCAGTTTTGTGAGGGACACAAATTGAGGCGTTCAAGGTTCCCCCGTCCTTCCAGCTTTCTCTACCAGTCGGCCATGTCGTTTGTCGGTCAGAAGATTGGTCCAGTGTTTGGTTTCGTCGCTTTGGGAAGAGAGTTGGTGAGTGAAAGGTAGAGCAGGCCACAGTGTACTGTGAGCTCATGTCCTTCAACACATTTGAATATTTCTTCTCCATATATATTTTTATTTATTTACTTAAATATAACAGAATCTGACTCCCTCTGGCTCCTAACCTACCTGTCTGCCCTCTCTCTTCCCCAAACTCAATGTTCCCTTATCTTTACTTTCTAACGCTGTTCTCTTCCATTTCTTCCTTTTCGTCCTCCTCTTCGTTCCCCCATCTCCCCATCTCTCCTCCCTCCACCTCGTTCCTTTCCTCTCATCCTCACTTAATGCACCACCCCTCCATCTCCTCTCCACCTATCTCCACCTTTCAGCTGTATGATTTGGGCTCCCCGGCCGACTCGCAATCCAGCTCTCCGGGCTGCCTGACCACCGACGGCAGCTGTGTCAACATGGGCTACCCCTCCTGCGGCCACCGGGGTCGCTGTCACGGCGAGTGGGGCTCCTTCAGCTGCCAGTGTGTGCCGGGATACACAGGACACCAGTGTGAAGAGGGTAAGCCAAACTAATGCGTTAAAGGAGTACATCAAACAACAACCAAAACAAAGTCATCCATGCAAAAGAACATTTCTTGAAAACTACAGCATAATTGCTCGTAGCCGTTGGATATTGAGTTTGTAATCGCACTGAAGCAAAATGGGGTTGTAATATTTATGTGGAGCAAGTATCTCCTTGACGCAAATTTATCGTGAATTTCATCATACACATTAAGTGTGGGGACCCCCCAGTTTAGTAAACACATAACTTAGAAGAGGAGTCAGTGGACTTCAGATATCACCCATGGCGGTATCATGCCTTTGTGATACGAAGAATATCCGACTATTTGTAAATGAATGCATGTTTAGGTCACACACTTGTCATACTGAGGATACTTGTGGCCTGGAAAAGCAGCCTCACGTATGTGGATGAGTTAAGCCTGACTGCAGCAGTTGGAGGAGGCTGTTGTCGGCCCGAGATGGGATCTTTAATGACCCTCCCGCACTTTTCTTTTTACGCGTCCTCCAGATTGAGGCGGGCTCCTCCAGAGATGCATTCTGCCGACTGCGGCAGTCTCTGGTGGGCTTTTCAGTCCTGTTCGCTTCTCATCTTGTGCCGCACAAAAGAGACTCTCTCAAGTGAATGAATGAAGAAAATGTAAACGAGTCAATCTCCACATTCATGAGAGGATTCAAATCTTTGGAAAAGTAACAAGCTGTGGAGTCGAAAAAATACAAAAAGTGGCAACAATCTTTTTCTAAACCTAACCCAGTAAACATAAAAACTAAACCTACGCCTGTGCATTATAATGACCACAGCGTCCCTCATATGTCCAAAGTGGGGTACCAGTATGAAGTGTATGGCCTTCACCTGGAGTCATATTTCATCTATTTATTTTCCTGCAACAGGGTATCAGACCAGTAGGTCTGGCTTGGTGGCCGGACCGAGGGCCGCCCTATTTTCTGAACTCCGAATATATTGTGATGTGCCATAAGTGCTCTCATAATAACTACCCTGAAATAAATATTTTCATACATAAGGTCACGTATCAAGCAAAACAAGCGTAAAGTCATCATTTGCCTTGAATTGGAACACAAACAGCCGTCTCCTGGGTGAAAGTCCTGTGTTGGTTTGACCAATCCTCCGCCCTCAGAATACAATTTTGATCTCTTGCTCTCACCGAATGCAAAGACCTTCACATTCAACGTATCCATGGTTTACAGAAACCAACATTTTGACGGGGGACTGTTGTTGCGTCTCACTCTCACCCATTTCCTGTCTGTCTGCTGTATTTATGAAGGCACAGGGGAGACCCTTGATGTCTGTTTTGAACTTACACCATGCCCACATTGAGACGGGAGATGCGTTAGCTGAAGTGTATTCACACCTGGAATCAAATTGCATTTCAGCAGGTTACATGAAATATTGATGTGTTTCAAAAACAACAACAGAAAGAACTGGACTGTGCTGTACTAATATTGAAATACTCAAAGATACACACTGCAACGTTCCACCTCACTTACCTGGCATTCGAACCGAAAACATGAAAAGCGTGGAAAAAAATGCAAGCTTCATGTACTCGTGAGATAACGAAAAATTATCATGGGAGTCCAACAAGAGCAGTGTTTCTCAACCTTCTTGGGGCCAGCGCTCCCCTGTTCGTTATCCAGGTCCCTTACTGCCCCCAATTAAAATGGGATCTCAGTGTAAATGGTGATTATTATGATGTGTTATCAACAAACAAACAAAGCATGTGATTGAATGCCAAATAACAGATCTGTTTAAACTGGCCATATCATTATCATGAGTTCCCCTGAGAGCAAAGTAGCCATGTGAATATAAATTATATTCATGAGGGCTAAACAAATACAACAATTGGAAATTGTAACTTTAATTCGGCCTTGTTATTGGTAAAAAAACAGCAGCTCATTATAAAGCCACTTTAATCATGCAGGTTTTATTCATCCATGGGGCGGGGTCCCCCCAAGGAAATGTCGATTGTCCTTAAAGAAGGTGGAAAACTAACAGAAAACATTTTTGATCAGGCAAACAGGTCACCACTGTGACCACCACTGCATTTGTAACCTCCAATAAGGTGCAGCTCAGAGCTGCCCCCCTCCAGCCCCAAGCTTTGCAGAAGCACATGCAGCATTACGCTAATAAAAAAAATGAAAAGATGAAAAAAAGCCTTAAAAAAATGACTTCAGATGATGATGGTAAAAGCAGGTCTAATGATAGTATTGTGAAAATGTGCATTTTAATGATTCAACTGGCATTTAAAATCATATTTATCCACACATATCTACGCAAACACATATAGACCAAGAACACCTCAAGGGCTCCCTTTCTAAAATATTGCTTAGCACCACTCAATGTTCTGTGAACGACCCCCCATGTTAAGAAACGCTAAGTTAGAGGAACAACTCCTTGATTTTGTAAGATTATCCACAGTGGTTTAAATATCACGAGAATGAACTCCGCTGCTTTGAAAAGGGATCACGCTCTGTCTTTGGTTGTTGCGACAATCACTAATTAAATACCCCAGAACTGGTACTGCAGCCATACCATCAAACATTGATTTGTGTGTCCCAACCGTTGGCTTTACCATCCTCCAGGGCTGGCTCCAGTTCGACAAGCTCAGTGTTATGTATTTATATATATATATATATATATGTAGATGTATATAAGATGCAAAGAGTGTTGACAACAAATCTAAGCAGCAGTAAGAAAACAGCTTAATGTATTTTTTTCCCTTTATGTATCAGATGCTTCAAAAAGTCAAGGGATTTAATCAACACCCCCATTCCTGCAGGTTTAGCACGCCGCATTCTTCTGTACTAAACAACCTATCTATTTAAGAAAGGAAAGATTATAAGTGTAAAATTGATAGTGTTAATAGGATTTGATTTCACCACATCCCACACAAATCCCACACAGGCAGTCCTCGATAAACTGCAGCAAAAAGACACAACGGAGTTCAGAGAGGACGCAATTGATCGGATACACAGTGTGTGCCGAGGAAGGGGCCGCGAAAATATGCGATCCGACGTCGCCTCCAAGCGGGATCTCACGGGCCACTCAGCTTTGTCGCAGTTGCACGAAACGGGAGACAAAGAGGAAGCGGGCGTGGAAGTGGGCGGAAAACTCACTGCAAGAATGGCACCAGAAACATTTTAGATGTGCTTGGTTTAGTCTGCCTGGCATGCACACAATCCACTTCAGGGAACATGTGCTTAGGAACTTGGAATAACCCAAGCTTCATTTTCTATATTGTGTCTTCTGCATTTTCTGTCATGCCACCAGCTCTGCATGGGGGCGTGAGGGAGGGTTAAGCCGCGTTGTGAATATTCAAAATGCTTTACTCGCGTGAGTTTACTCGCTCGACCATTTGCCGCGTTCACAACAAAATCTTTGGGACTCTTCGTGAGAGGGCGGGGCTTATCTCACAGTTGTCATTTCCGTAATCCACCACGGAAGAACTAACCACTATTTTGGCGAGTTGCGAACAGTGGCGGTTCGTCCATAGGGGGCGCTAGGGCGCCGCCCCTCTTAAAATTTGGACATGAAAAAAAAAAGAAGAAGAAAAAATAAAATCCTGTCAAAAAACATTATATGCCAAATCATTTAAATAGTAAATATACTGTGTTGACGCGCTAAATATGTGTGGGAGACCATAAGCCCCTGTCAACAACCACTTAAGTTAATGTGAAAAAATATAATATATCGCCATTATCACGGAGAGAAGCCCCTCCCCTTTTTCGAGGCGCTGGTCTAACGTGTGTGTACGGCATCGATACAACATTTCAGTCATTTTGGCAATGACCGGCTTCACATTGGCGGATGAAACTGAATCTTGGGCGCACAAATGTGCGCACGCGATTGGATTATTCGGCAGATCAGAGACCCGTATGTTCCCTCAGCCCATAGAGCAGTGTTGCCAGGTCCGCGGTTTTCCTGCGGAATCGGGCCACTTTTGAAGTGTTGCGGGTTGAATTTTTGTCCTTGGTTCGGATAGACCTATTTTGCATGCAAATTACATGAATATCTTTAAATAAAAATCCATATTTTAAATGAAATAATTTATTCATACCCAAATCCTACCAAACTGACTCCAGATCAGCACGTACACATTTTATTTATGATAATATACTGTATCTAATTACACAAGGCCATTTTAGGACCTAGGTGAAATAACTTGACGGAAAACTGCTTTTAATGCTGGCAAACTAAACATATGTTGTTACTTTGTAGATATTACAATACATTTGGCAATGATAGCAATGCTGTTGGACTTTAAAAGCAGTGTATATGGTTTGGCACGGCATATTTTGAGTTCTGATATTGGGCTGGTTTTATCTCACAGACCTGGCAACCCTGCCAGGGAGCTCCACCTCCACGCAGGTACGCGAGCAACATAGCTAGCCCTCAGAGCATGTCATCCCTGTTGTTTCCTGTGGGCTTCAAGATGTCTGAGCACCACTTGTACCACCATAGTGCCTGTCCCCAAACACCCCAAGTGCCCCTGGCCCTCCTACTGGAGACCCGTACCCTCACCTCGTTGTCAGTAGGACTTAGAGGGTTGGTCAAGCTTTCATTTGTTCTGGATTGCCTGCCATTTTGATTGCATACAATTTGCATATGGCAGTTTGCAAGTTCCACCCACCTCACGCATTGCGCCACTTCATGGCACTTTTCCCACCTGGGAGAGGCTGTGTTGTACTGAATGCTGGAATGCTGGTTTATCAGCAGCTCTCAAACACCATGTTCAGTTCTCGAGACCAGCTCCTCCATAGAGCCCTCTGCTGCTCACTCTACCATGTACAGCTGGACTTCCACCCGGGCCGGGGCGGCGCCCCAGGAGTGGGATATGACACCCACCTCCCTGAGCCTTTCCTCACGTGGTGAGCCCTCTCCATGCGTGTCTCTCCCTCTGTACACCTGCTGCACAGCTCGCTGCGGTAATGTCTTCATGTCATCATCAAGTTTGCTGGCGACACAGCAGTGTTGGGGCTGATCACGGACGGGACAGAGACTGGGGAGGTTGGATCACCTGGCCAGGAGTGTACAGTGGACAGCAGAATCCAGACCTCCAAGAAGACAAGAGGACCAAGAAGTGGACTACGGGGACAGCGAGCGGAGGAGCACCCCATCTCCAGAGCAGGTTGAGCAGCAGAGAGGGTCAGGCGTCTCCATCTGCACATCCTCACACGGACCTCGCTCTCCACGTCAACCCACCAACCCTCACGTGGTGAAGTGGCTTGACTAACTTTCGCCTGTAATTCAACAAGGCCCCCATATTCCCCCACCATCACCAGCGTGTTTGAGAGTGTTCTGACCATCCGTCTGATGCAGTGGTTGCACGCCCTGGGCGTAGGGCGCTACAGAGGGGACCTGCCGGTCGGCACAGTACATGGTGGTCGCTGGTGGCTGTCCCTCCATCCTGGACATATACACCAAGCACAGGTGACATAGCGGGCGTAGCGATGCAGAAAACCCAGATGATGACGGCCTGACTGTTTATCCACAGCGTGTTCACGGCGATACCACGGTATCAAGTGCACCACAAAATCAACTGAGAACAGGACAGCTTCTTCAGTATCAGGCTGCTGAACAGGACTGAGACTGTCATTAACACTATACACCAACACCACTGCTGAAGATCATATGTCTGCTATATTACATTTGTACGTGTTTATTATATATATATATATATATTATATATATATATATTGTATATATATATATATATATATATAGTATCAAAAAGTACATATTTTATTTATATTTTTATATATATATATTGCCATGATATATTCTATTATTACATATTTTTATATATATATTGCTAAGACTTTCTTCTTTTTTGCGTGGGGATATTGTATAGTCTTTTCTCATTCTTATTCTTTTTTAGTCTGCTACTGCTGTTAGATTGTTTTGCACATAAGAATTTCACGAACTTGCTACTTGTATAAAAAGGGGAAAAAACAAAAAAACGAGCATTGCAGAGATCAGCACATGTGCTGACCCCATGGCAGGTGCCTGTCCAGCTTTGTTCCTCAACCTGTCCAGCCTGTCCCCTGTCCCCCCAAGGTAACCTGCCTAAATGACTGCTGCCCCCCTGCACCCCCCTGCCCCTCACCCTGAATGGAGGAGACCAGGACTCCCAATTTCTTGTGGTCCTGCCTGCTCATTGCCCATGCCACTTGCATATCGTCAAAATGCCTCCCACCGACCACGCATTCCACCATCGACTTACCACCGCAACAAAACAGATCCACCGACTTCCCACCTGGGGAGACCTGGACCGAATGCTGGCCAGGCGGACAACACTATTGTTCCCGCCAAGCCACCATCCCAAGCCTCAGCAAGCTCAGATTGTCACTCTACAAGCTGCACACCAAGCTCAGACTCCTGTCGCCTGCACTCGGGTGGTCGGTGCTGGTGGTGCCCACCATGGCCGACCAGACCCGCCTCAACCTCAGAGCAGCCACAGGATGCACCTGGAGCTCCTCCCCCCTCTACTCCTGTACACCTATGCCTGCTACTCCCTGTACACCCCACATTCATCTCAAGTGCAACAGTCCACAGCAGTGTTGCTGGATCTGTGACGACGACAGACGGCCCTAGGCTGGGAGGTTGGATCACTGTGGACAGGCTAGGAGAGGAACAGTGCCTCAAAGCTCGCAGCCAAGAGGAGAGCCAGCTGGCTGCGAGAAGGGAAGAGAGAGGAGAGAGACGTGAGGACAGGGAGAGGAGAGGAGAGCACACCTAGTCAGAAGTTCAAGTTCTCCAGAGGACCTCATCCTCACCACGCCTCACACCTACATGGTGAAAAGACACCCACCACACAACGCTTTCCTTAATAACTCGGGAAAGGAAACATGAGGAAATCGAGGATGGCCCACAGATCCTCAACACATTCTACACCAGAGTTCTGACAGTACACCAGTACCATACTCATCTGGTCACTCACCGCCCCTGGAGCCGGCCTGGCATGCAGGGTGGTGAGGGCACTACAGAGGGTGGTGCGGTCGGCACTGGACATCCATCCATCCTGCTTCCTCCATCCAGCGGGTATACACTAAGCGTGCCAATGGATGCGGCCAAACACCACCCACCCAACAACTAACCACCCACCCTTCTACCAGGCGACACTACCGTCGCAGTAGGCACAAACAGGACAGGTCACGCAAACAGGCTGAGGGACCAGCCAGCAGTCAGGCCATCAGGCTGCTGAACAAGGACTGAACACACCTATACAATACACCAGAACATATGTGATATGTATATATATGGTATATTATTATATATATATATATATTATATATATATATTATATATATATTATATATATATATATATATATAAAAAAAGTAAATATTATATACATTTACATATATATATATATATATTGTATATTATATTATATTATTTTATTATATATATATATTGTGTTAACTCTTTTCTTCTTTTGTGTTGTTATTGTGTATAGTTTATCTTATTCTTTTTCTTTTTTTTTTGCTGCTGCTGCTGGGTGTTTTTGTACATAGAATTTCACGAACCGATTATACTTGTATAAAAGGGGATGTGACAATAAAAACTTGAAACTTGAAACTTGAAACTTGAAGCATGGCGTCGGTGACTGAAAACTCTGTGGTATCTCTACGCGAAAGACCTTTCAATCGACGGTCAGATATTGACAAGAAGAGGCTGAAAGAGTTGGGACCCGAACATCCGGAATTAAAAATTCAGCAGCAAATCGCTGACCGCGGGAGGACGTACACCCGGAGATTCTCCTCTAGCCGATATGCTAACCGGAGCTGGTTAGCTGAATGCTCCATGAGTAATTCGTTTTTTGTTCCCCCCTGTCTGTTGTTCCAAAGTCCTGGGACTGAAACTCTCTGGACTACAACGGGTGAGGGATCTACAGAGCTTCAGACAAGTGTAAAGCACGAATCTTGCCGCAGTTATCTAGCTAAGAGCATGGAGCTAACTCGCTAACAGCTGTGAGCGAGTTAGCTTCATGCAGAGCAGTAGGAGACCGAACTGGCATCGAAACACAACGAAGAAGTTCTGAAAAACAGACACATTCCCTCAAGAATAATGAAACAGGCTGGTTACAGACATGATTGACTTTAACCAGAGAGTTATTGAGAAGTTTGCCAACTTTAAAGAGAGGAGGCTACTTGTCTTTACAGTAGTGGCTCTGCTCTGTCCCCCATGTAACATGTGATCTCTTTCTGACTCTATTCTGCTCTGAACCTCTTTCATGTGAGGGTGAAACTCTTTTATTTTGCAAACCTCTGAAACCCAACCCAATGTTCCTTAAAGCTGCTCTGAACCTCTCATGCCCAAAGTTACAGTGTGTTGATAGTTGTTATTGGACAGTGTTGAGCACGCTGTGTTCTTGAAATAAAGCTTTGTTTTTTACAATATTCTACTCAAAACCTCTTTTCTTCTCATTGTTGAGTGATATTTAAACTGCGCCCCCCCCCAAAAAAAATTCACCAGCCACCACTGGTTGCGAATATTAGCCTCAAGTGGAAATATTGAAGGCGAATATTCACAACGCCAAATTCGCGGCAAACGTGTCGCCCGGCGGAAGTTGCGTCTATCGCAACCAGTCGCGTCTACGTTGACTTTGCATGGGATCTCCTGTGTAAACGCATCTTTAGGGTTAAAACTATTTAGATGAGTGACGTCACGTCCCTCTGGTTTGAAACATTTTTTAATTCGATAAGAGAAGTGTCATAAATCTCAATAATATGCGATGTGACTGACATTTTTGAGTGTGTGTGTGTGTGTGTGTGTCAACACCAGAGGCCCCGGAGTATTCCTTTGATGGCCACAGTCATGCGCATTACCAGCTGGCATCCCCGCTGCCGGCCCGGAGGACGTGGGTTCAGGTCCTGGTTCGTACCCGCAAACACGGCAGCACCATCCTAAATCTCATCTCCAAGGAGCTGAGTGAATATATACGACTAGAGGTAAGGCTGCTACCTGTGTGTGTTTGTGTGTGAGGGGGGGGGGGGGGGGTTGAATATCGTGGATATGTCTCCTCTTCCTTACATCCTGCAAAGTAACAGCAGTCATTTTCTTCAAGCATGAACTGCGCTGACAGTAGGCCTCGCTTCAATCGCTGTGATGTAACCCATCGAGCAGCCAGGTTGTAAACAAGTTGTTAACAGGGGGGGATTCAACATAACAATCGAAACAAGCCCAATTGCTCCTTGTAAAGTCATAAAAACTGAATGGTGTGTCACATGATATTGCATTGGGTGCATGTCCCGATAACCCTTTAAGGGAATAGTTCAACATTTATCTGAAGTATACCTATTTTCTTCATTTCTGAGGGAGATATATAAAAAAAGATATGATTGTTATCAATCTGTCATGCCTGTCATGGCCCTGATATCTACGGTGTTTTATCGAGATATATTTATTTCCCTCCGCAACAGTCCTCATGCAAGGCTAGGCTAATGGCCTCCACTCAGATAGTGGGAGTGAGATCTCTCCGCTTCGCATAGAATGGCTTTCGGCTGGTGAGGGCAGCGTGAACTTCCCTTCACTTAAAACCGCTTTCTGCCCCGTCTCAAGGTCAGAATCACTAAATATATTGCACTTATGACATTACATAAAGTTGTGAAGCCGAGTGCACTGATCCACTCGGCGAGATATAAATGTTGCCTTTCCGTCAACAACACCGTCGGCAGAACAATAACTAAAACAGGGCTCTCAAGTTTTGAAGACAGGCAAGCGTGACATTTCCATCAGCCCCCCCAATTCCAGGATGCTTTATTTTCATTGGTTGCTGGATTAAATCTTACCCAGATACAACAGATAGGCCCTACGGTTTCTTTTTCTGATTGGCTATTGTGTAGCCCTTTTTTGGGGGGGGGATTGGCTGATAAGTGGCTCCTCACAGCAGAACTCCAGGGGAGCGCTTGATTCCTCCATGGTGAGGGCAGCGCGGCCAGCTCATGTTTGCGCGCTGCGGCACATTAAAACATAATATAGCCGAGAGTTGTTTTCAGCGTGAGAAATACGATGTGTGGCGGGAGTGCGTGACTTAAGACCGAAATGCGTGAGTCTCACGCTCAATGCGTGACACTTGAGAGCCCTGCTAAAAATAAAGTCTGTCAAATGAGCACCTTCAGATCTTAAAAAGAAGATGATTTGAAGCTGCTGTGTTCTGGGAAAGTCTAAGCATGACACGCCTTATTTAGTGTTGAGTACGTGCTGAATGTTGTTTTGTGGACTGTTTTTGCAGGCTCATTTCATACAGAATGGTAAATTTTTGCATAAAATGCTGGACGTTAGCTAATTACATTATGTGCAAATAGCACACATACTGCTTGGCAGCACAGTTACGGGTGCATTTAACTCTGTTATGTCTTGTTTGTGCAGGTGTAGCTGCTGCAGAAGCTGCACGAAGCTTTTGTATACTTGCCCGTCAGTCACAGACTACTGATTGCACTCAGTAGCTCGCGTTGGCTGTCTCTCATTAGTTTTATGAAGGGCACTGATTAAACAAACACCTTCTAATTGCTTAACGTTAATGAGTTAGTTAACTTTCTTTTTTTCACTTGACAATGTGATCCATCTGTGTAGTGTCTGTGTCCACCCCGGCATCGTACACATCGTGAATGTACATTAATACTTATGTTTATTGGCTTTTGGCTATGACTGACAATCAGTCGCTTCGTCATCCTGATCCGGCTTTGTCTTTACGTTGATGTTCTTATGAAGGAAACTGAACAAACCAATAATTGTATTTTACAGGATTTTTAACCATTTCTTTATCCATTTGATTTGTGTTTTATTATCCTACATTTTACATTTAATAATCTACCAAAGTGTGCCACAAATAGGCTTTAACTATTGGGTTGATATTCTTAATAAAACCATTTAAAAGAAAAAACCTAAATTCTTAAAAAGTCTCAAATTCATCCAAAATACCACCTTAAGACACCAAGACCTTGAAGAACGCACAAGAACCCCCTTATTATCAATATACCAAGGAGAATGCCCGAGGCCTCCGGTCTGTGCTCGTAAAGTTTCACAAGGCAATGATTATACTAGAAGTAGAAACAGCTCATTTTATACGGTGATAACGTTTCAATAAGTGGTCTCGCTACAATGGAATGGCTTCTCTCAGCTTTCTTGCCATTATAGCAAGTATGCAGGAGAAACGAACACGTTCATACTGAATCCAGAAAGACATGTTTTTCGTAAAAAAATCTGCATCGGTTTAGCATAAACTGGGCATATCAGTAAAGTGAAACTAATAGAACCCACTCTCATTCGCATAGCTTGAGGTGAGAGGTCACCGCTATCAATATAACTTTGGAACGTTTCTATTACCGACAAGCTAACATGACACGGTTTGAACCAAAGGATACGTTATCTAGTTTCATATCACACCAGAATATCCACCTCAGCTTGAAAGCCGAGCCTGCCTCTACTCCCCTTCTGTAATAAGGTGGTTCCAGCCGAGGGCGGCGGCATCTCAGGGGAGTTTAAGAGAGTTTATGAGAGTAAATGCATTGCGTCGCCTCCATTTATAGTGGAAGAAAATAGAGGTTCCCATACAGGATGGTGTATTAGCATTGTGAATGATTTAGATTGACGTTGAAGGCACTCTGCCCGGACGGAGTACAGAATATAACCGTTTTATTTGCTTCTTTGTCTCGAGGGCTTCATTTTCTCCCCTTTGTTATGTTCCCTCCGGTTGCTCCACTCACACTTGAAATGCGCCCTCATATTGTTTTGTTGGTTTGCCGCCCTTCCTGGTTTTTCCACCCCTGACTGACTCTCCGCCAGTCCTGTCCTCTCACGCCGCAGACCGCACGTATTGATCAAGCCTCGCCGTCTGAACTGATGATGATTTTCCAAACCACAGCTGCTGTTACAGTAAAACCTCCTCTGATCCTCGCCTGTCATCCATCTGTCTCTCCTTCCCATCCACCTCCAACCTCTCCTACGTTTCTTCTTCTTAAATGTCACACTGCTCCCTTAGCACAGCCACATTGGGGACTGGGTTCACATCAACTGTCCTCAACAGACGGCGCATTTATTTCCTGGGTGCAAACGGCATGGAAACGTGTGTAATCTTATGAAATAGACCCCCCACACACACACACACACACACTTATTAAACTATTGGAAAGCCTGTAATGTTCCCTGGCAGGAATCTAACTATATTGCCTTCTTCGGTTATGTTTTTTCCTGTAATAGTTCTGTTTGCTTTTAATCAGAGCAAGGAATTAGTATGCGATACTCTTGGCTGGCTGCAGACTCACGATATAAGGAGCGCTTTGTTGCTGCTGTTTGCGTGTGCCTTGAATTTCAACATGTTGGTTAGTTAAAGATGTTGCACTTCTTTCTTCCTCCCCTTGGAGTACTGATTGCAGCATGGTGTGTGAGTTCCCGTGTTCTGCGGTTACCCTCCCCAGTGGGATGAAAGTGTCTCGCTACAATGGAGGTATTAGAGGAATTATCCTATATGAGAGGGTTTTGTTGCAAACAACCAACTAGCTCTTTGTTGCATTAGTTTGCATTGATTCATTGTTGATTCAGAGAAGACATTAGTCAAAATGAATGGAAATGTGCTGGGATTACCTCAATTTAGTAGGCATTAAGAGAGCTAAAGAACATCTTCACTCCGAAGTATTCAAATGTTGTTCAATACTAAAGCATTGCAAACATTCTGGAGCATTATAAAGAAACAGAAGAGTTCACTGATTGGCTTTCAGCGCTGTCAGTCCCTTCTCAGTCTTCTTGAGCTGTGACAAGAGTGTGTGGATAAAACAGGAAGTTGTTAAATTCCTACTCTTTAGCGGCTGGCTAGCTACTTTCCTTCCAGTCCCTTTATACAATAGATTGCTTGCATTGACTAAAACAAAATGATCATATGAATACTGATACATGATTTGATGAATAACACTGAAAATAGAGTTTAAAATAATGAACAAAGCGTGATGGTGAGAGCAAAGTGCTGCAAGTTATTGATACAATGTTCACAGCCTGTTTGTAGAATAAATAGTGAAAGGTTCATCATATCATTTACTCAGTGGCGGGCCGTCAGGGCCAGCAAGGCCTTCTCTGCTGGCCTAAACATCATCAGAATATATATATTTTTCTAAATATATTTCCCCACAAATATGTATTCAATTATTTCCCAGAGTAAGAGTTTTTCTCTTAATTTCATAGCGTTCCTCTTGGTTGCGCTGCTGCCAGCGCCATGTTGAGATTTGGAGGGCTGGTCTTTATGTTAGATCTTTTATCCAATCATATTCAGCCATCGTGTGTTGCCAGGGGGCTAACATCTGCCCTTAGGCCTTCAGAATCAACATTGCGGGCGCTGGTAGCTTCAAGTGAATGGGAATGACGATGTTGTGTCAACCAATCAGCTTTAAAGTTGGCTCCTCTAGGTCTTCTAGAAGGCCCCGGAACCGGCACAGGAGCAGCTAGCAGGCGGAGGGCGTGCACGTCTTTTGATTGGATTACCAATATTGAGAGGCGGGGCCTATGGGCAGGTAGATGCAAAACCTCAGAACTAGGAAACTGAATTTGATAAAGGAATTAATTTGCGGACTACAAAGCTGTTTTTTCAACCCACAATGGCGGAAGGAGGAGAAGATGTCGATTTGGTCGAGCATATACTTGGAATCTGCTTTGGGTGCGACAATGCCCTGTTTAGTGAACAAACTAGTGCAAGTGACTTTTTTTCTTCTTTTTCTCCGTCCCGATGCGCGCATTCTGCAGCGCGCGAGACGGAGAGCCGAGAGAAATGACATGCTGTTGTGTAGATACGATCAACATCAGACGGCTGTTTAGTTTAATAAATGAACAAAGACGTGCTATAGAGAAAATGACGGGGGCGGGCCAATTTTTTTTTATGTCATGCGATCTACCAATACTACGCCGCGATCGACGTATTGAGCAGCCCTGGTCAAGAGCCATGGCATCATAATGATAGTAATAAGAGGTGGATTAATTCGGGTGGGACTGTGTAGGACCTCACTGAAGGCCCAGGCCCCAGGCACACGGCCCGCCACTGCATTTACTTGTACGTGCATGTACAAACATATTCACTGAACCATGATTTAAAAGTGTTTCTCTCTTTTGAGGAACAGAATATGATTTTAAGAGGGCAAACATTTCTAAAGGAATTAAATGTTTAGATGAAAGCTGTGATAGTCGAGAAATTATGATGTCAAATGAAATAGTATTGAGTCTTAAACCTTTCTTTGGGGAGGATGACCGTCTTGACTTGGTTAGTTCACGGCTTTTAATACCTGAATGAATCAAAAGCTGCCATGCCTCATTCCAGTGGCAGGCTGTAGACATCCTATGATACATTATAGAGCAATACTATAGTATTATAGGCTTACTAAAGAAGATGCAATTAGTCAACAATTAATTGACAACTGGCCAGTTCAACGCTATTTAGAAATGAATAAAAATATAGAAATAAGTAGCAAGAGATCAGTGTATTTCTTTCATTTCACGCATTAAATATGAATCATAATCACAATGCAGGCCATGTTTGCCATAAGGTAAATAAATAAATAGTATACATCCATCAAACTTCCATTTTTAAACGATATCCCAGGGTGAGGTACATCACCGATTGTTGCGACCATCTTGCCAAGTTGTGAGGCAATCAGTGTGATTGCTGTAAACACATTTATACTGAGGTGACAACCGCGCCTAATGACGGATGATGGATGCACTGGCGCCGCTAGAGGACTACGTGAGAAGGGAACAAGTGATCAGGGACAAGCTCACCCACAAGCACATGGCTCTCTGTGCAAGAACAAACATCTTCCTCTTGGTCTTCCTCTCCGTGGTCGCCGTGATTCAACGTAGAGAACAACTGGTCAGCAAGCTCATTTATATGCAGAAAGCTCGGGCCATCACCAAAATGAGGGCATTTCTTTTGGAAGAGTGGCGTTTAACCCTCCAGTAGAGGCTCAAGACAAAAGAGGACGTGACTCCAAACCTTCTTCAGACACGTTGTTGGTTTTACCTTTAATGTGTCACCTCTGTGCACTTCCAACAGGCACAAAGCAAACACATCGACTGTGGTAGCATCCTGATGTCGGTCCAGGCTTGTCTCACAAACATTTTATATTTGATACAAGAAATAAATCCACATTTCACACTGTTACACGCTGCACTTCATGAGGTGCGGTTGTTTCTGTTTTATAGAAGTATGAGAAAACCCTTACATTGTACTACCCACTACTTCATACTGTGAAGAGCTTTGGCTCATCAGTTCAGACAGCCTCCAGTGTCAACAAATCATCGGCACCCCACTTCCAACAATAAAATCCCTATTCCCCCCACCCCCCCAAAAAAAATCAACTTGTCAAAAGAGAACGTGAAAGCATTTAAGAGCCCCCTCATCCAGCTCAGCTCCCGTTCCAGCCGTTACCCTCTGTGATACACTGTAGATCACTGCCGTCCCCCACCGCCATCTATCGCCCCCTAACTCAATCTGCTGTGTGGATGTGTGTATTGTGATGTCTGATATGATTGGGACTCTTTGCCTGTGGGATTTTATTGAGGACATAGTGTTCTCCCGATTTACATTGTGTACGACATCATTGAAAGCCCAAACTATACATACTTTATACAGACATATGCTTTATACTTTCTACTGAGTGAAAAATCCAGTGCTCAATTCAGACTGCCCATGAAGTGATAATTTCACCAGGAGCAGAGTTAACAGTCAGGGGACTAACATAGAACCCCTGGTTCTTATTTTGATCATTTAGCCACATACCTAATTTTCTCTCAGCTTCACAGGCCAAGGTTTAACATGGGTCTTGATACAAAATTGTCACGAATTCCCCACCTTCCTAGTTAAATTCATCCTGCTTACATGTTTAATTAACTCTCCTGTCATTCCAGATCCTGTCATCCTCACCTCGTTAGTCTCTCATTCCCTTCACCTGGTCCTCACGCCCTTCTCACCTGCAGCCCATCCCCTCATTAGTCCCTCACTATTTAGCTCCCTCACTTCCACTTGTCCTCTGCCAGATTGTTTTGTGTGTCACTGCCAAACTCTCCAGCGAATTCCCTGTACTAGTTCTGATCTGCCTGTTACGACCCTGTTTGCCTGTTCACCCGACTTGAGATTTTTGCCTGCCCCTTTTGGATTTGTTGCCTTGTTTGACGGACCACCCGGTTTTGACCCTGCCTGAAAGATTAAGTAAACAGCCTCCTTCTGCATTCCTGTGTTTGTCGTGCTTTTGGTTTCCAGTACCTGTAACCATTACAAAAATAATGAAACCACAGTCATCTTTTCTCTTAGTACCCGTGCCTTTCTTCAGAGTACAACTCTCTCTTTGTGGAGAAATGTGCGTTTACGAAATAATGTCTAAGAAATAAAGGGAATCCCTGAACTGATAATTAAAGGGGATAACCATGTTGCAAGAGGGTGGGCTATATCTATAATTTGCTATTTACATACATGTATGTATACATCTTTTGGGATGTGCTGAACACAGACAGACTGGCCATATTGGTGGAGGTTTTCTTTCAAATCAAAAGTTAAGAATAGCTCATGGGAGGTCCTGTAAACTAGAAAAAGGTGCAGTTTAATGGTGTGTTGTTGGCCAACTGCTTTGACAAGTCTGAGATATCATTATTGCTTCTCGCTTCAGTAAAGCTGCATTATTACACTTCTGTTGGCCCCTTCTTGTGTTTTCTTTTCTTCATCACGGCCTCTTCCCTCAATTTGACTTCCTTTATCTCTCTTTTGTTCATCCTCCAGATTTTCTCCGGGTTGCTGGCACATGGCTGTCTTGCTTTGATAGATTCCCATCTACCTTGTATTATGAAGACATACTGTAAAACTGGCATCAGTTTGGACAAAATACAATTGTGAGTTAGGTAGTGTACATAGAAATTGGTCATTAATTTGTGTGACATTTGTTTTCACCTTATTTTTAAAATAATATGCACCTATACCTTGTGTTGAGTGTCAATGGATGAATTAATACTGACCTGGATAAAAATTAACCAATTTAAGATTGTAGACGATTAAAAGTGGCACATGCAGAGGGAAAGGCATCATGGGAAGAGTGACTTGAGAATCGTTAAAGCGTTCCCGAACAACAGCACCACCTTTGGTCCTCTGTGTCAGTGTCATTACCGCACAGTGAGCGTAAACAATATTTTGGCAGCCATTTTCAGTGACTGATTACTAGCCAATTAAAAGTGTATGCACCATAATGAAACGCCTTTTGCGAAAGCAAAGTAACAACAAATCGTATGATAATCAAGAAAATTATAGTTTTCAAAGTTGACGCAGGGGCAACATTCTCTCACCACTGCAGAGAAGCACACTGTATTTGCGGTAATTGGCCGTCTTCGTGGGTGGGAAGCCAGCAGGGTGTCATCCCCTTATCACTGCTCCAGCAACGTTTAATGTTAGCTGACTTCATATGGATGCGTTTCGGGGTCACAGCTTATTGTACACACGTAGCTGCTGTAGCTACGCCGTGGGCTCCACCTGAGACACCACATGTGGATGCATTAAAACTGCTATCTGTGAGCTCCTGTTTCCACCTGCAGTTTCCGTTACTGGTGGGAACCGTTGATTGTAAAAACAGTAGGCCTAAGGAAGCTCCAGATCGACTTCACACACAGCACCGGGCCCCACGGTGGAGCGTAGGGCTTTGAATCTAATTTGACATCGCGGCCAAACGGTGGACTTATAATTTCTAGATGTGTCACGTTGCGCCTAAGAGACTTACATTGACTTACAATGTCTTACATTGAAAAAGAGACGTCTGTAAATCAGCGCTTTTAATTTATTAAAATTTATTTTATGTGAATCAACTTCCCAGTACGAACACCTTCATAGTCCACATTTCCATAAATAGGTCCTACAACTTGTACAATGCAAATCCACTACAAACCCTCTGCTCACTGGGAATGAGTGAACATAGACAGAACCCAATAACTGTGCTCCGGCGCTCCGCTAGGAATCCACAGAGAATATGTGAAGCTTCAGCTGGAGGCTGGAGGCTCCCTCTCGGCCCTTAAAGACAAAGCGATCCAACCACAGTTTAATCTCAATGTGGGCACTGGAGACACTCATAAAAAGCAGGTGTAAATGTAATCGGGTTAAATCAGTTTGGTTCCGGTCAACAGGCATCTCCTTATCGTAAAATTCAATGACTTTTCCTCGACAGTCTGTTGAACGTTATCAATAGTTAGGTAGTTTGCTTCTTCAAAACCACACTAACGAGCCACGGCTAGTGTTGACTAGAAACGCCTTGATTAAAATAAGTCATTAAACTCACGCAGGGCTCGAAGTCACTTTGCTATTTTACTGGTTCATTAGCTTCACACTGTTTGCCTCATTTATTTTTACAAGGCAGATTACCTTGACTGGGGAATGACAAACGGAAACCTTTGAAGAATGACATGCAGGACCAAACTAGCTGGAGCACCGCAGGTCAAGTAAACATGCAGAAGATATTGTTGTGTTGAGGCAAGCAGTAAATATCCAGAATAAAGGTTCCTGTGTATGAAAGAAATTAGTTGGCAGCATATTGCAGAGTTCTCTCCAGGAAAATATTGGTCAACTATGGGAAACTTTGGTATCAGATCGACACAAAACTGGAGCTGATTTTAACATAACTTACAATCATCTGCCTCTGAGCTGATCAGAATTTGATGTAATTTGCCCAGCAGCGGATGATACATATGTTTTAAGATCAAATCAATATCTAATCTCTAAAGCAGGAGACTGCAGGTTTGATCCGGTGGGGGAAGTACCACTTGTAGGAATAAAATGCTGGAAATGAGCACAGACGTCGTTTCCCAAGCCGGCTTAAAGGGGAAGGAAAGATGCATGAGCCGGTCATGTATGCACATGATCTGTATCTGCACAGCATTATTTAATCATGAGGAGCGGCTAGATTAACACATCTGGGGTGGTTGAGGTGGGTGGGTGGGTGGGGGGGGGGGGATCTGAGGGGATCGGAACCGTCCCCCGTTTACTCCAAAGCTGCAGTCGCACACCTCCGCCCCCGCCTTGCATGCAACGCCCCGGCAAAGACACACACCGTTGAACCTGTGTGCGCCCAGGGAGCGGAGCCGGAGCCAAATTGCTGCGCTCCGCTCAGCCCTAATTGGGGGTAAGATCAGGTGGCCAGGAGTGCGTTTGGTTAAAAAGCGCCGCCCCAGCGGATTCTAAATATAATTAATACTTCATCGCAGAGTCCTGAAACGAGCTAAACCGCCTCGGAGCCGTCAGCACGTTATCCCAGCTGCATTCAGGGGAGAGGTGGCGGCTGAGGGAGAAGGCGGTGAGTGAATGACGAGCGACAGGTGGAGGTAATGGGAGGCACAAAGACAGGGACCCTGGTAGAGGGGGGCAGGGAGAGCTGACAGGTGATGGTGGGTTTGTCCCCCTGTCCCCTCACATGTCTCTCTCTTTCTCTCTCTCTCTCTTCCCATTGTCAGTCCCCTGTTTATGTGGCAGAGAGAGATAGAGGATACAAATTATGCTCAGTGGGAAACTTGGAAGAAGCATTTGAAATTGAAGTGAGGACGACCCACTTGTCCTCTTAAAACTGACTGGATCTTTTTCTCATACACAGACACACACACACACACAAACAGACGCATGCATGCACACAGAAACACAGCCTCCTGGATTGTTTTTAAATATATATTTCTCTGTGACGGACATGTGATTATTAGCATCACAGACGGGCCAAAACTAAACTGTTTTCCTTTCACGCTTTAAGGGCGGACAGAAACAGCTGGTTCTGTAAACATGATTTTTTTTTCTCACTCCCTCATTCTCACTTTGTATCCATGAATTATCTCTTATTTTCTTGCCCCTCATCAATTCCTCACAAATCACTTTTCCTCAACGTGATTCCCTCCCAGAGCTGAGCTTTGCCTGTGTGTGTGCATATGTGTGTGTGTGCACATCTGTGTGTGTGTCTTAAAGGCACCGACAGCAGGGCATGTAAGCACAAATCAACAAAGTGCGAGTTAAAAAGTCACCTTAACCCAAGCGGTGCCTTATTTTAAATGAATTTAAGGCCGATTCCAACGAGCTGTTCCCAAAGTGCCTTGTGACTCTGTGATGGGGAAACGTGCCTCGGCTCAGTCGATATAGCTTTGGGAGCTGGAGCACCTTATTATGTTGATTGATTTGTTGATGAAAAGGCATATTTTATGTGTTGTTGAGATTTACTTGAGATTACATCATCATCGAGTTTACTTTACGTATGGGGCTTTTTCAGTTTCCCTGTGTCTGCTCACTCCTCAGGAGTTGATCAGGTCTACTGGCCAACAGGTCAGATTGGCCTATTGATCCAGTCTTCTACCAACCAAGGGAAATTCTTTCTCCCTCCTGATCCCCATTAGTTTTAAAACCTGCCACTTGCACTTGAATCGGCTCAATATAGTTACCCTCGGCGGTATCTTGCCTTGGAGATAGTTGTGATTGGGTTTGCTGAGATCCGTGCTGCTGAGACTTCCCCGATAAAAACAAGAAGCTGAATGTCATGAGCCACATTCAAAGGCGCTGAAAACAATACATTTGGTACATTGCCGTGCTTATTTCTGCTCATATAGACAGATGGCAGTTGTAGTTTGGAAAGACATAATGTCTTCTAGTTCTTTGTTCAACTCAATTCAGTTTATTTGTAGAGCCCATTTTCACAAATTACAAATTTGTATCAGAGGGCTTTACAATCTGTACACATAGACATCCCAATCCCAGGACCTCACATCGGATCAGGAAAAACTCCCAAATAACCCTTCATGGGGAAAAGGAAGGGAAAAAACCTTCAGGAGAGCAACAGAGGAGGATCCCTCTCCAGGATGGACAGGTGCAATAGATGTCATGTGTACAGAAGGAATCATGACAGAGTTACAACACATTCAATGAATATGACAGAATGTATGAAGAGTTCACCTGTTTTGTTGAATTGTTTAATGTTATCAGTACTGCAGTCGGTTTGTAGTGTCTCTTTGCAAAAACATCGGAGGTCATCAGCGATGCCTTTGATCTGTATTGTGCACGATGTCTGTTCTCTTCTGCCACAGTGATTTATGACACGTGCACATGCAGAGGTCAGACGCCGAGCTCTCTGGCCCACTTTGTTCTCCAGTGTTGCTTTGTCGCCGTGCTCGGCCGCACAAATAAGAACACACAACGCGATGCCAGTCGCAGCAAGCTGAGCCAAAGTTGGCAAGGCTCACAGGTGTCATCCGGTCAACTGCCTCGCTTTCCTTGACTTCGGTAATGTGAGAGGGACATGGCAGTTTGCAGGTATCACATTGTGAGGGGGGATTTCCCTGAAGTCCAGTGATGATCCTCCCACTGACTGACAGACACGCAAATGCATGCTTTAACATCTAGCATGCTGGACTACTGTAAAGGATCCCGAGGATTTTGAGTTGCTTTGGATGAAAGCATCAGCTAAAGGAAATGTAATGTATAACTAAAGGCTTTGCTGGCTTTTAGCCAGTATGCCCCGAGTCTGCCTTATTATCTGCGAGCTGCTGGAAGTGCAGGGATGTAAACCTAAAACCTACCACCTACCCATTCCCTGACTTTAATGTACTATAGCCGAAACAGTTTATTCTATTTTAATATTAGTCTAATTTGGATTTCACACTGTTTTACTACTACTGTTATTAAAGCTTTGATATCTGTTTTATTACATTTTCCCGAATTTTTGCATTGGTCTCAAACTGTTTTTGTTTCTCCCTGGGGTTGAATAAAGTTAACTCTAATCTAAAATCTAATCTTATTTCCAGTTTGTCATAGTTTATCTGTGAAACCCTTTGAGCTTAATTAACATGTACAGGTGCTCCACAAATCGAGTTTGATTGATTGATCTACATTAATTGTTATTCAAAAGACCAAGCAAGTAGTCGTAAGACACAGAATACTAACATCAACTCTGTTTGAAACACAGTTGCTATGTTGAGACGGCAACAACAGGTACATTGGGGCCATTCAACGGACAGTTGTGAAAGGGCTGAGAATAAATAACAAAAAAGAAATTGTTTTATCTTAAGAGATATGGGCATCTCAGTGGTCTCTGTTTTTTATAAATGTATCTTAGTTGATAGTGACAAAGGTTTCAAATGTGCAAAACAGAAGAACTACTTTGATGGTGAATGATACCGTCTAAAGAAAGCCTGCTTAATACAGATTAAAATGTATGGCTGAAGCCAGAAGGAAAGCTTCCCAATGGAGCTGGCTCGACCAATGGCAGGTAACCAATTAAGTTCAGTGTATTTTATTCCCTGAAGAATAAAATATGTCTGCAAGGCCAGCTTCTTGGTGTTTGACTAATGGTGCATGCTGATGTCTCAGCTTCGTCAAGCTCTTGCAGAATGCGACAACCCAGTGCATCCCAACTTGACTCATTAAGCTAATGATGGGTCAAGATTAATCATGGAAATCAATTACATATTTGTTGGACCATTAGCAGTTAGAAAAAGCCATTATGATTTAAATAAAAAATGAAACCTTCCAGTCGCAGAGCAAACTTGTTGCGACTGAACTTGCAAACTAAAAAGTCTCTTTTCCCCTTGAAGATCTTCCAGGGCCTCCTCTGCGTTTTCTACAACCTCGGGGACGGTGACTACAACCTGACCCTGCCCACCTATCGCCTCGACAACGGCGAATGGCACGAGGTCTTCCTCGATCGGCACGACAACGAGATGATTCTGCGACTGGACGGCGGCGGGGGGCAGCGGGAGGTCACCGGGTCGCGGGGCCGAAGCCGAGAAATCATCATTGACCCCACTGTGGTGATGCTGGGGAACAACTTCCCCTCTGGAATCAACAAGAGCTTCCAGGGTAGGTGACGCGCATCACAGGCGGCTCACAACAACCTCCGCGTTTTCATTGGTCTCAGAAAAGACCTTCCAGAGATCAGGTGTTCAGAGCAGCGAATGAAGCCATGAAGGTTCCTGTGAATTGGACACTCTGAATCCAGAGCTCCTCGCAGCACTTTCCTTTTGTCAGCATAGATAACTTGGCTTCGCGTTGAGCTGTCAACGTGGGAGAGGCCAGTAGTATATTCAGATATACTTTTACTCCATTTGACTAAAATAAGGACTTCAATCTTCTCAGGATTTCTGCAGCGCAATGAACATGTACAAGTAGTTCATTGTTGTCACCTCTGTGAAGCTGCTGCTTTTACCTGTTTGTTTTCTCCGTTGATAACATTTAATCTAAACTAATGGTCAAATTCACAAAGACATGCAACTGCTGTCAAGGTCACTTCTCAAGGTCCAATTCACAAACGCTTTTTCTTTCATGATATTACACAAAGTGTAAATGCCGAGAACACAATAGGCAGAACAACGTCAGAGTGAAAAGAAAAAAGCAGGTGTTCAGATCGTGAGCTACAGGTCACGCTCAAAAGTTCAGGCAAAGAATTTAAACTTCATTGAGGCAAACTGCATTTTGGATTTTTTTTAGTTTGTCAATCTCACACCTTCAGACTGTAACCTCTCATTCAATGCTGTCATCATCAATGTACATCTTGGGCGTGACAGCACTGATGTGGGTTTGGCTGTTCGCTCTAGTCTTTGAATTCATAGTTTTTTGCAATTAGGCTCATTCCATTCAAAAAACAACCACATTATGAGACAGGAGCACTAAGACACTGTCCGCTTGGCAGCACAGTTTGGGCTGCATTTTTTTCTTTTTGTCGTATTTGCAAGTCTAGTAGGTCCAAAAACCGTGCTGTCCGTTTCTCAATTTGGCCCAGAGTGTTCAAGCATTGCTTAAAGAAGGAGGGAAAAAAGACATTATAATGCCATCCCACCTTCAACAAGCACATGAAACGGAGAAGAAGGTGACACGGTTCCAAAGGCCAGTGGCTATTAAGAGTGCAAACATCAGACCTGGGACGGCGGATTTCTAGTTCTTCAAACACACACCTGGAGTCACAGGCAGTTCCCGTGATTGAACGTGTTAAACACACAGGAAAGACCAGATGAGAACCTTGCTGGTTCATGACACTAATGAATTGAATGGAAATGAAGAAGCTGCTTCCTAATGGGCCGTTTGACCCAAGTTAACTTCCGGCTGCTGGGAAAGAAATGCTAAATACTGGAAATAGGACCGCGGTAGTAAAACAAAACAATTCAATTGATTTCAACCATGTTTTCTCTCAATTTGATATGAAAAGGGTCTCACATATTTGTGCGACTGGGATCTGTGGTGCAAACTATTCCAATTATCCTCATTTAGTGATTATTTTTACAAGGATCTTTTTTTACAATAATTTTCTACAGAACAGCGCTGATATGGATTTTGTTTTAAGTGAGGACAAGATAGCCTTCACTTAAAATCCCAGGCAGATGAATGCCAGGGCTGAATGGTTAAAAGGTTCACATTGTCTGCAGAGAATGGAAAAGAGGTTATGATACATCTCTCTGAAAGCCCCTTTCAGTGGAGCGCCGACGGTTCAGACAATAGTAAAATGGCGAAACGGTACTGAAGATTGTTTGCCGTAGACCAGGGCTATTCAACTTCAGTAGCAAGTGGGCCGAATAAGAAAATCACGGGGGGTGTGAGGGCCGCACAGAATATTGATCAAATAATGGCTAAAAATGAAAAACAGTAATGTATATTTCCACAGGTAAACAGTCACACACGAAAATGCGTCGGTATTGTGTGGCAAAAGTGTTGCGAACAAGCATCACTATAAACATGTTTCACAGTGTAAATATCCGCTCAAGGTAACCAGTTGTTTCAGATCCCTTCAACCAAACTGTTCCCATGAAAACATAAGAAATGTGACTTAATGGATCAATATATAAATTACTTGGGCTGAAACTAATATCTGGTGGCGCAGCGCACAGACTGCGTGTCTTTGAGTGCAGCCTCCTTTTGCGTGAAAGAGATCGAAACCAGGTCGGCGATCTTTTTATTTTTATTTTTTCGAAAATGTATTTCTTCCTCCGTGGCTGTGATGCACTGCTCACTTATACAATCTTAACCGCCGACATGGATATGAACGGTGGCTTGAAGATCTCCAGCAATATGTTTGTGAATGTGTGACGAATCTGGTGAGCGAGACCGAGCCCCGCTGCAGATGTGAAGAGAACACAACGCACGCGCAGGGAAACCAGTAGGTCTGAAAACCAGTAGGGGTGTAACACCGGCAACCAACACGGGTGCGTAACATAAAGATGTAACCATACAGGTTTGGTTGAGGCAACAGTGAAACTCAATGGCTCTGGGTTAGATGTCTCAATGTATAAAAGAGGCGTGTCCGTCAGTTTTATTTTTTCTTACCAAGCTATACTGATTTGCAGGCAGTCTTGCGGGCCATAGTTAAACTCAAACGGGCCGTATCCGGCCCTCGGGCCGCTAGTTGAATAGGCCTGCCGTAGACCATTCAGACGTCATCCAAGTGGTATTGTATGGAACCTGTGTGTGTGGGGAGGGGTGAAGTGAAAAGGGTGGTGTGGCATTCATAGCCATGTGAGTGGGTTTAAGTATTCCTCCTGAAAAGTGCTACCAGAACAAATTCTTTGTATCTGTTCATACGCATTCTTTTCAAGGGAGAACCGTGACACGTGATGCGTTAATGAATGATTGCTATGACGGTTTCATGGCTAATTCACCCAAATGCATCTTCACTGTTAGCTGAGACGACGGGCTGCTGTGTGCGTGGAGAGGCTCGAGAGTGGTGTGTCTGTGTGTGAGTGAGAGAAATATGTGTTAGTATAAAGCTTTTATTAAAACACAGGAATTGCAAGTAAGCAGTATAAGTATTCCAGATATTCTTAACAAAAAAAGAACGTTTCAACTGGGAAAGTACAGCACGCTCCAACGCCGCTCCGTGAATTATAATTAAGAATATATTTTAGACTCTTGTTCGTGACACTTGTAATATCGAAGGCACATTGGAGCATAGCCAACTCCATATGCGTTGTATGTCTTCCATATTAAACAATAATATACTTGTATTAATATATATGTCTGCAGCACTAATGCAATACTCCAATACTTTAGCGGGATGACGTCATTTTTCTGTGCCTTTCAAAGCCGTGTTTATTGATGCCACAACGATACGGTTTAGGTTTTGCACAGAGAGGAACTGATACAAGTACCACATTACTGTGGTATGGGTGAAATAAGCACCCCATTAAGGTCATTGGACGTTCATTGTCGTGGATACAACAATACCGTTGTGTTGATCGTCAGTCTGAAACAAGACGTACATAAAAGGTCTGAAACAGGAAGCACATTCTCGTGTCATAGGTTGAGAGGAGCATACGGCACATATGGACCCAACTGTTGGCACACACAGCCCAAAGATTCAGAAAGGAACAAAAAGAGTTCTGGATAGGATACATAGAAACAAAATAAAGGGCAAGACTATGATAATAGAGAGAGAAAAAGGTCAGAACTACTGAGAGAAGAAGTCTGCAAGTAAGAGAGAGAGACAGAGAGAGAGCTTTCTGTAGTTAGACAGCTGTGCCTCAGGCAGTAAAAGACAATGCATGTGTTTATTAAATGGACTTTAAAAGCATTTCATTTCAAAGGCAGCAGACGTGATAAAGGGGGGCCAGGAAATTATACGTGTGTGTGTGAACCCCGTCTGTGTGCGTCTGAGAATGTCTCTTTTCAATTATTGACAGAGGTGTATTGAGATGTTAGAGGTCCAGTGTGAGGGATTTACTTGCATCTATTAACAGGAGTAGAATATAATATTCACAACTGTTTACATTCATGTTTAATCGCCTGAATCTAAAAATCGTTGTTTCACTTTAGAAACCGTAGACACGTAGTCCTAATTGCTATAAAAAACAAGCATATATATAATATATTAATGGTGCACATCAAATTAATCAACAAAGCCTTGGCTACAAGAATCAGTGAGCCATTTTTTTTAAATCCCCCAAAAACTAAAATAATCATAAATATTTAATGATCATAATTCGGCCCACTCGGCACATTTCCGGAACCAACTACCCTTAGCTTGGTGCTATCAGAAGAAGTCTGATAGCAAAAAGCAGGACCATTTTACACTGATTCCACACATTTCTTCCAAATCCCTCTACACTAAATCATCAGCGAGATATGAGCCAAAGAACACAGAAAAATAAGTCGCTTTATCCTTTTAGAATCAGCAAATTCCTCTTACCTTTGTTGATTAGGACAATAAAATGCATTTTTCCCGGTAAATCCACACTAATATATGATCACTCTATCCCCGTGCCTCATTCAACTCCTCCTGGACATGTGACCAGGTGTAGGGAAGTTACTTTCAGCCTTTCAGATTTTGCTGAAAAATGCTGTTTTTGAACGGTTTATTGAACACCATGAGTAACATTCAAGTGAAATACTTGGTTTGGTACATGAGAAAATTCAAATCCCAAATGTCCATTTTGGAGTACTCGCCTGAACTCTCTGTACTAAAACCTCTCTAACTTTGTTCTGCTTCGTCAAAGTCAAACTTTGCAGAGAGACTGTTCACATATTTTACTTTGATTTGGTCGAGGTTAAAATCTTTCAGCTACATCTTTACAAGGAAATAATTATCCTGAAAGATTTGGAAACTGAAACTTGAAACTTTTTTCATTTCTGCTGTGTGCCATCTTCATTTACCCTTAACCATTAAAAAATATATATAAATGTTTACAAATTGAAAAATTGAAAAATTATTCAAATAGCCTTAGTGGTTGCAGAGATAGTCTTTTTAATTTGGGTATACAATTTTCGAGCAGAGGCCTACAAATATCTTGTTGCTTGAAAGGTGAGAACTTTGTATCTACACAGAGAGCTGGTCCTCTTTACGAAGTCCGCCATGGAGCTCAGAACAGACAAACCAAACGCTGGCTCTAGAGAGGGAGAGCCTTTCATGTTTCATGTGTCCGCAAGCTTCTTCTCGTGAGATGGGTTGCAGAGGGGTTGCTAATGGTAACAGCTTGGCAGCACTTAGAACTCCACACGGTGGTTGTTAGATGTTTGAAACATTATCTCGACAGAAGGAACGCATTTTGAGTTTAAGCTTAAAGTCTAGATATAAACCAGCTAGTGTGTGGATTGAAGCTGATGTGCAAATGACATCCTTTTATTGTAAGTCGTTTTTTTGAATTGCTTTGAAAGACTTCAAGGTCAGCTAAACGTATTGCAATTAATTGACTTCGTTAAATCCACCCCACTATCCACCCGCAGGCTACATTCCCCTCGGGGTAAGTTATCAATTGATTGATGGGAACATTTATTCGAGATAGTAGTAAGATGATAAAACACTACATTGCCGGCAAGACTAAAGCAAGTAGATGCAGAGGATAGATAAAAGGGCAAAGGTATCAATTCAAACTCTGACATTTAACTGGTGGTAATTTGTCCATGGCAGAGTGCCTCAGTGTGGGTAGTGACACGGTCGGAGCCTAAACACAAAACAGAAGTGCTGTACATAGATCTCAGTAATGACTTTATTGAGTATTAAAGTAGTGCTGGGCAGTAAGAGTACAAATCTGTATATATCACAGTATATTATTATGAATCAATTTCACGGTATATCTTAGTATTATTTTTCTTCTTTCATTAAGGCAGTGGTTCTCAAACGCTTTCTGTCGTGCCCCACTTCGGAAGAAGATGTTCACGCCCCAACAAAATTGTCATAAAATAGTCCATGCTGAATTTGTATTGAAATAACAACTTTGTCACTCACAATTACTTTCAATTAAACCAGATTGCTCCATTAAATACAAAACTAATACGTCATCAATCACGTTATTAGAATACAAATAATACAGTTCTATCCGTGCAAAAAATAACTAATATTTGGCCAAACATAGCTTATTTGGGCTGAAATTAACCTGTTTTGTACTGAATATATTTTCAAGATATTAACAATTAAGTGCAATCTGTAAAAAACTAAGACAAAACAAGTTAAAATATTTGATAATGAAGAGTTTTACTGAGTTGTACACTGCATATCTTTTGAAAACAATAACGTGCAACCTTTGCAAAACAAAACAAAACGAGTGCAGATATGTGTGAGTCATCACATTATATCATTATTATACGCTGCAATGAGCTTTCCACTACACCTCTTTTTAAAACGGGGTTTCTGGCTTGATACGACCACTCTCAATTCATGCTCAATGTTTAGCTCTTGTTTTGAAGGGCAAAGGCAGGAAAGCCAAACTCAGATTCTTGGCAAATCTGCAAGAATATTGGCATTAATGCACGCGCAACGTAAACTGTCAACACCGTTGTGGCAGCTGTGGGGGTGGGGTCTGTAATTAGGCCTTGGCTGCTGGCTGATTGGCCATCAGCCAGTAGCCGACGCTGCTTTCATAAAAGGAGCAGTTAAGAGTGGAGAAGGAGAGAGTGAGCAGAGGCGCCGTCGTGCGGTCTTCTGTGAAGCAAATAAACCGTGTTACCTCACAGAACCTCATTGGTCTTGGCAAATCCTTGGTGCTTTGGGGGGAAACCCACGGGTGACAACCCAGGAGTCGTTACAGCCGTAATGTAAACATTTACACTAAAGTACAGGCATTTCGCTCTTTATTTATTAATGACTTAGTTTTATGTCCGTGTACTTTGTAATATGTGGAGTTTTCAAGAAAGATCCTGAAATAAAAAAATATGCATTTCCCCTCACGCCCCACCTGTAATGCCTTGGCCCCCCACTAGAAAGGCGTGCCTCACAGTTTGAGAACCACTGCATTAAGGGTCGTTATATTGTCGTGTGTTGCCGTAGAGAGAGAGGACCCAAATGCCGACAACTTCTTCAAGACCAATATTTAATTCTGAATTTACAGGTAACACAGGACGACAAACACGAACCAACCGGTAGGAAGCCACACTGGGGAATGATACGATTCACGAACGGGGTTTAAATACACAGGAAGGCGGAGGTGATTGGACAACGGGGAACGAGACACAGGTGGACACAATGAGGGCGGGCTAGCAATCACACAGAAGGAAACAATCAGGACCAGGCAGACAATCACAGAGACAGATGACACAAGGACTTCAAATAAGACACAAAACAAGACAGAAACTCTGGGTCATGACATATATAATTTAATGGTGGCTTTTTTTTTAGTTAATAGAATAGATACTCTCCGTGTGTGTGTGTGTGTGTGTGTACAAATATAAATTTGTGTATATATATATATAAATATATGTGTGTATATATTTGTATATATATTTGTGTATATGTATATATATGTGTGTATAT
This sequence comes from Pseudoliparis swirei, assembly GCF_029220125.1. Taxonomy (NCBI): domain Eukaryota; kingdom Metazoa; phylum Chordata; class Actinopteri; order Perciformes; family Liparidae; genus Pseudoliparis; species Pseudoliparis swirei. The sequence goes on along the minus strand of NC_079391.1, from coordinate 23,626,043 downwards.
ATATATGTATATATATATATGTGTGTATACAGGACTGTCTCAGAAAATTAGAATATTGTGATGAAGTTCTTTATTTTCTGTAATGCAATTAAAAAAACAAAAATGTCATGCATTCTGGATTCATTACAAATCAACTGAAATATTGCAAGCCTTTTATTCTGATTTATTGCTGATTATGGCTTACAGCTTAAGAAAACTCAAATATCCTATCTCTAAATATTAGAATATCATGAAAAAGTATACTAGTAGGGTATTAAACAAATCACTTGAATTGTCTAATTAACTCGAAACACCTGCAAGGGTTTCCTGAGCCTTGACAAACACTCAGCTGTTATAAATCTTTCTTTTACTTGGTCTGAGGAAATATTAAAATTTTATGAGATAGGATTTTAGAGTTTTCTTAAGCTGTAAGCCATAATCAGCAATATTAAAAGAATAAAAGGCTTGCAATATTTCAGTTGATTTGTAATGAATCCAGAATGCATGACATTTTTGTTTTTTTAATTGCATTACAGAAAATAAAGAACTTTATCACAATATTCTAATTTTCTGAGACAGTCCTGTATATGTCTGTATATATGTGTAAATATATATATATGTGTATATATATATATATATGTATATGTAGAAATATATATATATGTAGAAATAAAAAAAAATGTAATTACATTACATGTCATTTAGCAGACGCTTTTATCCAAAGCGACTTCCAATAAGTGCATTTCAACCTAGAGTACAAACCAAGAACAACAAGAACACAGGAAGCAACACTTCCTCAACTCAGTCGAACCACAAAAGCACCACAATAAGTGCCATCCCAGTGCCACTGAAGTGCAAATCTGTGTTTTAATCCAGATATAGTCGGAAAAGATGTGTTTTCAGTCTCAGGCGGAAGATGTAGAGACTTTCTGCTGTCCTGATGTCAGTGGGGAGCTCGTTCCACCACTGAGGAGCCAGGACAGCAAACAGTCTGGATTTCGAGTGATTAGCTCGAGGTGCAGGAGGCTTTCATTTCTGTTGCTCAGTGGTAGAACAGATCAGATCTTCGGTTCAATCCCTAGCTTCGCTAGTCCATGTCAACAAGACCCTTAACCCCAAATTGCTCCTGCAGGCTGGATTGTTATAAATGATCAGTTAGATTCCTGATGGGCAGGTGGCTCCTTGCATGGTGGCCCCCTGCCGTCTGTGTGTGAATGATGAGATGTAGTGTTAAAACGCTTTGAGTTATTGGAAGAGGGTTCGCGATAAAAGCACAAGTCAGTTTTACCATTTACTGCAACATATTTAGAAAAACGTAAAGATAAATAAGTAGATATTCCAACAACGTGTTTTTTTTCAATATATATATTTTGAACTCGTTGGATCTGCTGAACTGTTGTTGGAGGAAGGTGGGAGACTGTACTTCGGTGTTGTCAGTTTTATTTAGACTGTAATCACACTCTCCGGCGTCAAATGTGATTTGTGTGGTGGTGAGTGATGTGTTAGTGAGGATTCTTTGAAAAAATTAAAGAAAATGTCCAGATACAGCTACCTTCTCGGCCACAAGTTCCTCCTTTGCATCTCCAGTTTTAACTTTATTTATCCTCCATCTCTCTTTTCTGTATTGATGGAGCCTCTCCCAGACTGTCTTGCTGCTAGCTAACAGCTATAGCATTATAACCCATAGCTCTAACCTAGCATGCCCTTGTATTTTCCTTGTTGTATTATATAACATTATCTATAACCCAGCATCCCCTCGTATTTTCCTTGTTGAAGCATATAACATTAGCTATACTCAGCATGCCCTCATATTTGTAAGCATTTTTCCCCTATTTGCCATGTTTTCTAGTAACTGCGGGCAGCAATATGCAAATATCCTTTTTAATACATATATATGTTCTCCCCTTTGCTAAGTGTCTCAGGGGCGTAACAGCGAAGCAGTGACACATGTAAACAACACATCTATCAGTACACCCTGGAGTCCATTATACAAAATCCAACATGTATGCAAATCTTTGCCCACAGAGATTTCCCTCGAACAGTTTGAACAGCATTTTAAGATGCTGCAATGAACAGCCTACAACAAGAAACCGACTGAGATATCTTCACACATTCCTCTTAATTCCCACATACCATATCACTAAGGTTCTGCCATTCACCAATGTTTTCAGGAGAAAACAATCTGGGTTTTGCTCTTGGCTAATCACAGAATCTAACCACCCTCAAGAGCACACTAACACATTTGTGCTTTTATGTTATTGCCAAATAAATTGTTATTGTGTTTTCTTCAATTATACAGTTGCATAAGATTGGAATAAAATACTATCCTATTTTTTTACCATGGAAATGTTTTAACTCGTATTTTCGTTATTTTACAAAGCATATGGTCTTTCAAAATAAATAAAAACTGCAGCACTAGTGCACATCTAGTGTACTAGTGCATCTTTTGTGTTTAATTGTATATCTACCACTGACACGACTCATTATGGCTGCTTCTTTGACATTCACTGCCTGCAGAAAAAACCTCCATTTCAGAACTAATTAAGTTTTTAGGTAAAGAATGCATAAAAATCATTAAGTTGATCAAGGTGATCAACTTAAAAAGAAAAATATCCAGACCAACAATATTCAGGCTGAAGCATAAACAAACATATTGTACCTACCGAATAGGCAACCCATTCCCTTATAGATTCACAAAAAACAAAACATAAACAATATACCAAACCTAATAAGTACCCTATAAGTGTATATTGTCTCTCTCTCGTATCAAATAACTTCTGACTAAAATGAGGAATCGGATCAACTAGATCACAATATTTTCAGGGCCTTTACCCACGCTCATTAGGATCAGCTGGCATGCACCTTCAATTTATAAGGACAACGGGATCCGTCATTATAAGAAACCATGTAGGATGTCAAACTAATTTAAAAACAAGAGTGGTTGTATGCACAGTGTTAGAGCGTTAGAACGGGAGCCAGTGATCTATCGAGAACAATTGTTTACTTTTTGTGTTTGCAGGATTTGTTTGTGTTCTGCTAAACTGTTTCCCGTTTCCCTTCCTGCAGGCTGCATGAGGGACGTACGCCTCAACGGTCGCTACATGCCTCTGGACAGCCAGCCGCGAGATGGGGTTTCTCAGGTCAGCGTACAAGGCCTCTCCCCCGGGTGCTCGTCTGACTCCTGCAAAAGGAACCAGTGTAGCGCCCCCTTCACCTGTGTTGACTTGTGGAGAGTGCACGAATGCAGGTATACACACACACACACACACACACTCACACTTGGATGCTCAGCATTCACACTCCCGCTTTTTTGACACACGTGCATTTAAACCAACTCACTCTTCCTCTGAAGCCATTGTTCTGCTTTTGACCTCGGAATTGTTTTTGATCACATCCGCATGAATGTGCTTTGAAACCACCTGGCTTGACCTACTTGAGAGTGTGTGGGAAGGGGGAGAGGGTCAGGAAATTGCAGAAGACAAACTATGCCTGAGCCTTTATTTGTTCTAAAGCCGGGGGAATGTCAAGTTACTTGACAACAGCTTCATGGCACAAGAAGTGTTCGCTCACGCGGACACGAGGATGCTGGTCTCTATGCAGGATCACGTGGCAGCCAAATATTCTTAATTATAGCCGGAAATAAAGCCCAGACTGGACAGAAAGCAATCACCAAAAAATAACTGGAGTGTACATTTATTGCAGAACATGCTTTACATGCAGGATATGAACACACGGAAATAAAACGATGTAAATGCTCTGTACATGTGTAGCTTTTCTATTCTTCTGACCATTTCAGGCACTTTAACACAACCTCATCATTCACCCATTCACACACTGGTGGGAGGGGCTAATCTACAAGCTGCTCAGTGTGGATGCTCCTTCTTGACCAATTACTCCCTGCAACATTTCAAACTGATAGCTGCTGCTTTTTAAGGAACATCGTTGATGGACCACAGCGGTCAGCATTGAGCTCACACATTACATTGAGCTCACACATTACATTGAGCTCACACATTACATTGAGCTCACACATTACATTGAGCTCACACATTACATTGAGCTCACACATTACATTGAGCTCACACATTACATTGAGCTCACACATTACATTGAGGCCCCGTCGGCTGGATACGGACTCCGCTGTGCACCACGCCCATACAACGGTTACCGCTGGCAACGCCGCATTCTTTCTGACCTCAGTCTAACGTTTTCCTTGACTTGATTCAATCAATCAAACTTTTATTACAGATTCACGGTCCAAATAGTACAAAATATTAAAATATAATAAAATACATAAAAAAACACATGCAAAAATCAAGCAAAGAACTGCACATGCTGTATAAATAGACAGCTGTCCCAATGTCTCCACAGCTGGGACTGGTAGAGTATAGCGCTGAATTTGATATTTGATAAAAACATGAGGATCTCATTTTCTGAGTCATTAACCCGGCAGATAAATTCGTACATTCAATTTGTTAAAACCGCTTTAAATGTATTGACTCCTGCAGCCACAAACATCTCACTCGAACTCGTCAACAATTGTTCTCATGGCATCATTGTAGGCCACTTGCAGGCCACTGATAGTTCTGGTTTACTTTTTAATGTCAAGTCTGGCGAGCAGAATTGTCCAAATGCACCAGAATCACCAGAATAATTTGCGTGCGTCACACATCACTAAAGAAGCTCTGAAATTGGATGTACACGTGGGAGGATTAGTTGTTACCGGCTGCATGTTGCTTCAGGTTTTTGGTGAGACGATGAAATACAAACCAGGAAGTTCAATCTGAACGCATAATGAAACATAATGACACAGTGGGAACACTTCATGCTCTTTGAGGGAGGGTTGTACAGCTCTTGAATGAATTCACAACAGCCTCTCTCTCCGCCTCGGCGTTTGCGAGGGAAACGTAATTGGTCCGCGGGGTGGCTCGCTGGCTGGTACCAGGCTCCACTGCAGGAAAAGTTGAGCCAGTATATTTGTTGTTTTCCTCCCCGCCACGACGCGCCGAGGCGGTTATTGTCTAAACATGGCCTCGGAGAGAGACTTTCACAACTCGAAATCCCCACAAGAGCCGGCATATTCGGCGACTGCCGCATCTGCCTTTGTAAAAGGCAAAGGATGAGCCCCGTCTGCTCTGTCGCTGAAGCTAAACGCCTGAAAATGGCGGAGGTGAAGTGATATTATCATCCCAGCCCCCCTGATCCTAATGGGATTCACACCTTTTCGCTTGATCATCATTTCACATACACGGCTGTGTGACTTTCTGCGAGCAGAGGTTGTTTGTTTGTCAGCGGGAAATAGGAAATGGAGAATGTTGTGCGATGAAAAAGCTGTCGCAAACTAACAACCCTCACCCGCGGACCAGAATCAAACGGCGAGAGGCCTTCGCCACATGCACTAATCGCAGCAATTTCTTTCTGCCAAAGGAAACATCGGCCTCCATTCAGGCCGTGCCGCCTTGCTTTTAATCTTGCCGTTAGCTCTTTTTTCTTTCCACTCCTCTGATCCACTCAGCCGCATCATCCCTCCACCAACCAGCCTATTTCTCCTTTTTCTTTTTTTCTTTTTTGAATGGCTCTCATTCTCACACTCTGCCCCTCCATTTATTGGTCTGTATCTCATCTGGCTCACTCCCGCTCAGTTTTTAATCCATGTACTATTACCACACACATACACACTCACAGTGCCCCCCCCCCCCCTCTCTATCCGTCCCCCAACCGGCTGGCCTGCTCCCCTTGTTCTTTTTCCACCACTTGACCTGGTGGACTTGGAAGATGCTTAGAGAGCGGTAAGTGCTGGCAGGAAGTCCTTACAAGCCCAAGTATTTGATACCTAATTACCCAGGGGGGCCGCGGTCTAATAAGACACATTTGTGGGGATGATTCTTCTCCCAGGGGCTCAAATAAGAACTGATTTGTCTTTGATACTTTTGATTAGTGTGCAAAATATCCCCCAGTCCCTTTGATTGACACTTGAGACTCCCTGAAAGCATCAATAGAAAAGTCTTTGTATTTGTCACTTGCAGTGTGGCTGTTTGCATTAATCAGATGAATAACCATGTATTAACAATTATAAAAACATTCCTCCATTAGTGGCACATTGTCTGTAATGCAAAGGTTATGTAGTTTGATCTGACGTTACCGTGTGCAGTGTTCAAAAATCTTCAAGTGTAGCAGGATGGACATCTTATAATAGAGCGTATTATTTAAAACGTTGTGATTCAGAGTGTTGTATGTTCTCAGCTGAGGTCCCGTAGGCTTCCCCGATCCGCAGACTGCAGCGCAGATAACTGTCTCTCACTTTCACCCACGAGCCCTGAGCTGAGCTCGCAGACAAGAATTTCACTCCATCGGTTAAGAATACAGGCAATACTTTGGTTTGCTGCAGAGACGGAGTCGTCGCCGAGGTTGGCTTAAAGTCGGTGCGCAGGCGTGTCCACGCCTCTTGGCGTGTGATCCTTTCAGGTGCTTTCAATGTAAACAGTTATTTCTGGTACTTTCCATTAATCAACATGGCGGTACAATGAGGTATTGCACTGAATGCATTTCTTTAATAATGAGATCTATAACATGGTTTAAAATCATGCCGGTACAATGAGGTATTGATGAATGCATTTATTTAATGACCAAGTCGAATGAGCTTAGTTTCAAAGCTTTTTCAAAATACTTGATACGCGTTACCCTACTCGGTACGCTTATAGTTGTGGAAATATGTCGAAGAGAAAGAATACTTCCGATCTAGAGCTGCAACAACGAATCAATAAAATCGCAAAAAATCTATTTAAAAAAAAGTTGGCACAAATCGTTAAATGAAATGTATTTTATATTGATTGAATGATAACCGTTTTCACTGAGCAAATGAACAGATATAAGCCCCGCCCCCACACCGACGCGATTAAACCACAAATAGTCAGGCGAGTAAACTCACAAGAGTAAAAGAGTTGTTAGTTCTTTTTTTTGGAATAAAGGGTTGAAAATGTATGTTTTTATTTTTCATCAGATTAATCGATTAATTGAAAAATTAATCAACAGTTTAATCGATTATTAAAATAATCATTTGTTGCTGTCCTATTCTGAGTCATTCTTTTTTGGTTGCGTAGTTGTGCGAGCAGCCTTATTGTTAAAGATGTGATCCTCTGTGATGTGTGTGCAAAGCCTAGTAGTGGATTGTCTTGGCTAGAATCCATTAAAATGGTGCTGCCTATCAGCTCTGTCTCAAAGCTATGGGACCACCGTTTGCCGTGGGGCTCGACAGGTGTGCAGTATCACTGGAGCTGCGGGGACGGAGGGTTATAGCAGCCGCCGCTAGAAATAAAGGGACGGCACTTTCAAATCGAATGTATTTGTTTGTATTCTTTTATTTAAGGTTTTTTGGAATTGTAATTTAAACTCGTAGAAGGAGGCTACTAAGACAACATCCCTCCGGACGTCTCCAACGAAGCGATTATCCTCATGTTCTGTGAGCGGGGCCCAGCTGGTGAGCCTTTTGGGAAGTGCTGACCAGATTGCAGTTTGCATGTGCAGTAAGCCCCAATGATAAGATGCAATATGACGCTGGGGCACCAGGTAGAGGGGTTTAGCAACCATAACTGTTAATTTCTCCACAAGCGGTGTGCATGTGCCTGTAGACAGAGCAATGGCCTTTTTCTCTGAGACCTAAAATAAAAGTTTAACGTTTTGAGGATCTGGGTCAGATCAGATCACAAGTTTCAAGAATAAATCCAATAAATATTCAATAGATACAGACAATCTTTTGTACGATGGTCTCATTTACTTATCTAGGTCATATGGTGGCATCAGTATTAAATGGTTATGTTTCATAAGCAGTTCAAAGGTCCTTTGCCTCTGGTAACTTATATCTTGTGCAGTCTGTTGTCATTTCAGATAACGAATCCCTTGCCTTGAAGTGAGAGGCCTGTGTTAAGTTCCGTGTGAAATTGAAGACACAATGCCAGCCAGGGGGAGGGGCATGGCTTAGCGCTAAATACTTAATAACTTTGTTATTATTGTTAATTGGAGGGACCCGAGCTGATCTGCGGCATATTTAGCGAGAACATATTATGAGGTGCAACGGAAAAGAGTGGTATGACAGCATTGAGATTGAGCTGATCTGAAGTATGTAGTTTTAAATGCAAAAGGATCCGCCTTCAGAAACTCCCACAACGCCACTCATCACCACCTCCGGTCGTAGTCATTTTGACGAGGGCAAAGGAGGCAGTCAGGTGGTGTTGCCCCTCGTCGGGTGGGGGTTAGGGTGGATAGGTCCAACAGGACTTTTTCGCCCGCTCTTCCTGTTCTTCCTCAAACTTCTATTAGGCAGATACGTAATCATGTTAATTAGCTTTCTCTAAACCTAACCAAGTATTTCCATTCTGCAACGTTACAGAAGGATCATGTAAGTCGCTTTAGTAGTCGTGTAAAATGACCGGCTCTGTCGCTAAGGGACGAGGATGTGTTGGTAATTACTGAGAGAGGGCATGCATGCTCATCTAGGTTATAATAAGACACATATAGCACTGATTCCATTCATGGCAAATGAAGGGAGAGAGCAGAGAAAAGAGAGGCAGCGTTGTCTCGCTGATTGACAGACCGTTCTGTTTTCAACACCCACGCAGACTCCCACCAGGCGTAATGCACTCTGAACGCTGCACATTTGTTATAGCTTTAAGATGTTCTGATTCAAACCACCTGGTCAGTTTTTTCTCCCCCCCCCCCTTGCTATCAAAATAGCTGTTTTTTAAAAACTGCAATGAGAACAATGTGTAATTCTGAAAAGGATTTTTGAGAGGAAGATGATACTGACTTTGGAAGTCTTGCACAATCAACTTTGTATTTGCCGTTATGGCAAAAATTAAATCAAGCCGATGGCAAAAAAGGTGCTTTCTTTTTTACCTGACCCGCCTCACGGTTTGTGACACAGAAACATAACGAGAAAAGAACGGGCGCTTTCAGGTGATTGGCTGAACCGCCTTTTAGTGCCACTCTTCTTTGAATGGAGAAAAGCTCTTCAGTACTGATAGAACTGATGCTCTAATAATAATAATATATTAGATTTATATAGCACTTTATGGAAATCTCAAAGACGCTATTGCATCTACACTAACCGCTGGTGTGTCACACACAGACACACACACATTTATAAGCCACGCCCTCAGCTGCCCAGAGCCACACTGTAGCTCCTCACAGGACGCTGGTTGGCCTGTGCTCCGGCTTACCGGACACAAACACATTACCTCAAGCGGTCAAGATCCGGAGTTTCTGTTTCCCTGTCTCTCGTCTCCTAGGTTTCCCTGCACTTCCTTCCCGGTGATTGTCTTGCTGTGTCTACTACCGGACACTTTACGAAGTACACTGCAATACAGTGCACTGACATCTGTAGTGCACTGCGTGGCTGATAAGTGCTGTATCAAATGGAACACTTACGTTCACCACTTGGCGGAAGTGACGGACGCAAATCTGTTCACGGCACCCGCGAAATTAAGCCGGGAGTGACGTACGCAAATCTGCTTGCGATACCCGCGAAACATAAACTGACAAAATGAATGCACTTATTGCCCTCTTGTTGTCCCTTGTTTACCCCTTTCTCCACCCCATGTGGAAACTGCGATACCTCCACAATCGCGGCAGGAGCCTCCGTGGTCTACCGCTTGTGCTACCGTAGCCATCTCGTCCGCCATTGTTTTAGAAATGAAATGAAAAGCTGGCGAAAGGGCTCCTCCTCTTCCGCTACGTAGCCAAGATGGCGGCCGTTTAGGGCGAGTAGCGTCCATCGTTTTACACTGCATTGTTTGCCCGTTTGCAGTGCGCCATCCGGGTACTTTCAGTGCACTGAATTCTGCTGGTTTTGTCAGTGTGGCGCCCTAAGCACTGAAAGTCAGTGCTCCAAGTGCTCAAGTGTCCGGTCATAGACACAGCCTCTGTCTTGTTCCTGATTGTTTCCTCCTGTGTGAATATCTAGCCCCGCCCCTCATTGTTTCCACCTGTGTCTCGTTCCTCTCGCTGCTTTTCTGTCCACGTTTTGCCCTCACCTATAACAGAACGACCTGACAACGTCATGCAGGAAGACGCAGACTAAATACACTGGGGAACGAGACACAGGTGGAAACAATGAGGGGCGGGGCTAGATATTCACACAGGAGGAAACAATCAGGAACAGTGCAGACAATCACAGGGAAGGAAGTGCAGGGAAACAGAGGAAACGAGAGACAGGGACTTCAAAATAAGAGACAAAACAAGACACAGAATTTCCGGATCATGACAGAAGCCCGGCGAGATGGGTTTCTATGTGACGTGCGACATGATTCTCATGTGATCCTCTGACATCAGGACAGTCCAGCTTGCAAGGGGAGATGCTTTTTTTTGTGTGCACTGGGTAAAAGCGTCTCAAACCCTCATTCTGCGCATGGGGGGCAATGTGCTGCTTATGCAGAAGACAAAATGAGGCACGTTGAAGAAGAACTCTGTCGCCTTCTCTCCTCTTCAGTCAGACACATTTGGCAAAACACTGCAGACTCTGTTCACCGCGACAATCAAGAAGACACGATTGGCCAAAAGAGACGCTGCACGGTGGCAGGAAGTCAACGCTGGACTCGAGATCGAGAACCTCTGAAATGTTGCCATGTGAACGGGGACTCGAGTGGATAGTTGCATGAATACATAATTGAGAAGAGACGGACTTTAACACACGACGGAGTCACTTAACCCTTCCGTTTTATGGCGGAGGAGGAACAATTATGAAATAGATTACGGTGCCATTTTGACGATAATGTCACCGTTTCATAGTTGAGTCAATATTTAGAAGCATGAGCAAATCACTATGGACCAGAGGCAAGACTCATCTCTGATGTCATCAAAATGTCGAGCCTGGAGCTGCTCCACCGACACTGAAAGAGATACTGAATTAATGGGCTCGTAAAATGTTTGTTTGAGCTGTTACACCCAAGTGAGCTTTTAATTATAGTGGTGCTTTCTGAAGTGAGGCAGAAAATGTGCCCGTCTGCATAAAATCATCCTTGTTACCGCCGGTGTCACAATCAGCATTTTCCTCTCCTCCAGTTCATTCTCCAGCGAGGTGTACATCACTGACTCAAAGAGAGTCTGACACTTTGTCTCAGTGTGGAACATAGTAAAAAACATTCAACCTAAGACATTCATGTCGTCTTCTAAAGCTTTATCTGTTCAATATGATTTGTTTTAATCCCCTTGTATCTCCAGTTTTATTCGCATGCTGTTTTTCTTTGATGTGCCTCACGATTGAAGGATTATTACACGCTCGCCTAATCAAATCTGGTGTCATGCACATCAGAGTAATCTTGATCGACACGTTGTTATCAGAATAGAAATGTACTCATGATTATATATTAGTGGGACAATTTGTTTTTTAAACATGCAAATTCCTCTCAAATCATATAGACTTTCTCTTATATTTCCACCTTTTAGATATTTGAAGAGAATAATTGAGTCGTTACAAAGTCGACCTTATGTCAACATTTGAGTGATTCATTGGATAAAGAGTGTCCGTTGGTTCATGTTAGTTTTGTTGCACTTACACATAAGTTATTGTCATATTATAAAGCTTGGGTTGAAATTCTGTAATTCTATACAATATTGCATATTTCTTCGATGTTTTAGGCTTTTATTTGATTCATATTGGCTTCCAGCACGATTCATCCTATTTCAACATAATTCGTTATGCGTTGTGTTTTGTGTATTTGTTACCCTATTGCCAAAATATTTGTTAAAACCAAACCACTTTTACGAGATTTTAAATCCTTTCCCGCTGGCTCAAAAGGTTTGTCACAACAAACACAAATGTGTGGCATGTGCAATGAAGACACATTTTAATGATTTGGAAATCCAACACACATCATTTACGACAAAATAAACCGTAATGGGCTCAACATTGTTCATGATCCTCTTGGTTTACTCTTCCCTGTTGACCGGATCTCACTCTTCTTCGCAGATGTCCTCCTGGCCACATGGTCCGTGTGAACGGGACCAGGAAGTCCTGTGTCTACACCCTCTGTGCGACTCGGCCTTGCCACCGGGGGACCTGTGTGGCGCAGTCACCCTCCAAATTCACCTGCCACTGCACGCAGGGTTACAGAGGACGCCACTGCGAGACGACGCTGGCCATCTATCGGGAGGACGTGGGCCTGAGCTTCAGCTCCCTGTTTGCCATCTGCATCTGCTTCATGGCCCTGCTCGGTAGCTACTGCGTCGACTGCATGTCACACACACAGTAAAGAGGAGATACTTGCACAGCAGGAGGGCTTATGTTTGCGTGTATCTTTTGTGGTAGCATCTGGCCTTTCACTATGAAGCCTAAGATGCTGAAGAATTGGGAAAGAGGTATCCATCTTGGATCAGACATTATCCCAACGCCAGACTGCAGTGCATTGTGACTCTTCTTGTAATAACACCCACCATTTCCATTGTAGACATTTAGGAAACACAGATTCGGTGCATTTGCAGCATTGTGCTCTGTCTCTGTCAGACAGCCCAGGAACCCAATCCTCCTCATGACATGGTAAAGATGACTGGTGTGTCTCTGAGAAGCCTTCACCGGAAACTCAAACTATCGCCGAAGCCATTCGGAAGCAAAGAGCCGAATGTTAGTTTTTTGCATGATAATGTGATAATCCAGCTTTGGTGAAAAGTAACACGAAAGATGCACCCTCATACACTCTTTTTGTACGAAGTAAACCTGCGACATTCAAAAAGAAAAACTTCAAATGGCTTAAATACATCATTACAAACACTTGTGTTTAAGTTGGATATAAAGTAAACACAGGAAGTAGTTATTTGGAAGTCCTTGAGCTGTAACAAGGAACTCCATATTGTAATAAGTCCACTACTGAAGGTATGTTCCGCCTGCAGGTTGACACAGAGATGGATCTGCTTAAAGTGTTGTAGAAAATGTGTTAAAGTACAGACCTGAAAGACCAGAATAATGCTCTCTATCTTTCTCACACACACACAACCACACACTGTGATGGTGATAGCGTGCCAGATGGTTTTTTAATGATGTGCTAGACATTTCTTTGATAATTAGCGCATTCCTTTACCCCGAAATGCAAGGGACGTGGATACAGCAAGACCCCAGGGACAATGTTATCACACTCAGACTAACAAGGACCTGACAACACACAGCACGTTGGAATGGACGTAATAATATCTACATGGTTCTCCTTTTAGCTGAGGCTCCACATCTTCATAGAAGAATATCATCTCACTGACATGTGGGCTGGACAATCATCCGATGAGTTTCCACTGGAAAAAAAAAGGGAAAATGACTCGAGGCAAAGATACTGCTGCCGAGGGAAAAAGGACAATTGTATAAGATAAGATAAGATATTCCTTTATTAGTCCCTCAGTGGGGAAATTGCAGGATCACAGCCGGCGCACATGTAGCAGGAATGAAAATGAAATACAAAATACAGTAACACTATTATATATACAGAGGAATAAAAATATATATACATTGTAGTAATTAAAGTGTATTAAACAGTGAACAGATTAATGCTGGTTTAAAAAACAAAAACAACAGGAAGTTAGTTCTTGTTTTGCCTATTGATTAGGCCCACTCACCAGCACGGTGAGCAGCAGTGGTTGTGACACAGCTCACGGAGGCGATTTAGATAATGACCTTGGTAGCCGATGGCGTCGAAAGTCTGCACTTCTTCTCAGCAGCCTGCCGGCTTTTCAATTGAGTTTGAAGTGAGATTCAGTCACGGTGCATTTTATGAGTAGGCTTTCTGTGACATTACTCACAGCAGGGGTCATCGCTCCTCGACCCACAGGAATTTAGTTTCAAAAGTTCAGCCTGCCCCCCTCCAGACACCGTGGCCTAAATGACGCTGATACTCAGCAACCCTGTGCTCTTTTTAAACGTTGACGCCACCACTCAGAGACAGACCCGAGCCCCTTCCAGCTTCTGCTTGCCAGAGCGCGTCTGCCTGCTAACGCGTTCAGTTCTGGTCGGTGGTTCATGCTGCTTCTCATCGTTTCTTTTTGTCAATTTCTATTTGATGAAATGGATTCCAGAGATGGCACATGCTGCGTGCATTTGCAAAAATGAATTAGATTACTAATATGTGTGATTCAGTCCATTGTTACAGCAGCAAACTATCATTCGACAACATGATAATGCCGATTTTTCAACTAGCTGTTAATAGGCATGAAGGCCAGCGGAATAAAGCTCTGTCATGTCACCTCGTCACCAGTATAAAGGAACCACTTTGAGTATTGTACTATTATTTTTACAGCCACCTGAAGGCAGCATATGTATTTTTCATTTGCTGACTCAAACTAGAGGGACTTTTGTAAAATAGCCACTTTGCTATCAATGATGTGTTATTAAAATTGAAATGAATTAAGACCTCTGACTCCGTGAATAGGTCGTCTCGGGACTATTCTTCTGATTCCACTCTCTTTGCACATCTGGCTGTGCACGCTGGTTTTCACTTGTGCCTGCAGCTGGTCCTGATGCATTATTCTATTACCTTTTTCTTTTTTCATTGGGCTTGGTGGGTTGTTGGTGAGGATGCTGTTGTCTCATTTTGGTCTGAATTAGGGCTCAAGGAGCAACCTTTTAATCGAGTGGGGGTTCATGAATATAAAAGTAGCTACTGAGTCTATAAAACAACAACGTTGGCCCCTTGTTTGTTTTGGGGCTTACCAGAGACACATTTTTACTTGCATGTTCCTTTGATCATAAACTATATCATATAGCTTAAAGCCAGCAAAAAAACCGACGTGAGCTTTTTCGAGAGCTCATAAAGTCTCTGGAGGAATTGCAGGTCAGGAATATAGATTCTAAACTCTAGCGGTGGTACCGTGAAAGCGTTTCCTCCGGCCTGTGAGTGAGTGGACTGCAACGCAGCACGCTGGTGTGTGCTTGTCTTTTGGTAAAATCCACATCTTGTATTTTTCATCCGTCTGTCTGTTTTGCCTGTTGAATATTCACAGGCCCGTACCGATGGCTCTGTGTTCCTATCCCTCAAGGAGCCTCTGCTGAGAAATCGCCTCGGGGGCAAGTCGTACACAGAGAATGAGCTGCCGGTGTGACAGCATGTTACCCTTTTAATTGAGGACAATGCAACGGAGCGGTAACGACAAGAGGAGGAAGCAGATCAGAGAGGTACGGAATAAAACAGGACACAGCACCAGAAGAAAAACAACAATCGGGAGCTGAAAAGACTACAAAGAGGAGTCAGCGCTCCGCACAGCGAGAGAAGGGAGAATAGGAGATACACAACGCTGAGAAGGGTGGCGTCAATGTCACACTGCTGCCGGCCATGTCTGCCTGTCTCATTGTTGATTCCGAGGGCACCTCCTCCTGGGACCAGACAGACACAGTTCAAATGATCAATCCTCCTTTTCTTCTTTGAACCTTCATTGCACGATGTCTCTCTTCAAACGTGGCTTGGGGCTCCGATTAAATGCGACATTCCGACCTTGATCCTGCTGAGGCAAAGATGTGTGTTCAGTGTTCATCACATGATTTGTAGGCGTATACGGTGTTGTTTACCCAAACCTGCAGAAATTGAGATCAATGCTCCGGGGGATTTTGGGAGCAATTTCAATCGGTTGAGCATTCCGCGCTCGATTGCTCGAACGTTCCTCACTGTGAAATCTAAGTAGCAGCAAAAGAGACTTTTTGTTTTTTGTAATGCCTTCACCCAGTATTGCTTGTTTGGTCTTGACATTTCTGAACAGCAAGAACAAAAGCAGGGCGGCAACTCTGGATGCAGAGCGGAAGGGAAAAGAAGGCTATTCTTTAGAGAATGTTATAAGATTAAATACAAAATCCACTCTCAAGCAAAATTCATAATAAATCATTCTCTTTGATCTTATTGTTTTATGCAGCAATATTTGGCAATCATGATTTCCAGACGATGAATTGTGCTAAATATTTGATCTCTTGACTTTCCTCTTGCACCACCATGATGTAGACACTTTAGGAAATGATTAAATTAAATGACTCAACAACTTTTGTTTCAGACATTTATGTTACTTGCAGATTAAAATATTGGTAAACATTACCAGCTAATTGTCAGCAGGTTGACATTGACATTGTTCTCAAGAAAGCTTAGAAACCTCTCTATTTCTTGGGGAAACTTAAAAGCACTAAATATCTGTGCCGAGTTCTTGTGAACTTCTGAGCTATAGAAAGCATCCCGACTGAAAACAACAAATTGGCATGGTTTGTGCAGGGCCAAGGACGGGGTGTGGCACTTTAGCGTAAGATTTAAACGATCCCCGATCCTCATTGGTACCCGTCTACCTAGCATCAGTGATATCGGTGAGGTGCCTGTCTGAGCCAAAATGATATTAAAAGATAATTCTCCATCCGCTGCTCCATCTGCTGTCATATCACCAGACTACAGAGCAGCTCAACTCATCCTCGACATGCCATCATAAATAATAGTTTTTCTTGCCTAGCTCAAAAGGTAAAACTCAAATATCCTATCTCTAAATATTAGAATATCATGAAAAAGTATACTAGTAGGGTATTAAACAAATCACTTGAATCGTCTAATTAACTCGAAACACCTGGAAACACATTTTCAAATGTTTGATTTTGTTTTGCTGTTATAAATCTTTTTTTTTACTTGGTCTGAGGAAATATTCAAATTTTATGAGATAGGATTTTAGAGTTTTCTTAAGCTGTAAGCCATAATCAGCAATATTAAAAGAATAAAAGGCTTGCAATATTTCAGTTGATTTGTAATGAATCCAGAATGCATGACATTTTTGTTTTTTTAATTGCATTACAGAAAATAAAGAACTTTATCACAATATTCTAATTTTCTGAGACAGTCCTGTATGTACTTATTTTTGTACTGTGGTTACATGTTTAAAGCTGTATGGACATTAACACACTGTCTATGGGGCTTCAGCACAAACAACAAAAACCCCAGTGCTCTCACTTTTTAGTTGAAGGAAGTTTGCAGCCATTCAGTTGTTAAACAATTTATATTGATTACTCAATTAAATTCATTTTGTAAGCAACTTGCCTCAAGTGAAACTTCGCTATTGAGTTAATAAGCTCCAGCATGCTCCACTCTCTTCAGCTGAAGACTAAAGAGCTGACTGTGTGTGTACTTCGATCTTCACAGGGAGGTTAGGTATGGACCACAAAACCATTTAGGTTTAGAGACAATAAAACTACAGTTTAATATGTATTTGACTGCCTGATAAAATGCTTTTGAACCCATGACACATATTTAGTCCACAAATGAAACTGTTGACATGTGGTAGAGCTACCTAGAATTTTAGTATTTTCTTTAAGACCACATTTTTTCTCAATGGCATTTAGAGTAACCCTCATGAGTCCCGAACAAAGATGATCTTGGATAAAAACCATGTGAGAAGAATTTATTGGGATCATGATGCCCACAAGGTTTTATAATATCCTAAATGTCAGCATGCCTTTATTTATATATATATATATATATATATATATATATATATATATATATATATATAAAAGACATGATGACATTGGTAGTCCGAAGTTTTACAATGTTTATTGAGATTACTCCCATTTGTGTGTTATTTTGACTGGAGGTGTGCCTAAAACAGCAGCATCGAGACAAAGACAATCAACTTAGAATGCCCAAAAGTAAAACACAGTTAATTTCACTTAAATGATTAGAGTATCTTTACTGTGTAAGTGCTCCCAACGGAGGTGGTCCGACAGCGCTAGGGGCACTAACCCATTTCAATCTTGACTAGTCACAGCATAGACGGACCCTTCTTGGGTCTCCCACTAAATCCTCCTTCTGCAGAACACCCACATCTCTCCAGTTGAAAGTACATTAAAACCTTTTTAAGCCTCCTGGTGAGGAGGAAGACGTGAGCACATTATGATCCACCCAAGCAATGTAAGCCAAAGATAATTAGCCTGAAATGGAAGTCTTCTTTTTCAGTGGAGGGAAGGTGAAGTAGTTGATGTCATTTAAGTCCAAATAGAAGATAAGACCAAAGCTGGTTTTCTGAACGATTCAGCATCACAATGGCATTTAATAGAAATAAATTCAAAACACTCTCACAGCTTTAATTTGTTCTGTTTACTTTAAGGTTTATTGCAGTATAGGTGATGTTTTATTTGGAGGCAATAACACATTTTAATTACGTTAGGTATAATTTTACTTTGTTTTCTACTGATATACTGTACGTTTGGTTGAATAAAGGCTCAATCCAAGGCTCTTGTTGGCCAGTTAATTAAATAAGTTCAGTTAAATGTTCCTCGAACAGTTATTGGACTATTGCTTAACTGGTGCTGGATGTACTGACATAGTAGAATAAAGTTTAAAATGTTCATCTCTTCCATCTTTAGAGGTTAATTATTGTTTTGAAGAGAAGATGAACCTGGTCGTCTCAGTTTGATTGGCTGCCGGTAACCTTATATTACAATAGCAATTTTGAGATCTTAACTGGGCTTCTCATAACTGAAGTTCCAGGTTATGACACCTTCATCCATCAGCCCAGGACTAGATTAAAGCCGGGGTCAACGAATAGACATGTCCGAATAGACATGTCCGAAAAGACATGTCCGAATTACCTTTAACCCGATGCTGTTGAAAAATGTCTGTATTTAAAAGCCATATGGCTTTGTTTTTGTTTTGTTTCTTTATTTCTTTGGCCACATTTCAGTATTTACACATCCAGCAAGTGTAGAATGAGCATGTATTTAGGGTTGTGTTCCTGGCTACCTGGGGAGTAAAAGTCCAGGAGTCACTCTCCACCAAGTATAATATCTGTCTCTTTGGCTGATGCTCAACTTTCTTTACTTGCTAGTTGCTAACTGTGTTTGTTAGTTGTTTGGTTCCTGGCAGGTAGCATACAGTACAGTGGGTTTATCATGCTTTTCTTTTCATAAACAGTCAAGTTGTGGGCCGTAAAACTAAAAGCCATGAGCTAAAACGCTCCAAAGTGCAATGATGCTTATCTGTAGGCTGGACATTTCAATGATCCATAGCACATTGTCATTCATTGTTAAAAAGAATATCAATAATAACGTACATTTTAGCAGATTTAGAGTAGTTGGAAAATGTACTTCACAGTGCACTCTTCCTCTTGCTCCACTGACAGTTGCTGTTTGTAGACTGGACACTCAATGCTAATGTGTCCAGATGCAGCTCTGAACACCTCCATATCGGCGTTGGCCGATCTGAGGTTTCCCAGGCCCGAGGAGGTGAATTGTATACCTGAACTAGACAATAACAAAGTTCAGTGAACCGAGGCGCATGCTGATGTGAGGTTTGTAGGAAAAAACACACACAGAATTAAAAGTACTTCATGAACTAAAAAGAAAAGAGAAAAGGCTATTTTGACTTGTTAGTTGTATGCTATTGTTCAAACTGTCCCTCAGGGTGAATTTGTATTCAGCATCTTTGGAACAGCATAGCTGAGATATAGTGGGAAACTATAAAGACCATCTGTACAAGAGGAGGAGGAGGAGGAGGAGGAGGAGGAGGAGGAACAACAATTAGATCTATAAACAAAACCAATAGAGAGAGGACACTATAGCAAGTGACACTAAGCCAAGCTACCTTGAGGGAGCAAAAGGTAGAGAATGGATGTGGACCAAGAAAATGTATTGAACAGCTTTTGCCCTTAGATTAGTTATTGTATTCCTATTCCATGGAAAGCTTCACTGAGCTGGAAAGAAACACCTCAGCCATCAGTGAATTGTCATTGTTCAACTCCATCATTAGACATAGTCATTTGAAGCTAGGAACCAATGAAAAACCTCATTACAACTAAAACAGGTTATTATCAGCAACAAAGTGGTTCGATGGCACACACAAAAACAGAGCAGTGAGAAGAAGAGAAGAGATAGATTGAGCGCGTGGAGACAGATGGCTGCGGTAAACAGAATTATAGTTTGATGAGGCTAAAATCCATACAGTCTTATTGACTTGTGTTGATGTACTCATAGACACTGATCTCATTGCAGGGAAGCTCGGATATTGATCGTCTGACTGGAAATCCCATTACGTGCACACTCATTCCGCAGCAGTGCCATTTGAACTGAGGTGCAATGGATTTTCCTGCTCATCAGAGCCGCACGCCGCCATGTTGGGCCTCCAGTCTTAATAAATAAAAGGGATGATGTCTGATGTCTTTAGTCGCCTCTGCGGGGGGCGTTCAATCAACATGGGCCTTTTCAATAATTGGTTTGGGTGAGATCTTGTAATATTTAGCGTGGTGCAGATTGCCCAAAAGCATCCGCTGGAGGTCCAGCATCATCTTGAAGGTGCAAGACACAAGATTGGGAACATTTCTTTTGCCTCTCACCGGCTCTCGAAATGGCAACGTCAAGCCGGGCACATCAGAGACATTGTATTTGCCTTCAGGTCCTTCTGTCAAAAATCTGCATATGTTTAGGATACACACCTACTTAGTTAGGTTTAGGGAAATATAATGATGTGGGTTGAAATAAACCCTGAAGGCAAACTTCTCCCTTAGGGACACAAGCCGGCGGCTCACAGCTAACGTTGCTAACAGTGCAAACAATGTCAAAAGTGCTGACAGAGCTATTGGTGTTCACATGGGGGGCCCCAGAGGGTGGGAGAGCAGGGCAGGGCCTGACTGAAGGTACGTACGCCCGGACCAGCTCTGTCAGGAAAGCAAGGAGAAGCTCTGATAACAACACACAGAGGGAGAGACAGGGAGACATGACTCCATGCTATATTAATGCTCTGAATTTAATAGAGCTCCTTTAAGTAGGGTGACCAGATTTGAGTTTGTGAAAAAGAGGACACTTCGTCGCCGGGGGGGGGGGGGGGGGGGGTGTATAGCATGCCGCACCATGAATGCATACAAATGTCACAAATGACTATATGAACATCTATTGATTGAATTTTAACAAAACTGCAAAGTGCAAATGTAAAACAAAACAAATCTTTTTTGTGGCATTTAGTCCAGCGCTTCTTTAATGTGTCTTGTCCATATATTGAAGCAATAATGATAAATAAAAAAGATGTCATGTGCTGTAAACAATGCAACTAGTGGAGGCGGCAAGATGCTCAGTGTTGCCAGATTGTAAATGGTGAAGTATCTTACCAAAGGCTCAAAATGGTCGTATTTGGAGGATAATTATCGTGTATCTGGCAACCCTGAGATCGGTCGACCAATGACTGTCCTCTCTATAGTCAGAGCTCGCGCAAGAAGGTGGAACGTAAGGGAGATACCATTTCCAAAACTTGTAAGGGCGTAATAACTAGTTTGTGAAAGACCCAGAGAAACACAAATATCCGACGAAGCAAAATCCCGGACGTTTTTGGAATCCCTGCCGGACGCATTTTTTAGGTCTCAAAAACAGGACATGTCCGGGGAAAAGAGGACATCTGGTAACCCTACTTTAAGGGTTTGACTTCTCGTGGCTGGCCAATTGTTAAAGGTCAACAGATTTAGTTAAAGTATCAGTCTTGAAGGTCTTTGTGTTCTCTTCTAAGCAGTAATAGCAGGTGTGTTCTTGTATCTCATCCAATCGGTTTGTGTTTTCCCCAGTAGTGTTGCCACACACGGCCAGCTTGTAATACTGAAAATGAAAGAGGCTTTCCTCAGTGGGCCAGAGGATTCATCACCATTGTATTACCTCATTCAGCTATAGTGATTGAACAGATATGTATCCAAATTAAAATCGTATTCTTTAAAGGCCGTCGGACTGAGGGAGTACAGGGCAGAAGTTTGAGTGGAGGAGAATGAGAAAGTTGAACAAAAATAGGAGTGATGGTCATCAACGAGACCTCTGTGCCTTGGAGGCAGTGTAAACAAATAAACACATCATCCCTCTTTTCAGGCTCACTCACACACACACACAAACACACACGCACAATGCCGATCAAATTCTCCATTTCTTTGTTTGCCCTCTAGAGAGGGCCTTTGAAAGGGGCAGATTCATCTTGTACGCCCTGACCTCCAGCTTCCATGCTCAATACCCCGTGGAGCTCACACTAGCCACGTCCTCTCACACACACACACATTACAGATGGGAGTAGAGTGTACACAGATAAAGACAAAGTCCACCACCTTACACAATGCTAGACTTTTCATATTTTCAGTTTCTTCGCCTCAGTCTGTAGGCTGTATCCCCCCCCCCCCCCCCCCATATATAGGCCTATGCCCTAATGCTCATTGATCCATCCAGTAATAGTACAGTCGTCCGCACAGCAGCTCAAGATCAGATTTCCTTGTGGGCCTCTATTCACATCCCATCCTAGCTTTTTTTTCTTTATCCTCTTAACCAAGTGAGAAAAAGAAAGTCTTAATGGAGTCCATGTGAAGTGTGCTGCTGATACACACATCCACATCGCCTACAGCGTTATATAGACTTGTATATTATATCAGAAGTTAATTTCCTTTTTTTTAGTCAAGAATACCTTCTGAAATGTCTTAGGAATTTTAAGAATCTGGTGAGCTACATCGCATTTTAATACATTATGAATAATAGTCATGCATACAGAACTTTTTTTTGAAAAAAAAAGTTTGAACAGATAATATATTGGAGAGAAAAAAGGCTGACATTATAATAATAAAAATAATAATAATAACTTTATTTATATAGCACCTTTAAAAACAATGTTTACAAAGTGCTCTACAGAGAGTCAAGGCAAAACAAATGGAATAGTAAGAAACAAATATAACATTTAAAAATATATATTAACATTAAAATTAAAAATATAAAACAGACAAACTAAATTAGGGAAACCAAAGTTCTGCATAAAAGGACTAGATCATTTAAAAGGTGTTCTATAAAAATGGGTTTTAAGAAGTGATTTAAAAGAAGTTACTGATTCTGCGAGCCTCATCCTCTCTGGTAGGTCGTTCCAAAGTCGAGGGGCTCTAACGGCAAAAGCACGGTCACCCTTTGATTTAAGCCTCGACTTTGGAACTGTAGTTAGTGGCTCGGTCAGACTAGTTATATGTAGACAGCTAGCTAATGCTTGACATAGCATTCACTTTTCCAATAACTCTTGTGGGGTCATCTGAGTGCTCGTGTTTGCCATGGTCCCAGACTTAGCAATATCGCTATCTTCCAAGGACACAGCAATTAACTTGTTTGCTGGTGAATTGCTACATATACTGTATATGCTGTTCTATCGCCGCCGACTGTCTTACAGGAAAATAGATGAAACTGCCAGCAGAGGTTTGTATTGCATTATTTCCCAGTGACAGTGACTTGAGACTTATTTGAGCATCTCTGAGTTGTGTAAGAGTAGATTGTACTTTTTCATTAGTTGGAGACATAGTGTCATGATACAGTACTGAAAAAGGGCTTGAGACTTGACTTGAACTTTCCCTTCAAAAACATGAACCTGACACGAAATTGCTGCTCAAAGAATTGAGACCTCATTTGGACTCTACCTCAAAGAATTGAGATGTTACGGTTATTGTTAATTTTGCTGTTCCTGGGTGGGTAAATTAATTAATTTCTCAGTGAATTAAATAATAGTGAATTGTAACACCCTGTTCTGTTTCTCCTGTGTTCCGTGTCTCCTATGTCTCCTCTGTGTCTTCTCTGTCTTAATTGTTTAATTCCCTGCACCTGCCCTCAGCCACTCTTGTCTCGTTACTGTCTGATGTCGTACACCTGTTTCCCCCCCTATATATTGTCAGTCTTTCCCTTGTCTTCTGTCGGATTGTCGTCTATAGATCTGTGTCCTTTTCACGTCGTCCTGCCCGTTTTCCTGGTTCTGCCTGTTGACCGTGCCTGCCCTGAACCTGGATTCTCTGCCTGCCCCTTTTGGACGTTGTTGTTTTTTTGTAAACAGTTTTGCCTCATTAAAGAGTGCTTTTATGTTATTCATATTGCGTCCCAGCCTGTCTCTGTGCCTGAGCCTCACCCCGTCACAAGAACCTGACAGAATTGTGTCATTATCTCGTTTTTTCAGCCGACAGTTGCTTGATGCTCTTATTTGTGGCCGAGCTTTAAAGGCCACACCCCTGACATTATCATCGGCTTTGGCATGGCTGACGGTGGTGCTGCCTCTGGGAAGCTCAGGGCAGCCCACGGTAAATGAGGAGCATTGCAGTCGAGGTGGGGGACTGAACCCTGGACCCTGATTTTTCCAGTTCCCTGCCTCTGTAACTGCAATGTCACTCTCTGCAGCCTTCAGCCACATGTGTCTCCTTTCTCCTAGTTTGTTCATCAGTTTCCCTCCTGTCTTCTTCACTGCCGTCGCGCCACTCTCAAAATGGATTGGCGAACCTTTTGAAACAATTTCAACGTATAAATCTGGCTTGATGCTGGAGTTGTGGTGAAAAGGACACGTTAACAGCAAATGAACATTGATTTTTTTCCTCTTGTACTGTGCAGCGGGTTTCTGGCTGAGTGAATTTACTCTTACAGAGCTGTCAGAGGGTGGGCTGTTTAATCGACTGTTATCAATTCATGGGGAGTTTGACTCTTGGCATAATTTCATGATGGATTGGCTGATGTTTTTAGTTGTGTTGTAGGAGAAAAGACATGTGGGTTAGGAGAAAGCAGAGGCTGATGGGGAAGGAGGGAATGTTCAGGAGATGTGTTTGAATTGCTTAAGATCACAGATTTTTCATCTTGATAACTGACCTTTATTATCTGCTAGTTGAACATCACTTGCAGTGTGCCATCGCTGCTGTTGTCAAATGTGATTAAACGGCAGCTCCTCCATGTACAGCCTTCGCGAAAAATAGATTTGAAACCAAGCATCACTGCGAGAATTATTCAGCTTGGCTCAATTAATCATATGTGGTTGTAAATTATTAAATCTTACCTCAACATTGCACCAAAGTCTCAATTGAAAAGGGTAAATAGCAATGGCACAGGACACCGCAGTGTGTGGCTCTAAAACTGGTTGATCATATGGATGGACTTGTGGATTGATCTTCTATCACTACACTTCCATCAACTTCCTCTTCATCCCCTTCACTTTCCTCTTTCAACTCCCTGTCTCCTAATCAAGTTCTTACTTTGGTAACCTCCGCCCGGCCGCCCACCTGCCCCCTTGACTCCATCCCGTCTCACATCCTCCAGGCTATTGCTCCTGACCTGCTTACCTTTCTCACCCATCATATTAACAGCTCCCTGTCAATTGGCTGTTTCCCTAACTCTCTGAAGGAGGAGCGAGTTAACCCCAGGGTTTTTCCTGCATAGAGAAAATTTGGGCGCGCGCCTAAGCCTTTTTCCCGAGCGCCTATGACAAATCCCGAGCGCCTAAAGCAAAAAAAAGTCTGCGATGAAAAAACCCCCCAAAAAACTGTGTTCATCACGTGCATGTCAGCGAATATGTTCTCAATAGTATGTTTCAAGTCGGCTACAGCCGAACCCTCGTTCTGTTTTGATCAATAGTAATCGAGTTCAGTGTTTCCCCTAGGTTTACAGCTTCAGGGGGCGGGACTAGTGCCGCTAGCCATGTTGGTGCCCTAAGCTTAATTTAACACTGAGGTGTGCTGAGCGAGGCGCGCGCCGGCATCGGAGCTCTGGCGCGCACGAGCCGAGAAGAGTTGTTGACCGGGGGGGGCAAGTGAGACCGTGCTCACCCGTGTGCGCGGATGGGGGGGGGGGGTAGACGAAAATTACACGGTGACGGGTGGTCAGATTTCACCCTGTTATAATGGTAGGGGAAAAACTGGAGTTGATAAGCGTGTCTTCTTGTCTGATCAATACGCAACTGTGAGGTGCGCGACTTGACAGAGCGGCCAGCTGCTGATCACTCACTCAACAGCCCGACATGCGCGCGCAAAAAAATTGTTTGGGAGCACCGAAGACCCATTTTGACCCAGGAAAAACCCTGAACCCTCTCCTAAAGAAACCCACCCTCAACTCATCTGAAGTCAACAACTACAAGACCTGTCTATCTTCTTTCATCCCTCAAGGCTCCGTCCTGGGCCCCCTCCTCTTCTCTCTGGACACTAATTCTCTCGGCTCTGTCATTTGCTCGCATGGCTTCTCCTACCGTAGCTATGCTGATGACACCCAACTGATCCTCTCGTTTCCCCAATCTGAAACACAGGTAGCAGCACACATCTCTGCCTGTCTGACTGACATCTCTCAGTGGATGTCTGCACACCACCTGAAAATCAACCCTGACAAAACTGAACTACTTTTCCTTCCGGGGAAAGGCTCCCCCACCCATGACCTGACCACCCACGACCTGGTTACCACTTTCAATAACTCTGTTAGCCCCGACCCCGACTGCCAGGAACCTCGGGGTGACACTCGACAGTCAACTCTCCCTGACTGCCGACATTACTACAACAACGCGTTCCTGTAGGTACATGCTGCACAACATCAGGAGAATACGTCCTCTTCTTACTCAGAAGGCGGCATGTGTTCTGGTCCAGGCTCTGGTCATTTCACGCCTAGACCTCTGTAACTCCCTCCTGGCTGGTCTACCTGCTAAGGCCGTCCGACCTCTGCAGCTCATCCAGAATGCAGCTGCTCGACTCGTCTTCAGCCTCCCGAAATTCACCCACACCACTCCGCTCCTCCGCTCCCTTCACTGGTTACCGGTGGCTGCCCGCATCCGCTTCAGAACATTGGTTCTTGCGTACCGTGCTCTGAACGGATCGGGTCCCGTCTACACCTGAGATATGCTCAAGCCTTACACACCGGCGCGTTCGCTCCACTCAGCATCTACCAACCGACTTGTGACTCCTCCACCTCGAGCTAATCACTCTAAATCCAGACTGTTTGCTGTCCTGGCTCCTCAGTGGTGGAACGAGCTCCCCACTGACATCAGGACAGCAGAAAGTCTCTACAGCTTCTGCCGGAAACTAAAGACGCATCTCCTCCGACAACACCTTGAAACAGAATAACACAGATTAACACTTCCGTGGCACTTGAATGCCACTTATTTTGTAGTTTTACTTTCTTGAAGAAATGTTACTTTCTTGATTGTTGTTGTTCTGAGTTCGTACTCGTGGTTGAATTGTACGTCGTTTTGGATCAAAGCTAAATGATATGTAATGTAATTGTCATATAATTGTAAAGTGTGAACTAAGGCAAGAGGTTATAGGGATGAGACAAGGCACTGCTAGAGTGGGAAATTACCTGCAGATTGGTCGAACTGTGTGTGTGATTTTCATCTCAATTATTATTATTTTTTCCTGAAGTGTAATTTAAATCAATCCCTTTTCTTCTGAGCTCTGCCACTTCTTTTCACTCGTATCCCATTTTTAATTTATGTTAACAATCCCTGCAAGCGAAATGGGAATAATTCACATTTTAAAGCCGTCAATTACCGGAACGTAAGTAGCTGTAATATAACGCTGGATCTCTAATTGCCTTTGTTTCCATTGGCCAGGGCATTGTTGGCACTCCATGAATCTATCTTTGTAATGTACACCACTGTCAGCAGTGGCTGGTATCTAAAGGGTGCTCCATGCCTGTGAGGCCTGTCATGCAATCACACAGTTCTAATTAACCTTAACTGCAGAGATATTGGCGAATGGGAAGAAATGAGGATTTCTATTTCATTTGAAATGTAATTAGTCTTGTGTGAGTATTGGTAATTGTAATGGCAAATCTCCTAATTTACTAACTCTGCTTTCTCCCCGGAGTCCTTTTGACTTCACGTCTCATATGATCTATGCCATCTCATGGGGTCATCGGACCCTATGAGACGGCATAGATCCTATCTGCCTGATGGATCATCGAGGTCTGGGTCGTGGAATTCCTGCTACCAACTACGCCACTGTCCTGTTGAGACTCCGCCCACTCCTCCTCTCTACCTCCATCCGCCTGATGGATCGTGGAGGTCTCCATCGTGGAATATGCCTACTACGAACTATTCATACACTCTGTCATATTCATTGAATGTATTTAAACTCTAAATCTGTCCTTCTGTACACATTACATCTATTGCACCTGTCCATCCTAGGAGAGGGATCCTCCTCTGTTGCTCTCCTGAAGGTTTCTTCCCTTTTCTTTTCCCCTGAAGGGTTATTTGGGAGTTTTTCCTGATCCGATGTGAGGTTTTGGGGCAGGGATGTCTATGTGTACAGATTGTAAAGCACTCCGAGTCAAATTTGTGAAATTGGGCTATACAAATAAACTGAATTGAATTGAATTGAAATCTGACACTGGCCAGTTAAGTCGTGCTCATGAGTTATGGAATATATATTTAGTGACTGATCAACATGGAAGAGGCCTTTAAATGATGTGATTTGAATGCCACAATGTGACCCAATCCATCTCTCCTGTTATTCTGGGAGAGACTGCAGAGTTGCACCGTGACCTGAATGATTTCAATGGTATTTAACGTGGAATGTTGTCTGGAAGGAAGAGAAAAACTGAGTGTTTATATGAAAAAAGAAATAACAAAATCCAACTTTTTCCACAATTATAGACTATATGTAAGACTTGAGATGCACTTTTTTTTACTTCACACTAACAAAAACAATTCTCTCGGTGCTTTCCATCTGTCAGTTCTCGATAAATGCCCAGACAGAATTAAAAAGATGACATCAAACTGTAATAATAATATATAATGCAGCATTTTTACAACAAGATTGTACGAGAAGCCCTGTAGCATTTAATCAAATACAATTACACGTATATATAAATAACTATAAATTAAAAATAACTCGTAATTTTAAAAAGTACATCAGCCAGAAACAATACTCCGAATGGATACTAATGTTGCTCCATGTTAGCTGGAGTTTAAAGTTTGTTCGCCCTGGAAAATCTTGGACATCCCTCTTCCACCAGCAAACAGAAAGAGAAAAGGATGGGTGTTGCTTTGATGGTTTTTAGACTCGAAAGTGTGTGTGTGTGTGTGTGTGTACACTACTAGCCCATAACATATCACCTGAGTAAAAAGAAAACTCCTCAAAGTCTTTGAAATGTATTTCGTCAAATAGCAGCGGTGAAATAAGCATCATTACAAGTTGAACCCTACAGCTCATCTAATTTCAGCTCACAGTTTGGGCGAGTGATGCTCAAGGCCAACTCGATCGCACAGCTCCTCTCTCTCGGGCCGTACCTTAATTTGGCTGAAGGGTCATCATAATCATTGCAATGAAGATGCTAATCACGGCACTGATGAGCCTGCACAACTGTCTGTCTCCTCTGCAGTGCTGCTGCTGGGCATTTTCCTCTACACTCGCTGGAGGAGCTACAAAGGGCTGAAGGAGGGCGTTTACCACGTCTCCGCCCACCACGACGGCTGGGAGGACATCCGAGAGAACGTCCTCAACTATGACGAGGAGGGCGGTGGGGAGGAGGACCAGGTACACCAGCACTTGGATACACGCATGCACACACACACACACACTCACACATACATGTGCTCGCATGAAGATAATATATTTTAACCGAACAGTTTTGAGGATAATTTGTATTTGTAAATACAGCGGTAGATGCAATGTAGCAGTTTTATAGGGGATCCAGTCAATTTAATGTAAAATAGAACCCTCCACTTTGTGTGTGTGTGTGTGTGTGTGTATTTGTTTTCTTGTACTTGCTACATAGTGAGGACCGAAACCAGTTTGTAACCAACAGAGTGGGGACATTTTGGAAAGTGAGGACATTTTGGCCAGTCCTCAATTTTTCGGGCCAGTTTGAGGGTTAAGAGGGTTAGTATTAAGGTATAGGTTGGCGTAGAGTTTAGGTAAGGCTACACCAGGTGTGTGAGAAGCATGTGGTATGCGGCATGGAGACCAGCTCTACAAACATATAAATAGACCAGTCTTCTCTTCATATTTGGTCAAAGATAGGGATTTCTTTATTAAAGTGGAGATATTCCCAGTTGGAAGACCTGTGTTTATTTGACCCGTCCACATCCCCTGCCACTTCAACCCTGTATCACAAAAATTACGTTCCCCCAGACCTAAAATGCAATTTGCAGTTACGTTTGACTGAAACGTATTTCTCTCCAAATTACGTTTGACTGAAACGTATTTCTTTCCAGATTACGTTTGTATTTAACGTATTATAATTCCAAATACGTCTCTGATCAACGTATCTTTGCCGTTTGTTAGGCCTATCTCTCTTTTCTACAATGCTGTTATGAATTGTAAAAAGCGTCCTCTAGTCTTATTTATTATTATGTTATATGTTGTTTCGCCTGCGTATTATGACAGCAATAAGCGTTGTAAAGGATCATATGAATTGGCGTGAAGACTTACTGCTGGTGACTCTCCTTTATTTTCTTTCTTTAGGTGACAATACATTAATTAAAACTTGTACACTATCACCACCTTAACAGAGTTAGTCCCATACGGGTCAAATCAACGATTAAACTTGTTATAAAATGCGCATCTGTCCGTAATCTATACCATAAAGTTCGCATTTTAACCTAAAAAAAAGTGCGCTTCCTTTTAACCTTTCAAAATAAAAGTCCGATTTATCTGTTAAGCGGAAGTAGTATAAAACGTCTATATTTATTCAAACAATACAATATAAAAGGCATACATCAAAATCAATAAGGAAAATGCTAAACAGTCAAACAACTCAAAACAATAAATCCTTCATGGGGATATTTACAGGCGTGTTTACTTCTCATCAAACAAAAAGAGCAGGTACCCGGGAAAATCTGGGAAATAATTTGGGAATTGTTAATAAAACATGATTTACCCTTCAACTTCCACTGATATGCATGCAAACTAATACATCGCTTCACACACACACACACACACACACACACAAATGGCAAAGATACGTTGATCAGAGACGTATTTGTAATTGTAATACGTCAAATACAAACGTAATCTGGAGAGAAATACGTTTCAGTCAAACGTAATATGGAGAGAAATACGTTTCAGTCAAACGTAACTGCAAATTGTATTTTAGGTCTGGGGGAATGTAATTTTTGTGATACAGGGTTGGCCACTTGCTCACCATGTGTGGGTTTTGTCAGGTTTTGGACTATGTTGTTAAACTCCCGGAGCATGAGGTCTCATGCGTTGTACAATCAACACAAACACTGTGAGAAAGCCAAAGTTTCACGGTGCTCTGCTAGATCCAAAAACTGACAAAACAACAATCAGAAACCATCCCAGGACGAAAAGGTCACTTCTGTCTCGTTTTGCCTGCGACTCGCACAACCCGACATAGGATGTGTTCTGCAGATGTAGCTCGTAATACGATATATCTGGTACATTTTCGATGTGGCCTGGCCTTAAGGGTTGGGGTTAGGCATTTAGATGTGCTGGATAAGGGAATGCATTATGTAAACGACGGTCCTCACAAAGACAGAAGTACAGGTGTGTGTGTAGGTGTGTGTGTGTGTGCGTGTGTGTGTGTGTGTGTGTATGTGATAACGATTTCAATTAGGCCCACGCAAAATGCTTATCTTGTGCCTCCAACAGCCACCACCACCCACAAGCACTCAACAATACTTAAAAGCTTGCAGAATATCACAACTTTGATTGAAACAAATGAATGTGGCAAACACACACATAGTATGAAAATAACGTGAATACACAGATTGTTGTCACAACTTGTCAGTTCCCAAAACCCCTCAAGGTCTTGTCTTCCTCAATGTAAATCACCTGCAGCCAAACACACAAACACACACACACACTCAGTCCTGATCCCCTATAGCACAGATGCTGCTGTTGATTCTCAAGAGTCTTGTTTGAAAGCTCTCTGGAGGAATAAAATCAGCACTTTCCATCCATCACATAATCAGATTTACAAAGCGACCCACACCTCCTCCATGTGTTCCATTTTTTTCTCCTCCTCCTACATCTCTCTCTCTCTCTTTTTGTTCCTTCTCTGCTGCTGCCGTTACTATTTTGGTTCAATCCATTAGTACTAAAGTGATTGGCTGTTATAGTATATACAAACATAAAGGCTCCTAAACCCGCCGCACCAGTGCATGTAAGAGAGGGATGGAGACGCCCTTCATCTCTTCTTCACTAACTTCTTCTTTCTTCAAATCTTTCTGGTCTCTCACGCACACACAGAAACTCCACGACTATTACATCCGTGAGACTCTAAATGGAGATGGATTGGAAACTTAAATAGGTGGAACATTCTCACTAAACCTAATGGGGAAGTTGATTGTTTTTCTGCTCTTTTTTTCATTTTCCGTCTCCCACTCTCGCTCTGTCACATTTCATTTTTTTCTGCCTCATCTTTCTCCCTCGAGTATTCCCCCTTTCACTCGTTCCCGTGTTTGCTCATTCTTCTGTGCTAACTGTGACTCTTCCTGGTGTTTTGCACGGGTGTGTGTGTGTGTGTGTGTGTGTGCGTTCGTGCGAATAAACATTTGTTATGTGTGTGTGTGTCCAGAATGCCTATGACATGGCGGAGCTGCAGAAGTCCCTCCAGCCGAGCCCGGCCCAGTCGGTCCAGTACTGCCGCTCCAGAGCCCTGCACCACCCTCTCCCACCCCTCCACCATCACCATCACCACCACCTTCTCCACCAGGCGGCACCGGCACCGCCCTCCGCTCAGCCGCTGGACCCCCTCAGCCGGACATCCATCTCCACCACGCTGCCCCCCTCGGCAGCCTCCACCTCCTCCGCCGCCGCCAGCCTCCGCAGGGACGTGCCCCCCACCAGGCTCCCGGCCCAGGGCCAGACCCTCCCCTCCCAGCTCGCGCGGCGCTCCCTGTCCTTCTCCAGCCAGGACCTGGCGCGCTACCTGTGCGAGATCATCCGCGACGCCGACCAGCACCCGGACGCGGGGCCCTTCGACTCCCTGCAGGTGTTCTCCACCGAGGGGGGGGGCTCGCCCGCCGGTTCTCTCAGCTCCTTCAGCTCGGCGGGGTTGGACGGAGGGGGCGGCGGGGCGGAGGGGAGGAGGGAGGAGACGCTCGGGGAGTGGGGCCCCCGCTTTGAGAAGCTGCGGGCGCTGTACGAGCGGGCCGAGGCCAGCGACCTGTGAGCTCAGACGCACGCCGAACCGACCGGACCCTGGTCGCGGGCCGCCCCCGAGACAATCGATTAGCAGGCGCTTCGCGGCGGCAGAGAACGGCGAGAGAGACCGAGAGACAGTAGAGATCGCTCCACACCCGTCACCCGTTGACAACCGGCACGGAAAAGTGTGTCCTGGTTGATGAGCGCCGTCCATCGACGCGGCGGCCGGGCAGATGAAAGTGGAAAGAGCTCTGCGCTCCCTTCCACCTCGGATGACAATTTCGCAGGAGCAGACGTTATCAAACCTGCCAGTCAGGTGAAAGGCTTCGGAAGCCGGGCTACTCCCCACGATCGACCTCAGCTTCACTGTCACACGGAATGTGTTCCGGTCGCAGCGACTAACACCCGCCAATCCCGCCTCGACTTTCCAGAACGCACCGCGCTGCTGCTCTGGATGAGTGTCAGCCGAAGGCCTCAAACGGCGCAATGAAAATGTTTTGGCACGGTTGCTATTATGTTGTTTTTATACCCGAGCAGATCGACGCCACATAAAAAAAAGGACTCGAGCACATCGGCCCCTCTGCGTGGTTACGACAGTGAAGATGAGGGGGATCATACCGAGTAGCCCGCGTGACACGGAGGTTAGATGTGTTCTCGCTGCCTGGCTGTACACAGCTTCTGTCAATGTTTATATGGGGGGGGGATGCTACGACCAGTACTGTGTTGCAGGGTGAGATAATTATTGGTTTTCTTCTGGTAACGTGTCCTTTACTGGGTTCAGTAATTCTGTATTGGTTGGGTGTTTCAAGTTTCAATGCTCCGTGGGTTGTGAAACATCAAGCTTTTTTTCTACTTGCTACTGCGCCCTCGTCTTCATGTGATTTCCTATTCTCATTTGCGTTCCTCCGCCGAGCGTTCCTCCTCACCCCGAGGGCGCGCAGAAAAAAAGAGGAGGAGAAGAAAAAAAATACATTTCAAACGGCTTTGTAACAAAGAAATGAGAAGCGGACCTGCGGACCGCGGGGAGCGAGAGGAAGTCCTCGCTCTGCTCTGCGTATGTGCTCCTCCTCAGGCATACCAAATGTGGCGGCTGCGAGAGACTATTTCAACAGACGGTGGCACGGTAGAATACAAACTATGTCAAACGCTGTTCCAAGGTGACTGCTCAATCAATACAGATGGGAGGAGGAGGAGGATGGGTAGTGGTTCTTCACATATATTATTCAGAGCTGTGGCACCTGTACTGGACGCAATCCACGCGCACATTTATCCACCGTCTCTCGCTTAATTACCACGCACTCTTTGATTGTAAAAAAACAAACAAAAAAAACATGAACTTGAAAACTGCAGGGAAATAAGAAGTCTGCAAGTTATTATCCAGGCTGTGATTTGTCAGCACATTGGTGGCAAGTGCTCCTTTTGTTTGGCTTTCTTTTCACATCAGGTTGGTGGATCTCCCCCCCAGCCCCCCGCACCCTTGACTCAACAACGACAGAAAAGAAAAAAAAGACTTCCTGTTATGGAACCGGTGAGAACAATTTGTGTGAAAAGAAACGAAAAGGCGAAAACCAATAATAAAGCATTGGAGGGTTAGCGGCGAGTCTGAAAGAGGACTCACTCTTTTCACCTCTGATAAGAGAGATGATTCATTTCAATTCAGTTTATTTTGTATAGCCCAATATCACAAATTACACATTTGCCTCAAAGGGCTTTACAATCTGTACACATAGACATCTCTGTCCCAGGACCTCACATCGGATCAGGAACAACTACCAAAAAAAAGAAAAAAGCTTTTTAAAGGGAAAAAAGAGAAGAAACCTTCAGGAGGGCAACAGAGGAGGATCCCTCTCCCCGGAGGTGGAGAGGGATCAGATGGAATCATTACAGAGTAACAACACATTCAATGAGTACGACAGAGTGTATGAATAGTTGGTATTAGTTAGTTGGATAGTTGGATTACAGGGTGGAGGGTTGAATCGCAGAGGGACCATTCACACTCTGTGGTGACATGTGACGCCCATGCACCGCGGAGCTCAGTGGCTCCAACGGCAGCTGCTGGGAGCAACGTTTTATTTCCTCCCCCAGAAAACGGTTTGTCGCACAGCAAATGGCTGAGATAATAAGTCACGTGTCTAACTTCATCCCTGCAATCCTCCAGGAAAGCCAACGCCGGCTTCTTCAGGCGCCATATTCATCAAGAAGTAGCAACGGCGCTCTCAACAGCTCTTTTTTGTCTTCTTCTCGGCGCTGGCAGAGAGTAGCTAAGGGGTGTGAAAACATGTCAGGCCACTAATCCTAATAGGAGCGGACGGCTCGCCGTCATGCGGGGAGAAATAAAATAAAAACACAAAGGATTGCGGGGCACTTGGAAAAAACAAAAAAGAAACAGATTGCAGCTTTCCAGAAAACACTATTTTCTTAACATGCCAACAACAATGCAGTTTTTACAAATCAGAGACCTTTGCGATGGGAAGACGCTGGCTTTTTTTTCTTCCTCGTGGGGGATGTTTGGTTTTGCGTGTCCCCCCTCGCCTCCCGCCTTTCTTATTCTCCTGTAGAAAAGGGTCCGGGGGCCTTCATCCACACTCCTCCTCTCTGCAGTGGGGGGAGCGACGACCTCGCCTCCCACCACCAATCATTTGTAGCATAAAACAGCTTCTTCAATGTTGTGTTCTGGTTGCAGACATATTGTGAACACAGTTAATGTTTTTACATCATTTGTAAATACAAAAATAGATTATTATCAATGATTGCTTCTTTTGTTTTGTCAAGAAAGCACCACATAGATTTAACAATGTGCAACTACTGAGAAAAAAAGTATATATGTGGAATATATATATGAATATATATATATATATACAGGACTGTCTCAGAAAATTAGAATATTGTGATAAAGTTCTTTATTTTCTGTAATGCAATTAAAAAAACAAAAATGTCATGCATTCTGGATTCATTACAAATCAATTGAAATATTGCAAGCCTTTTATTCTTTTAATATTGCTGATTATGGCTTACAGCTTAAGAAAACTCTAAAATCCTATCTCATAAAATTTTACTATTTCCTCAGACCAAGTAAAAAAAAAGATTTATAACAGCTGAGTGTTTGTCAAGGCTCAGGAAACCCTTGCAGGTGTTTCGAGTTAATTAGACAATTCAAGTGATTTGTTTAATACCCTACTAGTATACTTTTTCATGATATTCTAATATTTAGAGATAGGATATTTGAGTTTTCTTAAGCTGTAAACCATAATCAGCTATATTAAAAGAATAAAAGGCTTGCAATATTTCAGTTGATTTGTAATGAATCCAGAATGCATGACATTTTTGTTTTTTTAATTGCATTAAGAACTTCATCACAATATTCTAATTTTCTGAGACAGTCCTGTATATATATATATATATGTATGTCATTTTTAATCATCATGAAGGTGATGAGCTTTGGACAGTTATGTACGTGTTTTGTATTTGCATTGATTTTTCTTTCTCAATAAATTCATTTGTTTGCACCAGTGACTGCGCACATCTGCATTGTTTAGGTTTTTAGATAAAGTTAAATTAAAGGTTATTGTTGGAAAAAGAAAAAACGTTCATATTTTGAACCAACATGGCTGTTACACTGGGATTAGAGAAGATTTCCTCCCAAATCAAGTATGCGTTCAGCGTTGGTGTTAGTGTTTGGCGTGAGAACAACTTGAGACTAAACATCTCCTGGCTTTTATCATTTCTGAAATAACAATAGAATAAATATTTCTGTAGAAAACACAGCTGTACAACATGTGTTCAGTGAGTCTTAGAAAGGGAAACAGCAGAGCAAAACGAAGCAAATGATGAAAGGCACTCAAATACGCAATGAAATATTCCTCTTTCAAATAAAAACAGATGTAGAGCCAAATGAAACTGCACATGCATTCGTACTTGAGCTGGAGATAATGTCCAGGGTCACGAGCTGCCCCACAGCCATTGTGTAGCCTTCAAGGTGCCTCATCCCGTCCTACACACAGTCTGGTGTGTCTCAGTGTGCACTCCACAGTGACCCACGATGTCGTAACCTCCTCTTTTGAGAAGCCAATTCAATCACTGCTGAAGTACCAGTGTGTACAACGTGTTACTTAGACCCTTGTACTTCATGTACTTCCAGAACTAGTTCCAGTATGCTGAGCTCCCACTGAGCCAGTGCTGTTTGTCTGAGGAGAAGCTTCCAGAAAATGTCACATGGTTATCATTAAGAAGCACCAATAGACTCCGAAGGGAAACTACGTGACTCGCCGGAAACTTTCCTTCTCTGGCTTTCGCTCATTGCCAACGAGAACAACAACTCTTTTTGACACTAATAAATAATCGCAGAAGGCGTCCATTCAGCGCCGCCGCTCCCATAACGCGCACTACGCGCTGTGCGTAGGGCACCAAGTCCTGAGGGGGCACCAACAAATAATTATAATGCCGATATTATTTCAGTCTAGAAATATGAGGCACCTTTTAGGAATGTATATCGCAAAACAGGCAGAACAAGAGATATACTTTCCACGCTGACTTGCAAATCTTTCCGAAAGGGACGCCATCTTGAAGAGCCATGAGGTGATGGAGTGGACTCGGGTTAAGGTGAGTTTCTAGACGCAGGTATGAAATGTGTCGCCCAGCTGTATGAGGGCCTGTGCTACGTGATTCAATTCAATTCTGTTTATTTTGTACAGCCCAATATCACAAATAAAAAAATTGCCTGAGAGAGCTTTACAATCTGCACACATACGACATCCCCGTCCCAGGACCTCACATCGGATCAGGAAAAACTCCCAAGAAATAGAAAAACAATACAAGGTTTTTTTATCGCTTAGTTAGGAGTAGGCCCACTATTATTAGATATTTCAACGGTGTAAAATAATAGAAAAGGGAATACAAGGTTTTTATCGCTTAACTATGAGCAGGCACACTATTATTAGAAATTTAAATACTTAAAAGTGTCACTGAATCATAAGGCCTTCTGCTACATCACACGAGGAGACCACAAATGTTGTGATGTCTGTAAAGTCATTATGGAGGAGCATCTAATTTTACATATACTCGATACTGATTCTAAAGGCAGCCCAAACAGCCCCCCCCCCCCACCCTGAAAACTAAAGCGCGTGCATGAGCACCCAACACACACACACACACACACAAATTAACATACAGAGCTGCCATTAACATACACACCTCCAGTCTCAGGCCCCTGCAGACATACTGTCTTTTCCCACAAGTTTTTAGAGCACACAATACAGCAGCAGCACTACTAAATCTATTAAAACAGTCATATATCGATAATAAAGGTCAGGAAAAGGACTTATAAAGACTAAAACAACAGCCCATTCAAATAACATACCTCTTTTTACACTTTTATTAAATATACTTATTTAATAACCCCTCCCCTCCTACTCCTCCTCCTCCTCCCTCGAAAAAACACCCCTATATCGACAATAAAGGCCCAGGAAAAGGACTTATAAAAGCCTAAAACAACACATACAAACCACATACACCTTTTTAACACTTTGATTTCATATACTTGTTTAATTAAAATTGTTGGGGACATTTTTATTTTGTTTGAAATTTGCATATACCACGCCCCCATAACATGCATGCGCGCGTGCATGTTAGTGCATGTGCGCATGCACTTGTGGGGGTTCTATACTACTAATGAATCATTACAGAGTAACAACACATTCAATATGACAGTGTATGAATAGTTCGTTGTAGTCATGGACCACGAGCTAAACCTCCATGATCCATCAGGCAGATGGAGGTAGAGAGGAGGAGTGGGCGGGGCATCAAACATGGCCATGGCATCAGACCCAGCCAGGTCCAATGGACCCTATGTGAAGTCACAAGGACTCTGGGGAGGAAGCAGAGTTAGTCATGTGCAATGGAGAGATGTAAATGTATCCATAATTAGATAAAGGAGAGGAGACAGGTGCTCAGTGTATCCTCAACGTCCCCCAGCAGCCTCTAAGCCTTTGATGCATTGTTTGGTTCCCAGAGAGCAGCTTAACCACTGTAAGGACCTGTCCGAGCTAAAGGTTCACTTATTTCTTCCCAAAACATTATTAGTTGTGTAATGAATGTCTTCTGTGAGAAAACAAATATATTATTGCTATTTAAGGTCAATGTTTAGGTCATTTGCATATAGTATGTGCTATTTACATTTGGAACCCATGACAAGCATTGTGCCTTGTCAATTCTACTTTATATATTGAAACTGTAGCAGGTGAAGTGGGGGCTTTTGACTGGAGTCCACCAGGCCCCCGATACAATGTTAATTAATATCCTTATTTAAAAGAGGAGTAATTAAAACGGTAAACATTGATCCAAAGTCATTTGCGACAAATGGATTGGCAAAGTCGTGAACACATTGGACAGAATGAAGCAGCGGTGAGATATGACGTAAAAGTACATCACTAAATGGCTGATTTGTGTGATGCTACTGGTCGTTGCTTGTTTCCCTTGTGGGGTGATATAAAAACTGGGAAGGTAATTAAACTGCTTGTGTAACATGTTCAGCAGCAGCGGTTTTATTATTCATGGTGCAATTTTAATTTTCCACTCACGATGTGCATATTTCTGTCACAGCCTCACATTAACAACTTCTAAAATTACTGTAACTGCGCGCTAACAACGGCGCTCATGTGGAGCAGAATCATCTCATTTTAGGAGGAGGAATTATGCTGGTAAGGGCATTTCAGTTCACATCGCGATTTTAAGATTTGTGGATATTGATTGTTTTTACGGTGCCTAATAAACCCTGTTTGGTCTGTAACCATCATATAACATTGTGATAACTGCAATAATTAAAAAACATATTACATAGCAACATGGCATGTTAATAGACGTAAAGTAAATGAAGTGAAGCTATGCATATTGAAGAGTGTGAATGCCAAAGACCAAAATGCAAACTAATAAAAATTTGGGAACAAAGTCGCAATTTATTTTTTATTAATTGGACAGAATAATGGCTAATTGGTTAAGTTATCCCACCACTGTTTTTGGCAGGAACATAGCTGGAAACAAGTGTGTGTGTGTGTGTGTGTGTGAATGTGTGTGTTTTTGGTTGTGTGTGTGCATGCATGAATGTGT
Organism: Pseudoliparis swirei; assembly: GCF_029220125.1. Lineage (NCBI taxonomy): Eukaryota > Metazoa > Chordata > Actinopteri > Perciformes > Liparidae > Pseudoliparis > Pseudoliparis swirei. The sequence continues at coordinate 23,586,158 of NC_079391.1, read as the reverse complement.
GTGTCTTTGATGCAATTCATAGACTATTACTGTCAGTAATGGAATTGTTTTTTATATAATTTCTCTTAAAGTGATGCAATTCGAAAGAGTTTTTCCAAAAAACATCCTTTCATACTAACTTAATTTTGTTTGAATTATTAATTCATTAACAACAAACTACATGGAAATGAAGGGTAATACCTACTTTTTATATACAAACTATTTAATTTGTGTTTCATCGTCCATGAAACACGATCCAGTGGCGCTATATGTCTTCATATAGTCTTCAGTTTGTCCGTATCCTACCTGTGTTTGTCGTTTTATTAATTCTTCCACCAATTTATTCTATAAAAGTGTATGATTGTTGTATTCAATTCAATTCAGTTTATTTTGTATAAAGAGGCAAAAGAAATACAGACATCAAATGTAAGTTTGATTAATTATACTGGATATAAACAGGACTAATACAGCATGAAATGGAAAAAAACTGGTGCACTCAACAAAGAAAGTTATTTCAATTTGTATTCATCCAGAGTTAAGGTGACTACAATGTCGATAAACTTTATTACATTTCCACACTTGAATGGACGTGAACATCATTTTGCTTTAAAAAGTCGTATCACCAACTTTTCTACCCTAACAGCTTTATGAGAAACAACCAATCGGAGAGCTTGAAAGGTCAAATTAGAGCAAGAGATTTGAAGAGCCTGCTGAATGAAATTTGCCAATTTAATTTAATTCACTTTTAATTAATGTTGGAGCTGTGGTGAGTTCTCATCTCTCTCATTACGGAGATGTAGCGTTCATGTGTCTCTTGTTTGTCCAGTGGTAAGAACTAGTGCACATAGATATTCAGAGGACATGTTTGTTACTAACTGACCTCTGCTCTGACCTCCATTGTAAATGAGAACTCGTTTATTCTCTGTAACCTCTCAGCCACTAACCAGAAACTTAAAACAGAACCGACTTCACGACCGACTGAATACATTCACACGGTAGGAGACATGGGTGAAGAGACTCTGCAGATTAATGCTGTACATTTTTAATATTACTTCTTTAATATGACATTTTCCTTTTTTTAATACCTGATGGCTTTTTTGACTGTTTGCAGCACACTATAGTATTAGTTCTGCATTTCTTCAACATTATGCCTGTTAATGCTTTTAATGATTTATTTAGGCTGACATATTCTTCATGACTCAGCCAGGTTTTAGTAAGACAACATAAATCAATGTGATTATCTGATATTAAATAATTTACTAATACAGGTTTAGATGACAGATATCTAATATTTAGGAGTCCACATTTAATTATAATGTTTTGTTGCACTGCTGCAATAGTGGTGTTAACTTTTCAACCCAAAAATTACGTTCACCCAGACCTAAAATACAATTTGCAGTTACGTTTGACTGAAACGTATTTCTCTCCAAATTACGTTTGACTGAAACGTATTTCTCTCCAGATTACGTTTGTATTTGACGTATTATAATTACAAATACGTCTCTGAGCAACGTATCTTTGCCGTTTGTTATCTCTCTTTTCTACAATGCTGTTATGAATTGTAAAAAGCGTCCTCTAGTCTTATTTATTATTATGTTATATGTTGTTTCGCCTGCGTATTATGACAGCAATAAGCGTTGTAACGGATCATATGAATTGGCGTGAAGACTTACTGCTGGTGACTCTCCTTTATTTTCTTTTTTTAGGTGACAATACATTAATTAAAACTTGTACACTATCACCACCTCATCACCACCTTAACAGAGTTAGTCCCATACGGGTCAAATCAACTATTAAACTTGTTATAAAATGCGCATCTGTCCGTAATCTATACCATAAAGTTCGCATTTTAACCTAAAAAAAAGTGCGCTCCCTTTTAACCTTTCAAATTAAAAGTCCGATTTATCTGTTAATCGGAAGTAGTATAAAACGTCTATATTCATTCAAACAATGCAATATAAAAGGCATACATACATCAAAATCAATAAGGAAAATGCCAGTCAAACAACTCAAAGCAATAAACCCTTCATGGCGTTATTTACAGGCGTGTTTACTTCTCATCAAACAAAAAGAGCAGGTATCCGGAAAAATCAGGGAAATAATTTGGGAATTGTTAATAAAACATGATTTACCCTTCAACTTCCACTGATATGCATGCAAACTAATACATCGTTTCACACACACACACACACACACACACACACACACACTGACAGAAACACATAGACACTAATATACGTACACACACACACAGGCAGAGACACACACATTCAATTCAATTCAATTCAGTTTATTTGTATAATCCAATTTCACAAATTACAAATTTGTCTCGGAGTGCTTTACAATCTGTACACATGGACATCCCTGCCCCAAAACCTCACATCGGACTAGGAAAAACTCCCAAATAACCCTTCAGGGGGAAAACAAGGGAAGAAACCTTCAGGAGAGCAACAGAGGAGGATCCCTCTCCAGGATGGACAGATGCAATAGATGTAATGTGTACAGAAGGACAGATTTAGGGTTAAAATACATTCAATGAATATGACAGTGTATGAATAGTTCATAGTAGGCATATTCCACGATGGAGACCTCCACGATCCATTAGGCAGATGGCGGTGGGGAGGAGGAGTGGGCGGAGTCTCAACACACATACTCACACACAGACACACACTCTCATACGCACACACTCTTACACATGCACACACACACATACACACGCACACACACACAGACAGACACACACTCACACACACACACAGAATGATAGACACACACACACACAGACACACATACAGACACTCACATACATACACACACATGCAGACACATGCAGAGACACACACTCACACACACACACACCCACACACACACGCATACTCTGCAGACTGACCTTTGACCTCCCAATTGTCTCTCAGATATAACCCTACTGCTTTATATTCAATATATTATATCTACCTAAATATAATACTTTGAGGTCGTGGGGGGAATCCCCTCCAAAACATTCACAAGAGAAAATTGTCACCGTGCCAATAACCCTTATACGATCATTAAAACCAGTCTTTTAGTAAATTTTTCATACTTTCAATCAACTTAAATATCTGGATTCTTTTCAGATTCAAAGAGGGGCCTCTGAATATGAATACCCTAGAGTTTTGGACTGATAGCTCTGAGATAAGGGCCCCAAAAACAGGTCCAACACCGTCCGACCCGACTGCGGCCGCCACCTGGACCAAGTCGATCATCGGTTTATCGGGGTCAGAATTGGGAGATGCATTCTCCTCTCCATACAGAACTAACGTTGGCTGAGTCTCTCGGCACACTTAATGGAGACAGGAAGTCGAAGGTGAGGTATGCCGTGTGAGACAGTCTCAAAGTAAAACAGGGTGAGAATAGATGCTTAACGTTAGCCGAGACGGGACACAGTGAGACATCTTCACCACAACGGTCAGATTCACGAACTGAAGCGGTCCTCATTGGCCACCGAAAAGCGAGCGCTCACACCAATAGTGACGTCCCCGTGTCTCTCAGCCTCCCTGTTGGGATCGGACAAACAACCGACAGCAGATCTAAACAGCTCACTCACACATTTCACAACTGCGTTTCTCGATCAATCGCCACCATCTATGATGAAAGAGAAGATTGTTGTACACACATAAACAAAGGATTATGATAAGACAACTGCTTTTCATCTATTTTTGCTCTGCTCTTTCCTCTTGTTGAAGCCCAGTCGATTGATTGATGCATGAGTTCATCCTGCTGGATGATATTTGTCCGATTGCCTCCGTGGACGTGCGTCCCAGCTCAATAACATGTACTTACAATCAAAGAGAGCACTGTTCTTATAGTTCATGTTCAAGAAATGAACACATCTGGTACACACGGGAAATCAAAGGAACCGCCAGCTCACACTTAATTTAGCCGGGGACAATTGTAGAGGAAAAGTAATATAATATGTATATATATATATTATATATATATATAATATATATATATGCTGTATGAAGGTCTACATGTGTAACCTTGCGCTGAGTAAAATAACTCACATATAACGGGCACATTTTCTCACATAGAGATTGATATATACAGACCTTGCAATCTGGGTTGCTGTGGTAAAACAAGTTTAAGGTTGCTGAAGCAGAAGAAAAATACAGTCACCTCTTTGGCATCCTTTTTACATATAAGTGTCTTTCATATCTTTAGGAAATATGTTTCATAGGATTTTGTTAACATTAGAAAACCGCCCAGTGGCATTTTTAACAAGTCCACATTGGCCGACCAGTTTGGAGATGAAAAAAGTTCAAAGTGTGCATCGCTGCCGTGTTGTTGGGAGATAAGGGCGTTTGGCGACTGCAGCTTGCGAGGAGAGCTTCCTCGTGGCCCCATGCAGTGCATGTTTTTACATACATCAGACATCTACCATGTGGTGATATAATGTGACAGCAGATCTGTGCTGACAGGAGATGAGGATGCATAGCCTGAGCAGCCAGATGGTTTGTACACGGACCCATCACCAGCCGTGACTGGAATCTGTTTGAAGAAAGGAGCAGGTACTTGGCAGCTGATTGGAGGGAACAGTTGGGAGGAGAACCAAAAAATATTTTCCCATCGAGGAAGTCTTCCGTGTCGTTCTATTCGCCTCTGGTTCTGATAGAACTGATGCTGCGAAGCCGGCATTGTTGTTCAGAGCTAACACAACAGGATGGTGATACTCTGTATAGAAGAGAAAGTGGTAACAATTAATGCAAAACACACAGTGTGCAAAAAACATGTTTTATGTAAAAGGCATGTCATGTTTTATTTTGAAGGACACAGGTGTGAATCTGGCCCTGAGTAAGATGTACGGTCAGTTAAGTATCTCTATTCCTTTCCTTTTGATAAGGACATTCAAACTATTTCAGCAAAAATCCAAGTATGATACATCAAACATACATACAGTACATCAATATTTCAGATTTATTCCAACACTGACAACACTCTAAATCTGTCCTTCTGTACACATTACATCTATTGCATCTGTCCATCCTAGGAGAGGGATCCTCCTCTGTTGCTCTCCTCCAGGTTTCTTCCTTTTTCCCCTGAAGGGTTATTTGGGAGTTTTTCCTGGTCCGATGTGAGGTTTTGGGGCAGGGATGTCTATGTGTACAGATTGTAAAGCACTCCGAGACAAATTTGTAATTTGTGAAATTGGGCTATACAAATAAACTGAATTGAATTGAATTGAATAACAAGGACATCTTATTCATACAATTATTAATTATATATATATATCTATAAAATAAATATGAATATATTATAATAAATAATAAATCAATATAATCTATACACAGTATATATATACATATATACAGTATATATATTACATCTAATATAACATGTTTATATATTAAGATGCCCATATGAACCTTGTTAGGGTTAAAGTGTTCCTGTTTTTATCTCATTGTGTTTCTTCACCTCAATCCGACATTCACTTTTCCCAATATGGCTGCTTGACGGAGTTATCCATGCGTGTCCTGGTGTTCTCATGTTTCCTTAATTTTTCCGACTGGTGCTTCATGTCCCTTCCTCCTGTGACTGTCCATCCTGGTTCTGTCCCTGTTGATTTATAAATTAAAGTATGGCATTAGCACGACAGCATCCAGCTATCCAAACCTTCCGGGTGCACCGGTCTCTGGAAGCTTCCTGTGCCGCTTCCCTTTCAGCCAGCCTGTTGTCTCATTAAGTCCAGTTGATCTGGGCCCAGCTGTTTTACCTGAAGTTTCTCTGCCAAAGTTCTTCTCTCAAACGGGACTTCGAGGAAAGATTTTACCGAGTCGGGTCTCCTTGGAAGAGAAGTGCTCGCGTTGTCATGTCGTTAAAAAAGCACCTGACGAGAACACACATTTTTCTGGCTAGATGACTTGTGGCACAAAGCTGAACCTATTTTAGGACGCTGATAAGCTAAATTGTATTTCATTTATTGATATCCATAATCAGTAACAGGCTAAACTGCTTCTTATACCCGCCTCTTCTGGGCCAAAAACGATTTGGCCCCAGCGCAGCTGAGACATGCAGACAGGTGCAGAGGCCGACATTTTTTTTATTTTTACAATTTGTAGAATTTATTAATGTTATAAATATAATTATTAGAATTTCTGTATAATTTTTTGTGGCTTAAGGTGGCCAGACCTCGTGGCCCTCTATTGGCCAGCCGCCACTGCTCTTTACTGACCTATTCCTTTCCCGAACAGAAACCTGACTTCAAGTAGTCGCATCCGTCTTAGAAACACGTTATAGTTCTTTAAAAAAAGAGTTCAAATGAAGCATCAAGCTGAATTCTACATGCGCACAAAAGTTAATAGATTCCTTCTTCATCCCCCTCATTTCATTAAGACAACTATGGGCAGCAAGCCTTCCCCCCCAATGAACTACTAATCCCAATATGTATGGAAATGAACAAGGCCGCCTACGAAATATCACATTAGTACACCGGTATTAGACAATCATAATGGAATCACTTCGCCCTCAAATAAAGCAATCAGACATCTCCTTCAATTAAACATCTGATATGAAGGCAGGGGGGGGGGGGACTGGTGCTGCACCGCACTGATCCGATTGGTATGCATTACAATGAGGCCGCCGCGTTTAACGAACAAACCACACACAACAACAACTGGGACAGACCGGGATGAGGGAAAGAGTGTGTGTGGTGTGTGTGTCGCACCCACATCAGGGCTAATTGTCGCAGGCAACTCCGGCGGGCAGCCCCGTGAATAGCGACGGAGCTCCAGCCTTCTCCGTTGGCATCCTCTGCTCCGCTTCCCCGTTTGGTTCAAAAGGAGGAAAAGGCTCAGATCATTGTAAATCTGTGCTTTGATTTCACACACACACACACACACACACACACACACACACACACACACACACACACACACACACACACACACACACACACACACACACACACACACACACACACACACACACACACACACACACACACACACACACACACACACACACACACACACACACACACACACACACACACACACACACACACACACACACACACTACTGCTACTGTTTAAACATGAGCCTTTCCCGCCCACCCCCACTCTGCCTCTCTTTTTTGTTGTATTCTTACCACGAAGCCCCTGTTTGGTATGCAAGTGTTGACACCACCCCCCCTCCCCGCCCCCCGCCTGCTCTCTATCACAAACTATTTTGGAATCGGCATCGTTCTCAGCCTGCTGCAATTTCCTCGCTGCTTACATTATTCATGTGTGTGTGTGTGTGTGTGTGTGTATGTGTGAGTGAGAGAGGACAGGAGAGGGAGAGGCAGTTAAAAAGTTGAGGCTACAACTGATGAGAATCAGAGCTGACAGCAGCCAGAACAACAACAACAACAACAACAGTGGCACACACATCACTCGGTCCCAGCGTGGACCTCGGTGGTTTTGGGTTTCTGTTCGGGGCATTTGATGATATCACTGAGACATGCTGAAAGAGTCTATGACGAGGCAAGCTCAGGTCAATGTGCTCCTCCCAGATGAGAAAGACCCCCCCCCCCCCCACACACACACACCCTCTTTATAAGCTTCACAGTCTGGAAATATACACGCGGGACACGACCACACAGTAAAAACTCATCAGGAATACGTAAACACGTTTATTTGAGACAACAGAAAGTCATTCAACAACACAATGTTCAAGTTATTTTTTCTGGAGCTTTCAACCAGAGAACCCAGCTTGCTCCATTCTCACGGAGTCGGCGTCTCACATGGCACTTTGAGAGGACCGAGTATAAACGCTCGGCTGAGCGAGTGGATCCCGAGTCGGTCTGAAATCGCCGCTCCGGGTATTTTGGGGCGTAAACACGAGAATTTCAAGGGAATCGTGGAAATCCACCTCGGGGAACTTTGAGCCTCTGACGTCATTAAACAGCGAGCCGTCTGACCTTTGGGGGAAAGAAGAGGCAGAAAGGCCCAAAATGGAGAAAGCTAGAGAAGCTTATCAGCTGATTGGCACGATGCACTCCTATCAAACTCTTCCGTCGAAGTATAAATCTCCACAAAAGAGGAACGGTTCGCAGACAAACAGGAAACAACGCTACCAATGCTTCATAAAAATCTGAATTGAAACGATCCCGTTGGCAAGCTTTTTGTTCCCGCCTCTCTCTCTACAATAAGCCGTGTTGAATGAAAGCATGTACGACACAGAACAGGAGGACACGGCACGGTACGGAAAACAGAAAACAGAAACGCTACCTAGTCGGTGCAGAGCTCTGCCGCTGCAGTAGCTCCCCCGTTAGCTCTTCACAAAGACATTTGGTTTGCCCCGTCCGCGGCTTTAAACGGCAGACTTTTCATCTCAATGAAGATTATCTGTGATGTCGCCATCTATTGCCGAAGGAGGTCACGCAATGGGGATTGAGCCGATGGCCAACTGCTGCAAGTATTGCAACATTAATACTCTTTATTAATACTGCAAATATAATCTGTCATTCACGGCTAAAATCAAACACAACAAATCTTCCCTTATTTACACACAAAAATTAAGTTATGCAAACAATTAGGACAAATAGCACGACTGCTGAACTCTTGGCACAATTCCATTGTTTTCATTGCATTATAAATTGTAAATTGACCATTTTAACAGCTCCTGAGACGGCATGCAGACAGACACATCCACGAAGAACGAGCCACTAAAGCAGTTGAGAGCCGACGGGGGAAATAGTTCACTCATAAAATAGTTTATACACTTGACTGACAAAGTCACAACTGCAGTGGCGACTTGCACGTTCTCAAAAAATCATTTATGTTCATGGAGGGAAAAACTCAACAAATCTTCACCTTCATTGGCAAAGAAGAGCTCAATAGCAAATATGTAAAAAAGAAAAAAACATGATTTCTTTCAACATGTTGAGTTACAAGCGACTCAGCAATGTTTTACTTTTTAGTTATTTATGTTATTATTTGCTGAAATGTGTGAAAACCCAAACAAAAATATGAGAACGTTTTTTTCTCCAGATTTGACGATTAGATTTAACGTCAGATCCAGATTGGATCGATGCTACCGACACCCCACCTTGTGTGAGATTAAACAATATTAACGAGCAGCAAAGCATTGAGTTCATGTCACAGACTTCTTTCTAAAGGAACTAAAGGAGTTCCAGACGCTGCCTCCAGGCCTCGCCGTGGTTTCTCCGTTGACGTGCCCCAGTGGGAGCTGGGAGGCGGGAGATGGAGCCGGACTCCGAGAGGAGCCCTCCACACCGCCACGGTTCAGAGCCATGTGTTCAAATAAGAAGAGGAAATAATGGGCCTGATCCCAGCTGGGCACTGTGCAGAGAGGAGACGGAAGAACAGCGAGGATTGCTTTTATGTCTTCTCCCCCCACACAACGTTTTTTCTTTTTCTTCTTCTTCTCTTTGTAAAACCCCCGCTCCCGCTCTACTGAGTCACACCGCGCTCTGTCGAGCTCTTGGTGCTCTTCTTGCTCTTCTTCTTCTTGACCCGGTACACGTGGAAGGTTTTGTTCTGGAACGTTCGGGTGAACAGAGCGCCGTACGCCGCCGGCGTGGCCTCCGCCGCCTCCGTCTTGATGGCCTCGCAAAATCGAGGGTGGGCGGCGGGGACGAGGTCCGGGTCGTTCTCTCCCGCTCCGTCCATGATCTGATGGGGAAGCAGAGCGGCCGCGTCGTCATCAAGAGAAGTGACGGCAGGTGCACCGATGCATCATCGCCACAATTAGCTGCTGTTTTACTTCTTAGCGTTAGCTGGAGATGTTTTTAGTATCACTCTGGACCAATACTCGCTGTTCTCTTTTTAAATACCATAGAGTTAGTCGTTTTTATAAAATAGTAATAATCTATACTCAAGGCTTCCTGAATGAGGGATTTGCTTTCTGGGAAAAAAAAGACAAACACATGAAGAAGGTAAAGAAGGACGGAAGGACGAACAAAACAAGAGGGAAAGAACACAAAGGAAGGTGAGAGCGAGAGAAAAGGACAGGCGCATGGAAACCCGGCGTTCCCTCAATAAAGCTGTCTGTATGTCAGATGTTGTGTATGCTGTCTGACATCACACACACACACACACACACACACACACACACACTCCGTGTTTCATGTGTCAAAAACAGCACACTGAGTGAGCCAGACTGAAGCTCGTCTCGCCTCTGGTAATTCAAATAAATAAACCAGCGCGCCGCGTCCAACATCAAAATGAGGAGGCGGTGGCGGTGAATGAAAAGAGGGGGCGACGGCAACCGAGTTGAGAAGTAAGACTATTGATCTCCGCTGTCACAGAAGCCGAGACATGACTCACTCCCGATGAGTCGGGGTTAAATAAATGCCACCCACGTGCCCGTTGGCCAGGTCCAGCAGGTCCCTCAGCCGGCAGCCGCGGCGGTGCCGCCGCTCGTAACAGATGCTGTTCTCCAGCACCACGTAGTCGGCCCCGGCGGCCCTCAGGATGCCGTGGACTTCCTCCGGGGACTGGCGGGCGTACACCTGATACACCTGCACACACACACGGAGAATAGAAGCGGATTTATGTTGGTCTGTGCGGATTTTTGATTGCTCCCCCCCCCCCCACTTCCTAAAGATCGTCTTGTGTTAGGATTTAACAGCGTATTGTTGGAAGGAGAACAACTTCTCTCCTGGAACTCGATTACCGGACGCATCTATTTTCTGAATCACAGTTTTGTTGGAAGTTTAATTATAACAATCAAGATGGAGAACAACAAGCAAAGTGATTAAAACATAACAGATCTCTACTCTGTACAATCTTGTTTTGGTTCATCTGGTATTTGTAGCAGAAGAAATAAAGCGTTGGACCATTTTCACACAACAACAGATTTAAATGGAAGATGAAGAACCGGATTGTTAAAACTCAAAGTTTCAAAGCAGACTGGGGGCTGTCGCTTAAATAAGGGCTGGAACATCAAAGGGACAAAAACAAGTTGCAACTTTACTGCATTCACAAAGACGCAAAACAAAAACTGAAACTTTCCAGGAACAATTGTAACGATTAGAATCACGACACCCGTCAGCGAGGACGACTCGACACGGTGTCCGAGACGCCGGGTCAGGATTCACCGGCGTAAACTAGCGAATTAACAAAGTGATGGCACCACTGTCTGGGCCGCTGATACGACAAAAAGACAACATCTGCTCATATTTTAATGAAATAACATAAATCTGAATTATTGAATTGGACTGTCCTGTCCAGGTCCCGTCAAACCTCAGAACAAACAGCACGTAGCAGCTGAAGTATGTGCCTGACCAGAAGTATTACGTCTGCTACTCCACACACACACACACACACACACACACACACACACACACACGCCGGACTTGTTTTGGGAAAGGCAGAGTCATTTTGGGTTCCAACACGTGTGGGCCGGGGAGGACTCCCGCTGTGATTGCAATCGCATCGAGCTTGTATTTTACGTGTGATCAGAGAACAAATCCTCCCGAGAGAAGGTCGTTGGCTGATTATTACTTCACCACACATCCAATTTTGAGTGACGCTAACAACGCAGATATTTAATTTCTGAGCAAACGAGATCATTTCACAAAGATCAGCGCGACTGAACACGCTGGCGTCCTCAGAGTTTGGTGGCAACAGAAGGGAAGTCATCAACACAACGAATTATAATAAACAAACAAAATTTAAACAATGAGTTCATGTTATTCTTGTAAAGAATTACCTTCGCATTGAAAAAGCGGAAGGTAATGTTTTGATCGCCGTGTATTTATTTATTTATTTGTATGCGTGTTATTCGCATAACAAAAAAAGTATTAAACCGAATCCCATGAAATTTGATGGGATGATTGGTTATCATCCAGGGACCATTTGATTAGATTTTGGGATCGATCGGGTCAAAGGTCAAGGTTATGAAAAGGTCAAAATCTTCATTTTTATCCAATTGGCATGCAACTAATGCCAAAATGTTCATAATTCAATGCCCAATCTTGTGGTATGCGAAGGTATGCGCTCTACCGAGTGCCCATTCTAGTTTGTTTTGCTTTCCTCTGCACCAAAAATTAAACGGGGCTAATTGTGTTGCGTTTGCGCTGTGCTGTCCGCGGCGATGGTCCCGCGATAGCACTCGCAGGTTACGGTCCGTCTTTTTGTGTGTCCTCCATACTGTGCTGAACGAGGAGGGAGGGGGATGCTCAAAAGGGGACGGAGATTCAAACCGCATGAGAACTGTAGCGGCAGTCTGTGGGCGGAGCTTCGTCGGTTGACCAGATTCAGACCTGACTCAACTCGGACCGAGTGTCAAGAAGACCCAGTGACTCTGACTCTTTATTGTTTCATCAAAATATTACAATGTACTGATGTTTTAGCATCCATGCCAAGCTGAATCTAATACGTTTTCCCTCACGATAATGTACAAACGAAATTTGAATTAAAAAGAAAAAATATATATTTGGATGAAAACAAATGGATGAACGCTTTTGAAATCCCACACAGCTCTCTGAGAGGCATATATGTCATGCTCTCGAAAGTAAGTCTGGTGATATTCTTATTCTTTTTAATCAAATAATCTTATGCGTTAGGATCTCTGTCTGCTCCTGCTGTTTTTCTCCTCTGTTGTCCCCTTACCTCCTCTCCTCATGTGTGTTGTCGTTGTGCCATGTGCTTTTGTTTTTGTGTCTCACCCGCAGTTTCCCTCCCCCGAACTCCGCCCACTGTCACGCCTCCCTCCAGGAGAGCCAGCTGGGGCTCATCTCACCTGATCATCTCCAGCTGGCTTATATACCCCGGGTCCTGCTCTTGCTCACTGTCAGGTCGTTAGTTTACCAACCCGAAGCCGGTCCGTAGGTCCATCCACTCGCCCTGGGAGTTTTTCTTCCCGTCCTGATTCCGTAACCTGTACTTTCTTTTTTCCGCTCAGTGTAGAGACACGGTCAGCCAACTCTGACTGTTTTTCCTTTTTTTTGAGTGTTCGGTCGAGCTTCCCTCCCGACCTCGGAGCAAGAGACTTTGGCCCCGAGACCCCTGCAGTTTTGTTATTCTGTTTTGCCTTGTCCTTTTTTTTTGGAATAAAGAGCTCTGGTTGAATTCAAGCTGTTGTCAGTGTGCGTTTGGGTTCAATCTCCATATCAACTCATAACATTATGAATCTCGACAACAAATTGATCAAAGTATCATCTTTGTGTCCGGATCCCGATACGCCTCACTCTGCTGGTGCGGTCCGAACCTCTGTCTAAAGCATGATTGGTCACAGGAGTGTGATGCACCTGGTGTGTTATGCTCGACTACTTCTGCCTGGCACATGACGCTGAAGTTGGCTCGCTCAGCTCACCGTTAGCAGAAGTTAGCCTAGACAGCTTTTTGACTTCAGCCGTTTATCAATTCCAAGTACACTGAGTACAGACTTGTGTTCCTTTGGAGTCTGGTCTTGTGAGTCCGGACTCTCGAGGACGCAGGACGGTCTTTCTGGTCTTGTGACGTCACCACATCAACTGTTCTTGCTCATGAATTTACTCCACTTATTCACTGTAACATACTTTACAGTGGAGTAGAATGTGTTGCGGTGTTCACTGTTGTTTGGCGTAGGCTACGAATAAACGGTAATAACTATACAACGTCTCGTAGCTTTCCTGACCCAGGGTCACTACAATATGAAGTTATTAATCTTAACCCTCAGTCAAATTGACGTAACATTATCTTGTAATAAATAATAAACTCGTTGTGCTCTTTAGATCCTCCAAGACCTAATTATATCTCATGTTTAGCCGCTACGGAGACGTCAGAGCCAGCGGAGCATTTAAAAAAAGTCCTGCCGAGATCAGGCTTCTCTCGGCGCCCGGAGCTCAGAGGTCCCGCGAGCAGGACCACAAATCTCCGTCGCATATCCTTATTAGGCTGAATCTCGATAAACCGACCACAGATTTGATGCTTAAACTACTAACTTCTCGGCTGAAAACATCCTTAAATTACATTCCGGGACTCAACAACAGTATTTAGAGTGTACAGACAAGAATGCATAATAAACACGGTTCGTCTACAGGTCCAAGTGCTAGGGATCGATTGCTTCTGTCTTGCTCCCCGACTTGACCAATCCTGTTCAACAATGAGGTTCGGACCGCCCAGCTCATTTGCATACAAGGACACAAAAATGTCACACATAAATAAAAGAAAGAAATACGTGTGGACACATAAATAGATATAAATAAATGAAGAAATACGGAAATGTAGAAATACATTTATTTAATGATGTCCTGTTGAGTTATAACTTATATTTATTCATTCCTGTATTTATTTATTTATACATTCATTCTTGTATTTATTCATGAATTTATTTATTTATACTTAAGTCATTTTAAGTCCTCCATACTCTGAAAAAATCTAAGAGGAGGAGCCTCAATGTGCCCCCCCCCCCCTCTCCACCCATCTGCAGTGGATCAGACACTGGACAAATGGAACCGAGCGCGTATGTCGTATCCGTCACTGAACGATTGCTCTGTTGCTCTGTTTGAATAAAACAAACAATCCTGCTCTGCCTGCTTGATGCCTCCGCGTATCGTTCATCACGTACTCCTCTCCGACACAACCCCGGGAAAACAACCTATCAGGTCAGAACAGACATTGCATCACGCGACATGTAAAGACAACCCTTTCACCAAGTGGCATTCAGATCAAAACGGCCCACCTGTGTAGCTGACACTGGATTTACCTCAAAGTCTACATGTTCTATTGACTGTGCTTGCGCCATCTTGCTGCCCCTCCCCCTCCGTGTGTGCGTGTGTGCTTGACAGTATAATGCAGACTCCACTACCTGCTTGGTCCTCTCCCGCAGGTCTTTATCTTCGTAATGGGGGTGGTTAGTGAGAACCCTGCCTGTGCACAGCTTGATGCCGGCCAGCAGCTGCATGCTGCCCGCAAACACCGCCGTCTTCGACGTCTTTGTGCTGTGGACCAAAAGGAGGGAGGGAGAGAGAGAAGGGCCCCACTGTAAATATGCACATACATATAATACATACCAAGACACATGGTTTGCTGTTTAAGGGCTTTGAGAGTGAGGTTACGACCAGAGAAGAGAGGAAAGACGTTCTGCTGTTTGAAGGAGTTGGAAAACGTAAGAAGGATGCAGCCAGTCATTCAACATTTTGTTTGCTTTAGTTCGCTTTCCAGCTCTTATTCCTCCACATTATTGAGCTGTCTGTATTCAAGGCTATAATTGGGACACACTGATGGCATTTTAAATGGTTTCTCTCAGAGATGTGGCTTCAGGGACCACAGACAAAGGCCTTCTTTGTGCGCATTAATTGAATCGCCACAAGAGCAAACCGTGAGGTTTCTGTGTGTTAACCCTGTTAAACCCTGTTTTAGTAACGAAGCAATTAAAGTAGATACAAATAAGGCAGAGTCTACAGCCAGGCGAGCGTCTCAGTGAGGCTGGACTCCGGCTCCACGGCGCTCTGACCTAAACGCTAACGATGCCGATGTTTAGCACGTATGAAGTTTGACATGTTCACCATCTCTGTTGATTTGGTGATGAACCAAAAGTATTGGACAGTTAAACAAGTTGAGCTGCCGATGATGCAGGAAGATAAGCCAGAGGATCACATCCATGTGGACAAGGATGTCTGTCCACACTATGGATGTGGAGCCGGTCAGCCTCATGGTGGAACCCTGGGACTGTCACCAATGACACTAGAACACATTGTCTGATGTCCAATTGTCTGGGAGCCGCAGATGGCCCGACAAAATGTTGTGCCAAATCCATCGAGCAGATATCAAGATACTTTACACAGGGTTCTTACACATTTTGACCGATGGATTTCCATCACTTTTCCATGACTTTTCCAGGACTTTAAACCAAATTTCCATGACCAAACTGAAATCTCGGTATAAACATGAAAACTGTAGAACATTTTGCGTATTGAGAGCTATCGCTGGCTTATATTTTGAGTGTCTTTCTTTAAAAAATATATGAATTATTTTAAACTCGGCGTGAATGAACACGTACACCCCGGCACGTTCGCTCCGCTCGGCAACAGCCAATCGACTTGTGCCTCCTGCACCTCGAGCTAATCACTCGAAATCCAGACTGTTTGCTGTCCTGGCTCCTCAGTGGTGGAACGAGCTCCCCACTGACATCAGGACAGCAGAAAGTCTCTACATCTTCCGTCGGAGACTGAAAACACACCTTTTCCGACTATATCTGGATTAAAACACAGATTAGCACTTCAGTGGCACTTAGATAGCACTTACTTATGGTACTTTTGTAGTTCGACTATGTTGAGGAAATGTTACTTCCTGTATTCTTGTTGTTCTTAGTTTGTACTCTAGGTTGAAATGCACTTATTGTAAGTCGCTTTGGATAAAAGCGTCTGCTAAATGACATGTAATGTAATGTAATGTAATTTTAATAAATTTCCATGACTTTTCCCAAACTTTTATGATTTAAGTTTTTTTCCATGACTTTTCCAGGCCTGGAAATGACCATTTTAAAATTCCATGACTTTTCCAGGTTTTCCATGACCGTACGAACCCCGTTTACAACTCCGAAGACCTCGAGGTGCTGGTGGAACACGTTCACAGGATTCGTTCTCTGGGTGCTCTTGAGATATCGGTATCAACTGCAGTGGCATGCCATCCAATAGTATTTGAGATGTGTCACCATCACGGTGAAGCTGGAACAACGGTCATGGGATCACCAAAACATTCATCCCCGGGGGGGGGGGTCTTGCATGTCTCCATGTGGTGGACAACCGACCGAGAGAGCCTTGATGCTTGCATGGCTAAACAAATCAATCAAATATGTTGTTTCCTAAATCACTTAGTCACTCTCCTCGTATATAGGAGGGCGATAAAACGACGGATTGCAAAGACAAAAAAAATCAAACATAATTACTCTTTACCGAGGCCGTGGCGTTCGTCAACATTTATGACCCGCGGAGCGGCTTCCTGAATGAACCCCCCAGGCGGACTGCGATGACAAATTGCTCTCTTCTTTTATGATGCGACATGAGGGAAAGCTGATGCTGGGGGGCCAAAGGAAGAGGGTTCAAAAGTGGAGCATCGACAACGCGGCGTCACATCTGTCAGATATGAGCGTGGCGACCATGTGGCTGACTGGAGACCAGCGCTCGTTTGCATTTCAGGAACTTCTTCTGCTGAGCACCAGGTCGGGAGTTTCCCGGTAAGAATTACGACACGAACGCTCATCGACAACAGGACACTGAGAATATCGTGTGAACTACGATACGACAAGAATGCGGCGCAAGCCTGAATTATACCTTCCAACTATGATTCTGCCGACAAGACACATTTAAAAAAAATGAAAGCAAAGCGGCTCCGAGTGCAATGATTCACATCCAGCAAACCGTCGCTCAGAATGAATCCCCCCCCCACACACTTCCAGATAATGAGGGAGAGCGGGATTCAAACCCTGATTAGAAGTGACAGAACAACACGCATCCACATCATTATAGACAGAAATGCCCTGGTTATAACAGTCCAGCTGTCCATGTTGTATGATCGCTGTGTGTGTGTGTGTGTGTGTGTGTGTGCGTGCTGCACACTAATGACTCGCCACAAGCCTTGTGTGCACACACAGTATATGTGTGTGTGTGTGTATTCATATGGTGCGTGTTCTCGGGGCAAATGTGTGGGTTGACGTCCTGCCCTCCTGACCTCTCGTTGAAGTGGGTCATTGCCATTCCCGGGGTGAATGCAAGTGTGTGAACTTGGAGATACTGGCTTGCTTGTATTTCACTCTTTGTGTTCACAGGTTTGTGCACTTGGGTTTCATGAGCCTCCAGAGAGCAGCGGGAGGAATGAGACACATGAAATGAAGAGGGACCAAAGAGAAACAGGGTTTGGAGGCAGCACACCCCAAATACTTCAGAATACCTTCAATGACACGGCACGACGCCGGCAGCCACAGTGGCCGTCTTTGGCGCCGTTTCATATTTTCCTCGTACTAAAGAGACAGGAGCTAAGAACGGACCTCTTTTCCGACTGATGCGGAAAAGAGGCTCTGCAGCAAAGACAATGAAAGCGTTCCCCTTCAGAGCCGAGTCATTAAAAAGACGAGAACGACTCCCCGCACGACGAGGAGCTGAGAAGGAAACGTGGACTAGTCCAGCCACAGGAGTAACTGCAGACAGTTATGTGCAAGCGTGTGTGTGCAGGGTCTGTGGCGTAACTTTACGGATCATTATTTGAGTTACTTCCACCACACACACAAGGCCAAATGCTGCTAATTTAGACGATTCGAAACGTGACAAGGAGCAGTGTGACAGGAAGACAATTAAGGCAAAGAGCAAGCAGAGGATGTACAAAATAAATAAATCGGCGAGGCGGTTGGAGGTAATCGAAAAATATATTTGCACACAAGGATTGATGTGGAGATGAATAGTGGCACGTGTTTCCCAAGAATGGATGAAGTAATTAGTTTTAATTACACTGACAAATGGAAACGACAGAACGGGTCAGAGAGAGAGAGAGAGAGAGAGAGAGAGAGAGAGAGAGAGAGAGAGACTGAGACTGTGTGATGAGCTCCATTTGCTCTGGACTTGAATTATCTCGGGACCTCCTGTGAGTTAGGAGCTTAACCTTTATTCAGACAGGGGGCAGAATCGAAGGCTGCCCTTCACCAGAACAATGACAGCATAGGTCATCTGCACAAACTATTAAAGTGAGCAATTGTTTATGGCTTTTTAATAAAGGCCGTCCTCTCCCAGTGAGGGCGGAGAGTGGAACTGGAGTGGTGACACTGATTATATACAAACCCAATAAGAGCTGGGACACCTGCTAGAATGCTAAAGGTGCGTTCACACCAAAAGCGAAACTATTTTTCGCGTCGCCCAAAACACGAGAGTTTACTCGCTCGACCATTCACCGTGTTCTCACCATGAGCGTTGAGACGCTCCACGAGGGGCGGGGCTTATCTCCGTGTCTCGTCTCCGTAAAGACCGTTATCATCTCCTTCATCCACCAGAATAACTAACCACTAGTTCTGCTTTATATTTGTCGTGGACATCCCACACACTAACGCCCTCGTGTTTGGGTTCATGACATCACCCGGAGGCTCACTCAGCTCGGTCACTTTCACCGATGAAGTTACTGTTACGTCTGAAAGACTTCCGCTTCCAGCGCGACGAGAGCGGAACTCAAGAGCTGATTGGCCCGAGTTGCGAGATGACCGCCTCAAACTGGAAATATTTCAACTCGGGGCGAAAATTGTGCCGCTGTAAACGCGTCGCTGTAAACGCGTCGCCCACATTGCGTCGCCCCAGACGCGCCGCCCGGAAAAATATTGCGTCTATCGCAGCCACAAGAGTCTGTACGTTGACTTTTCATGGGATTCAGTCGCGCGACAAAAATAGTTTCGCTTTTGGTGTGAACGCACCTTAAGGCTACGGTCACAGGAGCGTACACGACTCTGTGGGGTTATCTTTAGAATAGCCACCAGGGGGCGACTCCTCTGGTTGTGTAGAAGTCTATGACAAAATGACTATTTCTCTCTTGAATTATTCCCTCAGTAAAGATTGTAAACATGAGTTTATGGCCTCAATCTCTAGTTTCAAGTGTTTATCCATACAGCATATATAATTTAGTAAACTATGGTCTCATTTAGAGCCAGACAGAACATACATCTGGGTATGCGTTCGGGCGAGCTACAAGTTGATTGACCTCTCTAACTCGCCGTTGTCAGTTCTGGGAGTCGTGGGTGTTTTTGTTGGAGAACTTTAACCCTTTCACTGTGTGTTTTCAGAGAGAAAAAGTTAATTATAATCTTTTTGGTCACTTCTGGTGGCAAAAAGCCAAGATGGCAACGGAAAAAAATGTCAAACTCGGGGCTTCAAAGCGGGAGTGGGTGACATCACAGTGACTATGTCTCCTTCTTCTGTTAATACTAAAGATATGCATGGACACAAGAACAAATAATGAAGCAGGTGCCACTTGCAAAAGACGAAATATCAATAGAAGAATACAACTCATTACATTTTAATATAAAAACTGATTGGTGGTAAAGGAAAAAAAGGTAAAATTGTTTCCCTTCAACGGACTGGGTAACCCTTGGCGTTACTTGGGTTTAGGCAAAACAACTACTTGGTTAGGTTTAGTAAAATATGAATATTATAAGTTAAAATACATAACAAACATAATTGAATAACATTAAACAAGTCGATGTTGCCTTTCAGGAGGGCACAAACAGCCGTCTCCTGGGTGATGCTTCTGTATCTTTTTGTACCCATCCGCCCTTCTCCCCACCTGGACTGATTCTTTCTCCGTCGCTCTGAGCATCTAATATCTGATATCTCTATGTATGGCCATACATACTGACGCTAAAGGGGGCTTTGTGCATTGGTATCAGGTATCCGATGCCCTGGGATTGAGTCCAGGCTGATAAATTTGTATTTGGAAAGTTCTTACGACATTTTGTCAAAGTTAGAACTCCATTGCTGTCAGAAACTGTCTGCCGAGTCAGTTCTGGAACAGTCATAATGGCTTTCCACAAGGCACTAACAGACAACCTATTTTCCCGTTTGACTGGTAAGATACAGAGCCGGTGTTTCCTTCAAAGATGCCGACGCTTTCATTTGAGCCAATTCCCTCTGAACGGGTCTCCACGCTGAGCGGCAAGATGAGCCTCCTGAATGTGCAGCAAAACTGCTGTCAAAGCTCTCATTAATAATTTCCACCGCAGCCTTCATAGGGCTCGACCTCAGACGATACATCTCCACCCGGAAGAGGAGACGGGCTCAGAGTCAGATTTCATGTGCCAATGAATTCCGAACAAATGTGACAAATACCCTGCGATTGTGAGTTTCAAAACTGCGATGTTCAATATGAAATGAGAGAGCCACACACACACACATGTGAGCTTAGTTTGTCTTCTCCAGCCCCGCAGTGCTCTGCAGTGACATGACTGTGGTTAACCGTGAGCCCTGATAGTCTGAGAAGCGGCGGTTGATATTTAACACGTGCTTGAGCTTAAGCTGCTCCTGGACAACTCTGACCGCCTTGAACTCCTAGAGCACGTAGAGAAGGAGCCGGGGAGATCTTGATTGCGGTCGGTGAGCCCCCGTCGATGAGACGCCGCACCGCTTTTGCAACACGTCTCTAAAAGGAAAAGAAGAAAAGGCAGCGGTAGAGCTCAAGGACGGAGCGTGTGGGTTCGACCTCGCCGATACGCTTGCGACTAGAAATTAGGCGTTGGAGGCACCAGTCGAGTGGCCAGGCACCACTGGTGATGCATCGACCGCCCGTTTCAAAAGGGAACATGAGGCCGGCGCCTCGGCACAAATGAGCCTCCGCCGGTTGCTATCACGCGGTTTGTCGAAAACTGTGAAGTCGTGACGGATTGCCCGCACGTCCAACTGGGAGGAGACCCCGGGGAAGACCCAGGACACGCTGGAGGGATAATATCTCCCGGCCGGCCTGGGAACGCCTCGGGATCCTCCAGAATGAGCTGGGAAATGTTGCGGGTGAGAGGGAAGTCTGGGTCAGCCTGCTGGGTCTCTGCTGCCCCCGCGACCCGACCCCGGATAAAGCGGATGAGAATGGCTGGAGATATATATACAAATAAATATATATATATATATTCACAAATATATATATATTTATACACACACACACATATCTGTAGATATATATATATATATGTATATTTATATATATTATCTATTTTTGCTTCTGCCCCTTCGTTACATTTGAGAATCTCCCGCTAAGCGCCGTCAGCTGGGGAACAGTGAGTAGCATTGAACACCTTCTCCATTTTAACACTTTCATCTGCAATGTAATTAGCGCAGCGGCAAGAAGCTTCGCGCTCCGCCCGAACCAAGGTAACTGTAGACACCCTAATCCCTCGTAGTCTAATGGGATTAGCTCCAGAGGGGAAGGGAACCCATGTCACACACACAAATAAAAATAAATTTTAAAAAGCCTCTCCTCCTCCTCCTCTACCTCGCTATGCATCTCTCCCTCTGAGCCATGACACTATCTAATAGGATTAGACCAAAATTGGCCAATTCTTTAAAAGAAAATTAATAAAACGTACATCTGGTCCGATCAGCTTCATCGTCATGATGCTGATCGGACGGAAATAATGAGCGGCAGCGGAGAAGTGAACCACAGTTGTTAAATGAACATTTCGGCCAATTGAGAAGATTTTAATCTAAAAACATTAAAGCGAAGCAAAAAAAAGAAAGAAAATAATAATAAAAGCACCTGGCAACGTGACAAGCCGTTTATGCTCATCTAGCGCAAACACAAAACGCGGTGAAGCCGGCTCGACTCTTTCGTGAACACAAAGGAAAAACATTCAGCGCAATGGTCCAGAGACGTGACGCCACACCTCTGTTCGCACTAAGAAGCCTCGCTTTTCAGTTTCCAGGTATTCATGTTCAAGAGGCCTTTTCATTCTCACCCACGCCGTCTGCGCCGCACTTCAGTTCATCCAGCATTGATCGCTGAGAGGCAGCTTCTGCTTCACTGAGGAGCGACACCGAGTTACAGACATGCCGTACAGTGTGTTCATTATAGATATATAAATATTTAAGGTACTTGCCATGAAACCGTTTTCTTCTCCTCATTCATATTTTTTTACTTTTATAAGCAAGTAACTAAGAAATGTATTTTTTATATTATCAATTGTGTCAAACTATCGGCTCAAAGATCCACTTGAGAAGCCGTCACCCAGCTGCTAAGACTCAGTCTTGTTTGACACAAGAGGGTCCGCACACATAATGAGGTCCACTTCGGCTAAAAATACCTGTGTGAAAGTGACTCCTGATTACAAGCGGTCACTTGTAATTCTAAATTGACAGAGCTTTTACCGCGATTTACAGATATATATTTTTAACAACACCATCAGTTTTTATTATCTTATTTCTTCCGAATAGAGATGCACCGATAACGACAATAATATCGGTCCAATACTGACTCACATGGTTAGATCAGTATATATATATAGTATTTTTTTCTTTCGTTTTTTTCTGAGCGCCATTGTCTTTTTTTCCGATTCATTAAAAAAGACGGTTCATTCTATTTCTAAACCTATTTATTTTCCTTTTGTTGTGGACCTGCAGCGCGCCGCTTCTAGTTGAAAATCTATTCAGAAAAGCTCGAGTAATATCCCCGCGGACAATGGAGGAGACTTGTTTTTAGCCCGTCGGCCTGTTTCAAACTCTATATTTCGGACAGACACTATCACGACAAAGACCAAAAAGCACATTTTAGGAGCAGATTGGTCGTGCGACCTCAGAATGTCTCCGTTGAATGTCGCACTTGTTTCACCGAACGTCTGGCCCCGCCTCTCCTCGGCTGCCGGACTGAGCGGTGACGAGCTCCTCTATGCAGAGAAGTTCTTCCGTTAGGTGCTCATGGTGAAATAAAAACACCATGTAAAATAAAAAGGTAGTCGCCCAGAGGAGCAATGAGATTATAACACATAATAACACAGTTAGAGTGGTGATGTGTTGTCAAGATATTGTTGCCATAGAAACATAAATACAAAAATGATCGGAGCCATTTTTAATGAAACGATGGGGTGCAGATCTAGCCCGCGACCTGCTGCCAGAAAACATCCAGCGAGGCACACAGTTTATTACACCGGCCTTTAACATCCCTACCGGGCGACTTCTAGTCTGACCCCTGTTCACCCCGGGTCTGGAGGAGGGTTGCAATAAAAATGAAAACCAGCTTGAGATCCGAACAATCCCAGTTCATCGTGTCGGTCTGAACGGACTTTAACAGAGGTGTGACGTACAGATGTGCAAACACGCGCACACACACACACCAGCCAGAATACAGAGCCATTCCATATCACAGCTTCATCTCTGATGACAACCCCCCCCCCCCCCCAAGATGGGTAGAGCTCTGCCAACAGCTGGGTCCTCTCCAGCACCCCTGAGTCTTAGTCATGGAGGCCCGTCGGCTCTCATCACTCATCGGCCACACTCCCCCGCAAACAATATCACACACACACACACACACACTTCAATTTGTGTGTGTACCTTATCCAGGTCATGAGCTCCACAGTGTCTGGATCAAAAAACTCCCTCAGTTCTGACAACTCCTCCATCAGCTTCGGCCAGAACTAGAAGGAAACAGACGTAAAGCAGAGCTTCAGCGACGCATCTTAAATAACATCTCTTCACTGATCAGAACACCGGGAACGTGATCGCCACTTGGACTCTTCGGACTGGTCACTCCGGGTCTTCCGTCACGATCCAATTGCTTGTGACCATTTTCTTCCATATCATTTTATTTTTCACAACATAATGACACCGACTCTACACAACGGTGAACACAGGCCACGGAGAAACAACATTGACATACCTTGTAATACAGGCATCCGACCAGCAGCAGCGGGGCCCCGTGTCTGACGAGCCTCAACTGCAACATTTGAGAAAAGAACAACGGCGGTGAGGAAATGAGAGCATAGAACCGGGGTGCGAGTCAAACAGAGACACACCTGAAAATTAAGACAAGCACAAAATAAGACAACAGACGGGGCACAAGTATCCCTTCTGATCTGAGCCCAATGCTGCTGCGGGCGTGTTATGTTATGACCACACTGACACCTAGTGGCCTCACCAGAGCGGGGGCTGTGGAGTCGATGCAACTAACTGGGCAGTTTTAATCACAGAAGGGGGGGGGCACACTTTTAAGTGTCTCCCTCACTGGTGATGGGTCTAATGTGTGTGGTCACTAGAACCTTGTGTATGGAGCCTCAATGCCAACAAAACGCCATTCAATGTTAACTTGATGTCTATCTGCAGGATTTTGTTTGGGCAAAGTTGTTGTAGCGCTGCTTTTGCTGCATTTGGTGTATTCTTTTACATGAGAGCACTGTTTTATAGCTAAAGCTTTTTTAACTCATGAAAATAAGATGAAGAAGTACAGATGGTATTGAAACTAATGAACTGGCCATTGCAAAGTGGACAACAGTCAACCTACGCACACATGTTCAAATTAGTCCTGTACTTACACTGTACTATATATAAATTTGTACAGAAAATACGTTAAATATGATCAATCTGTACACCTTAAAGCTGCAACAACTTTTTTTGGGGGGGAGAATAACATTAGTATTAATTAGCAGTCCTGATGGAGTTCAAAGGGGCTAAACCAGTGGTTCTTAAAGCCCCATAATGGAGTTTTTCCCTTTTAGCGCCCCCTTCAGTTTTGGAGGTATTTAACGTTTACTTCAGTGTCGTAAATACCCAGTTACGATAGATGCAGCCTCGCATACACTTGTATTGATGACCAGACGAAGTCAGAAACCAAGAAATGATGTCAACCGATAAGGTAAGAATATTCAAAGATTTTACATAAATATGACTGCATAGTTTTATTCATTGTGATATCGGAGATGAATGCTAACATAACCAAAAGAATGACAACATTTAGTTTAGATGAAATACCGATCGCGTTTTCAGCCTATAGACGTTGTTTTCTAAATGTTTGAATGTGGAGTACGTGTGATCGAAGACAATATTGTTGACAACACCAAAAAGCTACATATTCATAATTTACATTGGAACGTGTAATTCATTACAAGAGACTTTGCTTGTTCGCCCTTATACTGGAGCTGCGAGCGTGGACTGGCACTATATGACATTGCGTAATCACTGCCAGAAAGCAGGTCGAAGTACATCCGCCCCGGAGCGGGCGGCCCCAGAATCTTACATAGCGGAGTTATTTCCCCACAGACCCCCGATGGCAATAGCGGAGGCGCAAATCGCCATATTAAAAGTCATTGTAGCGGCACAATTTTTTTCAAGCTGTTATTTTAAGGTACAATTGTTGCATAATGTTACTTTAACCTGGGGGTTCGGCGGGTCACTGTCAGGGGTTCGGCAGGGGTCAAGACACACACGGTACAGCCCGGTTCACACGAGCAATATCGAGCCGTGATTCTCGGTTGTCAAAAAATTGTCTGCCAACACACCATTTTTCTTCGCCGTGTTATGCTGCGTTCACACATAAAGCGTTGCGAAGTCCGTGCACAGACGTAAATAGAACATAAAGAGCAAAGCCAAAAATTCGCCCGACGCGATCAGCGTCGAGATGCTCCGCCATTAGTGAATCTAACTGGCTGCTGCTACTCTAGTAGCGCTGGAAGCAGCAGCCATCCAGACGTAGAGCTGTGTGAGCCTACGGGTGATGTGATGTATACATATGTATGATATTAATGTGATGAACCCAAACACGAGGGCGTTAGATGTTCCAACGTTTGTGGGATGTCCACAACAAGTATACAGCAGAAATAGTGGTTATTTATTCCATGGTGGATGCCAGGAAGATAAGCCACGCCCCCTCTAAGGCGCGAATGAAGAAACCACAAATCGTCGTGCGAGTAAAGCGCTGCGAAGGTGTGGACGCAGCATTAGATTCGAAAATATTTAGTTGCTTCGTAAAAATGTGTGACACAAAATAAATTCAGCCCACTCGTATTATTCGTGATGTCACGCTCCGCTTGGCTCTGATTGGCTGCAGCTGGTCACGCCACATTTGATATCCGTGCTGCGAGGAACTTGGCCGTTGTGATTATACGCAAGTTGGGATTTTCTTTTAATCTTTCAATCATACTATGTCGAGCAAAAAAAGAAAGTGTTTGGACGAATAGGTACAATATGGAATCACGTGTATAAAGGAGCGTGGTGGGAGTCGGAGTCCTCACTGGCCATGTTGAGCAATTCAAGTTTAGCACCGGAAAAACCAAAAGGAACACTTCCTAAAGCTGCCTGGAGACGTACAAGAACACTGAATTCAAGGTGAGGAGAGGCGACTCTGCCTGTTCTCGGCTTGTTGCCAAAAATGATACGAGAGGCACTTGACGAGGTGAAGCCGCGCGTCTCTGAACTTGTAACTGAAAGGCAACAGCAAAAGTCACAAGGAAATATTCAGAGTTATTTTTTGGGGAATTCATGTTTTGTTGATTTTGTGTAGAACTCATGCATGGTTCATTTTGTGCACTGATAAAATATACACCTATGTTTTGAAGAAATCCTATTGTATTCTTCCAATGACGAAGGGTTCGGCTAATGCACTGATGCAGCATGTAGAGCAGAAGAAGACTGGAGGCAGGGGATGTTCTTCACTACCAGCTACATCTTCCACATCACACACAACCATCTCATCTGTTGTTATGCAATACAGAAATAAGTCGTGTTAAATGCAGCTTTCACAGCTAAATGTGTGAAACTGGGTGTCATAAGTGTGCGTCTCAGAATTAGCTTACGAAAGCAAACCTTACCAGAACTTTACTGTTGCAGCGTAGAGTGTTGAGCAGCAGAGTCCACAGCTCCGTCCCACACACCCCGTAGGCCGCGACTGCACACATGTGACCGGTCCATATATACTTCATCCTGACAGGGAGACACAGGCAGTAGTTGGCTGTTGGAAAGTCTTTGTTTTTTCTGTCTCACCTGGTTTCCCCTTACTGTTTATGCTGGCGTGTATGTGTGTGTGTGTGTGTTTCTCTTTTGTTTTGATGCCTGGACTTCCGGACGTTTCCCTCGGGCCCATCGGGATCATTACATTCAAACAAGACGACCACAGCTGTCGTCAGTCGGCCTGCCGACGTGGCAAAACGGTTCCAGGGTGCTCAGACTTCATTTAGTGTCTGGAACGCGGCAGATTCAAAGCACATGGATTTTGACTTCTCATACAAATGAGAAAAGGATTGAGTGAGCGCCACGGAGAAGACTGAGGGGAGGAAATGAGCTGAAACCTTGTTGACAGGTGCAGAGATGGAGCCGACAGAGAGAGAGCGAGAGAGAGAGAGAGAGCATAAGGATATGCCGCCTCACAGAAAAAAATCTCTGTACCTTTTTTCATGCAAAGGAGCTGTCTGAACGGAACGAACGGCTCTCTGCACTTTTGGTCTTTCGCTCTTCATCAGCTTTTGAGTGAAAGTGCTAAAAATCAAATGTGTCAGTTTCTGCACTACCTGGAGGCTGCCGCCGCATGAAGGGCTCTCGGATTGGTTCTCCCTTTGCATTTTTTTTTGGTGCGATTTTCCTTGACTGCTTGCCAAAGAGCCAAAAGTTAAAAGCAATTCTGCTTTCACAATAATGAATGACGCACGTCGAGCGGAGCGGCCCGTGTTCCCAGCTGGAGAATGCGCTCAACTCAAGGGACAGACCGACAATGACGCCACGCGGGGTTTTTGTGGCGTTTTTTTGGAAGGATGAAATAGAACCATAGTTACATACTAACTTGCGTTTTTGTTGTTGTTGCATCCAGCGTCGCTGCCCCCTACTGGCCAAGAGGAATAATGTAAATGTAGGTCATCAGCAACACTTTTCAGGCCAGGAAGTTGCTTCCTGATTAAAATACACGAATGCTAATGAAGTCAGGGCTCTGGATTCTGGCATCGAGGACCTGGGGCCTCGGTGGCGGTGCCATCCAGAGGGAACCGGCCTTTGGTCGATGCGGTGAGGTGAACCAGAGGAGTGGGCCACTGGGTGTGTGTGTGCCACGAAGAGAGGGAAGGCACAAATGAACGGGAGAAGATTACGGTTCCTCGTAAATAAACACCATTTTCGTTTCGACTTTCCCAACAAGGAAACGGCCGTGGCATCTTTTGAGACACATTTTGTGTGTGGGTTTACAAAATGGTGTTGTGAGGATGCTTTACGTACGTGGCATCTTTTAACGTGACGTCCCCTACGCCCAATCCGAGCATGTACGTTTCACAGTTAAACTCCTGGAACAAAATAAGTCGGGTCCTACATTGACTCTGATACTTTAATTCCCAGAACTACGAAGCCTTACATTGCAAGACAAATGCTGTTTCTTTATTTCCTGGCAACCTTTTGTCTGAGAAGTCGGCTTCAGCCTCAGTCTAGCCATCATTAAAACCCCTTTCACGAAACTGTCCCTTCAAAACAAGTCAGACCGAGGGGGAGGGGCTCAGCAAGCGGTCGGCGTGTCGTGCAAATTAACTCTGAGACGAGTTGTCTGTGCGGCGGTTCAGCATTGACTCGCTGCGCAGCAAGGCAGCGTGTGCCGCTGCGGGGCTATGCCGGAGCGGAGGGCTGATCAAGGCTGAAGTGGACCACTCAGACACTTGGTGAAAAGCATTGGAGAGGCCCTTTCCAGGATTCCAAGCATCTGCTCCACAAACATGCACAATGAAGACCCAAGCCGGCCGAGAGGTTAAAGCGCATTTTGAATCCCCCGCTGCTGCTGAGGAATGCGTTCCGATTCTGCGATGACGTGAGCTGACCTCATCGTGCTGAAGGCCAGCAGGCCGTAGAACAGCGTGTGCAACAGGTTGTAGGCCACGTCCGGACGAAAGGCTGCCGCTCCGCCTTCTCCGCCTTCTTTCCTCTCCTCGGCTGAACCGCCTTTAGGTCTGCAAACGAAAAACAACAAAAAAAGTCAGCAAGACAAAAAAAGACAGTGGCGATACATAAAACATGAAAGCCAGACGCTCGAGAAGAGAGGCAGCAGGGTAGGTGGGTGGAATTTATATTATTCAGATTTCAGGAGCTGCTCTTCAGATTTCATGAGCAGGCTCACGCACCAAGCAGACACCAGGCGAGCGCTGGTGTCTGCGGGGGTCAGCGCGTGGACAAACAGAGGGTAAAAGGGCCCGGGGGCAACGGTGTCACTCCCACGGCTTGGCCTCCCACACCAAATCAGACGGGGCACCGGCTCCCATTTGAATGCAAATGCAGTCAGAAGCTCTCCCTTCTACGTGAGGCGGGGTACACTGAATTAAATTAACTCCCCGAATTGGCTCTAGGAGGTTAGTATTCCAGTCCTCCAACGGGCAGAGGGCCAGTAGATATGCTAATGTGATTAGCTCGGAGCGAGCCCTCGCCCGCATCGCAGGCAAATTAAGCTTTGAAGCGGCAGCTGGTGGAAATATGTTTTTTCTCTTTCCGGAGGGCGAAGCGGTAACGCCGTGTCTGAATCTGCAGCCGTGTCCGGCGGACACTTTTTGTGTTCCTCCCTGCCAAGTAGAACCCACCTGAGGTTCTGCAGCGCGGCCGCCGCCAACACGGCGCTGAGCAGCAGCAGCGTGAGGGCGTAGGGGTACAGCAGCAGGGTGCCAGCCAGGCGCTCCAGTGTGTCGAGGGGCAGCAAGCCGAAGGCCTCCTCGCACAGATACAGGCTGGCATCAAAGTCCCTGCAGGTGGGAGAGAGCAAGAGAAAGAGAAAAAGAAAGAGAGTGATGAGCTCCATTTACACTGGACTTGAATTATCTAGGTTTAAGTTAAGAACGGAAAGTTATGATCGGAATACAGAAGTAATGAGGCATATTTGCCAGCTGATTTAAAATGATGCAACAGCAGTCCGTATATATATATATATATATCTTCAAATGGTTTGTAGCATTTGAATCACAAGATCGTAGCTTTCATGTCGCACCAGTACCTAACTACAAATAGCAATTGTTTAAAGTTATAGACTAAGTGTGGAGTGTACAGTTGGTAGAGTCTGCTTTAGACGCGGCCGGCCATCGGACCAGGAACAGGTTAAAAAGATATAGACCTATATACAGTGGTGGGCCGTGGGCCTGGGGCCTGGGTCTTCAGTGAGGTCCTACACAGTCCCACCCGAATTAATCCACCTCTTATTACTATCATCATGATGCCATGGCTGTAGACCAGGGCTGCTCAATACGTCGATCGCGGCGTAGTATTGGCCCGCCCCCGTCATTTTCTCTAGCACGTCTTTGTTCATTTATTAAACTAAACAGCCGTCTGATGTTGATCGTATCTACACAACAGCATGTCATTTCTCTCGGCTCTCCGTCTCGCGCGCTGCAGAATGCGCGCATCGGGACGGAGAAAAAGAAGAAAAAAAAGTCACTTGCACTAGTTTGTTCACTAAACAGGGCATTGTCGCACCCAAAGCAGTTTCACCGTGATGATAAAGACACATAACTATTCACTGAAAATAAAAGAAAGAAAACAAATAATTTGCAACATAGGCTATTTGCCATTTTATTTTGTGCCAAACATACAGACACATTTAATAAAAAATAGAATGCATTGTATGCCTACTCACCAAAGACTGATTATTTGAACACAAAATCCATCCTTCTTTCCTCAAGAAGACTTCAATGACTCTGTTGTACAGTCTATCAAATTCAGTTTCCTAGTTCTGAGGTTCTGCATTTACCTGCCCATAGGCCCCGCCTCTCAATATTGGTAATCCAATCAAAAGACGTGCAGCACTCCGCCTGCTAGCTGGCTCCTGTGCCGGTTCCGGGGCCTTCTAGAAGGCCTAGAGGAGCCAACTCTAAAGCTGATTGGTTGACACAACATTGTCATTCCCATTCACTTGAAGCTACCAGCGCCCGCAATGTTGATTCTGAAGGCCTAAGGGCAGATTTTAGCCCCCTGGCAACACACGATGGCTGAATATGATTGGATAAAAGATCTAACATAAAGACCAGCCCTCCAAATCTCAACCTGGCGCTGGCAGCAGCGCAACCAAGAGGAACGCTATGAAATTAAGAGAATAACTCTTACTCTGGGAAATAATTGAATACATATTTGTTGGAAAATATATTTAGAAAAAAATATATATTCTGATGATGTTTAGGCCAGCAGAGAAGGCCTTGCTGGCCCTGACGGCCCGCCACTGCCTATATATATACACAGGACTGTCTCAGAAAATTAGAATATTGTGATAAAGTTCTTTATTTTCTGTAATGCAATTTAAAAAACAAAAATGTCATGCATTCTGGATTCATTACAAATCAACTGAAATATTGCAAGCCTTTTATTCTTTTAATATTGCTGATTATGGCTTACAGCTTAAGAAAACTCAAATATCCTATCTCTAAATATTAGAATATCATGAAAAAGTATACTAGTAGGGTATTAAACAAATCACTTGAATCGTCTAATTAACTCGAAACACCTGGAAACACATTTTCAAATGTTTGATTTTGTTTTGCTGTTATAAATCTTTTTTTTAACTTGGTCTGAGGAAATATTCAAATTTTATGAGATAGGATTTTAGAGTTTTCTTAAGCTGTAAGCCATAATCAGCAATATTAAAAGAATAAAAGGCTTGCAATATTTCAGTTGATTTGTAATGAATCCAGAATGCATGACATTTTTGTTTTTTAAATTGCATTACAGAAAATAAAGAACTTTATCACAATATTCTAATTTTCTGAGACAGTCCTGTATATATATATATATATATAAATAAAAAAATATATTTCTCCGATGTCAGTGCATCTAAGCGAAGAAGAAAATAGCATCAAAAGCAAAAAAAGTGCCTCAAAATTACAAATGCACAAAGTAACTTTGACCTCCTAGTTCACACACATGACTTAGACGAGAAGTGTTGGTGATGATCTGGTGAACAACAACTCCGTTTCTAAGGCCGGCTTCGTCCAATCATCCCCAATCAAATTTAGATACGCTGTTGATCCGTGGACCAAGAACCACGGAGCCTGGTTCTTCAAGCAAACTGGACGCGGTAATGAAAACATCAAATAAAGAAAAACAACCTTCGTGAGTTTAAGACGAGTAAATTATTACCGATGAGGCAACTCATTCGCGAGACACAAAAGTGCACTTTCATATCGCAGATGTTTTCAAAATAAGACGCGTGGATTATCTCAATGAGGCACGAACGCATTGCATGGTTGTTGTATCTTTTACAGCGTGCATTTTACGCATTACTTCGACAACACCGCTCCTGCTTAGACAAGCCGTGCTGATGTGTAATTGATCGACGGATTGAGAGTGTGAACACACACACACACACACAAAACAAACGAGAAACGGGGACGGAGAGAGCGCTGCGTTTTCCCAGCCTCCTGAATAATTAAGAGGGAGAGAGGGGGGGGGGGGGCATTGGCTTGTCTGCTACCCTGGAGCTGCTGCTCCACACAGACAGACACACACACACACACACAATCGATAGGAGGCCTGGTGGCGTCACCCCTGACATCTATTATTCGCACACACTCAACACTCCGGGTGCTACGGCGTCGGTAATACAGTGGGGCTGCATCGAGTCAAGAGGTGCCTGAGCTCAGGCTATATATATATATGGATTGGTGAGATTTAAACGTGGCCACATTCGAGAAAAAGGAAAAATGCGCCAGTTTTCGTTGTTTGATCGTGTGTGTGTGTATATGTGTGTGTGTGTGAACTGTGCTCATGCACCCACCGGGGTGTGTGTGTTCATACCTCGTCGGCCCCAAGGCGAGCTTCGACTTGATGAATTTAAAGATGTGTTCGTCCGATCTGAGCTGAAGAGCTTTCTGAACACACGCACACACACACACACACACAGATGTACACACACACACACAGAGAGAAAGAGAGAGAGATAAGGTCATCTTGTCAAGGCTAAAAGATCAGCATGCTGCGATGTATAAATAAGTAAATATGGGGAGGACAGCACCTTGGCCAGGTAATTGATGGTGAAGGTGAGGAGGAGGACCATGGTGCTGTGGAGAAGTAGTTTGGCCAGACGAGCCAGCGTGCTTCCCGTCTTCAGCCCGGACTGCAATGAGAGATTAGGCAATACGAGGCTGTCATTCTGCAAAGAACTGGATTTTTATTACTGACAGCTATGCCGGTGTTTGTGGAGATCAACAGACAACCGTCAGTACATTCTAGATTATTCTTCAAAAAGATGGTGACTGATGTTTAGCGTGATATTTGTTTTGGGGGTGTACAACACTAATGCTACATGGCAAAATTTAAATAATTAACTTAAAATGTAGTACAACAATAATGTATCTCAGCAGTGAGTCGGGAGCAGGCTGGTGGAAACAGAGAGAAGGGCCAGTCGATTGCAGGAGAGCACAAAATGGTGACTGGCCAAGCGCAAAGCACCAGCTTGCACATTAACCAGGTGGCAGCCCAAAGTGTCATTTTGGCCATTAATATTAACTACAGCTGATATAAGTTGCCGTCGAAGGAATTTTTTTATTGAAACCTGTAAAAGCTTGAAAAAAGAAAAAAGTTAAATCTGTTGCCGGGGAGATATAAAGAGTTGATACGCTGCAGACTTTTTCTTATAACATGATTTTTTTTCGATGCTTGGACTTGGATATCAAGTCGTTGCCAAGCCAAAAGTTCAAGTCAAAGTGAAGTCGAGTCCACACCTGAAAAACTCATTGGAATGGCTTGTGCCCATTTTTTTCAATAAAACATTTCACAATAAGAGCCCGTGGTGTTGGAAACAAATCACCTAAAGCCTGAAAATAAACCTTTCCCACTTTCAGTCCGTCACATTTCTGTAATTACCTTTGCATTAAAAATGCGGAAGGTAATGTTTTGATCGCCGTGTATTTATTTATTTATTTGTATGCGTGTTATTCGCATAAGTAAAAAAGTATTAAACCGAATCGCATGAAATTTGGTGGGATGATTGGTTATTATCCGGGGACCATTTGATTAGATTTTGGGATCGATCGGGTCAAAGGTCATGGTCATCATCTTCTTTTTACCATAGCGCGGTCAATTTATATCCAATTGGCATGCAAATAATGCCAAAATGTTCATAATTCAATGCACAATCTTGTGATATGCGAAGGTATGTGCTCTACCGAGTGCCCATTCTAGTTGTTACTGTGTTGAGATCGGCTTGAACTCGATTGGAATTCTACTTTTAACTTTTATTCCACACGCACAATCACTAACCTGGAAGTGCCTGATGACGAGTGCGGCTACGATGAAGCTCAGGACCAGCGATCCCAGTATCATGGAGTTACAGAACTGGAGGAGCCACACACTCAGCAGACTGCACACTTGGACAAGGTACATAGTGGTCACCTAGAGGGAACAGCACGCACACACACACACACAAATACACACACAGTGAAGTGCGAATAAAGCCAGTTCCTACCATGTCACACATGCACTTCAATGAATACCTGCAAAACAAAAACACTTTCTAAGTGGGAGGTAGTCACGACTGTGCCCTTAATTTACCGAGACTAAAAGAGCTATTAACCGAGGGACTTTCCGTTGGCTGAATGGCGCCACTTGAAAAGACATCCAATATACTACATCTCCAAATTGTCCGGTCCTTCTCGTACCTGTGTGGTCGTCAGGAAT
The DNA here is from genome assembly GCF_029220125.1 of Pseudoliparis swirei. Classification (NCBI taxonomy): domain Eukaryota; kingdom Metazoa; phylum Chordata; class Actinopteri; order Perciformes; family Liparidae; genus Pseudoliparis; species Pseudoliparis swirei. The sequence goes on along the minus strand of NC_079391.1, from coordinate 23,551,159 downwards.
TCGGCACAGTCCATTGTGTAGATGATGAGCGCCTGAACCAGCAGGATGAACTGGTTGAACTGCCACGTCAGACAGAAACAGAACGTTGTCACGTACATCAACCACACCACCACCTTCTGAGGAGGGGAACACACACACACACACACACACACACACGTTAGTCATGTAAACTGGTGACGGTTGATCACAGTTGATGGGTCGGCTGTAGGGATGGGTTGTTATCGGATAGCATTGCGGATTGGGATAAATACCCTTTAAAAAAATAAATGGATGATGTTACATTTTTCAATATTGGAATAATGGTAAATATTGTCATGTGCCGCTTGCTCACTATGGTAAAATAGTGACAAAATAGAGCCCGATTATAATTTATAGAAGTTATCACGAAAGAAAAAATAGACTCATACATTTATATATAATATATATATAATATTATATTATATATATTTAAATTTATAATTTTTTATGCAATGTAAAAGCAAGTTTTCTTTAAACAGACAGCAGGACGACACCGTTTATCACCTCCAGGAGCTGTAAAAACTGTAATAATAATAATCGTTGGATTTTCACATTTTCGACATCATGTATTTCGAACGATTCAGCAATCGAAAGGGAGCTTAAAATTGTGATATCATTTCAAAAACTTTATATTCTTTATTCATTTAAAATCCCGCCCCCAAGAAATATTTTTCTTCAACGAGATTCTGTTAAAAAATATTCAATTCTGAGCTTGTTGGTGCTTGGAAGCCGTGATTGATTCGTCTGAGAGCAACGGTCACTTCACAACAATTTTGTGGAACCTTTCACAGACCAGCAGGCCGCCTTGCAGCAGAGAGGAGATACAGGAGTGGCTGTAGATAGAGGTTGTAGAAATTTGAATAGCTCAATATATATTAGATAAATAATATTATACATTTTCTTTCTAAATGTTTAACACTTGAAAAAAGGTTATATATACGGATTTATTGCATTTTAACAGTGATATACAGCAGTATTTTGGCATATTTTGATGATTATCAGGAAAATTGTGAACTGCAACAAAAATTCTTGGTCAGGATCATCGCCACGTAAAATGTTCCCATGACTAGTTGAGTATGCTGAGATGAAGCCAGTCGCGTGTCTTTTGATTTTTTACGTGTGTGTACCTGCTGCAAGGCGGTGAGCTGAGGCCGGAGGTAGCAGGTGATGGTCGTGACCTGCAGCGCTAGGAAGGGCAGAGACCAGTTCTCTCTGAGGGAGATGGTGAACTCCACACGAGTGGTATCCACCCTGATAGGAGGGAGAGAGAGGAGAGGGATGGAAATCTATTTTTAAAAGTGACACAATATCAAAAACTGACAATTAAAACAAGGTGAGACATACTGCCTTTGCTTTGTGTGAGGACGACGCTAGACCACCAAGTAGTTCTCTTAACCCTCCTGTTACCTTAGGGCCAATTTGACCCCATTCAATGTTTAACCCTCCTGTTACCTTAGGGTCAATTTGACCCCATTCAATGTTTAATGTCGGTGTTCTTTCGGGTCAATTTGACCCCAGGCTGTTTTTCACTGTCAAACATATAAGAAATATCAACTTTTTTATATATTTAAAGGGCTAGGTAGTCAACAAACAAACATAAAGTACCTCACACTTAAACTTGGAAAACAATATTAATTCTAATAATTTTCTGGAGGTTTTAATTGCTGGGGTCAAATTGACCCCAAGGTTAAAATATGTCAGTAAATATAAAGGTAAAAGGAGGGTTAAACATTGAATGGGGTCAAATTGACCCCAAGGTAACAGGAGGGTTAAGGTTGTCTGTCTGGTTTCAAGTGAACCACAAGTATGTTTCAAACTCTGCCGTTTCCTCTTTGGCCATGACAGCATCTTTGTGTGAATAATTTTTTTTTTTTTTTAGTTCAAGTTCATTGAGAATGTTTGAACCGCTTTCTGGTCTGCAAGACGAAACACAGGGCTGAACGGCACACTGGATCCGTCCCAAAATAACAACCTCTGACTGCCAGCAACATCTGCATTGACTGATGAAACGCGTCATCTCATCTGATCCGTCCGCGAACAAATGCCAAAGAATAACAAAAGAACCTTGTTGATTCCCAGCGTGACGGTCTTGTTTCTGACAGATTAAGATCACCAATACCTACGCCAACACATTCATAGCCAGCTATGAGCAGTTATGGGGGACTTTCTTTTGGAAAAATATATTTTTATTTTACACTAAACCCTGAAAAAAAAAAAACATCAGACAACTCGTCTATTAAATGGCCTCGTTCACACAATTGTGCTTCCGAAAGTGGTTCATTAAACTGATATATTTTCCTTGTGTGCAAAATAAATTATGATTCAACGTGACCTTTATGCCCCAAGCGACAAGAGCGTGCGGGCGAAGTTGTTACTTTTACTTTCGCTTTCTTACGTTACTACGCCACTGCTCGTTTTAATACAAAACCCAACGTCAGCGAGTCAGTTTGTCCGATAGACGTGAGCCCACGACGACGGGCGCAGGTAGACTTGGATGGGAAGGTCTGCTCTATTCCATTTACATGCTCAAAGACACAAATGATATGCATGATTTTTATCATGTCAGTCTCAAGCTAACAAGATAGGAAATCCCGACAGCATTGCCTCCGTTTGAAATTTGCCAAATTTGTAAGTAGCATTCGGATGTGCGAGCCAGTTCAGTGTCCCCCCCACTACTGAGGAGCTCTGTTCAGCTGTGCTTGGAGCAAATGTGCAGAGCTTCAAGGTCTGCTTCCAGGGGAGATCGTAACATCCCTAAACGTGGTTCTACCTCCACCCGACCTGCTTTATCTTTTAAAGAACAGCACACATTCTTGTCATGTTTCCACTGAGCCGAAATTTTTTCGACTTATTTCACGACCTGATTTTATACACTTGTATTCTGTTTTTTATTTTTATTGAAGCGTGTATGTATGTGTGTGTGTGTGTGTGTGTGTGTTTACACATGAATGCACAGTTGCCTATTACCCACCTGTTGAGGATGTACCAGACACCCGTGAGCGTGCCCGCCAGCCAGGAACCCGACAGCAGCCATGCCGTGAGATACAGAGCGATCACGTATACTGCTTGGAGCGAGAACACTGTGTAAATGTAGAAATACACTGGCTCCAGGTAGGCCTGGGCCACACACACACACACACACACACAGACAGACAAAAAGCATTAGTTAATTAGGCGCAGTAAATAGAAAGAGTTGACTGCAGTGACTGCGGTCCGGATCGGGCACCCAGGAACATTGTGTGGTCTTTTCAGTTTGCTCTGATATTTCCTTCTCCGGCATTCGTGTCGCGGTCGAGATCTACGAGGAAGCCAAGTAACCGGTCCTCGGTTAATTGATATGCCAATATGGAAACCTTTTCCTCCCGAGCCACGTCGTGACCACAATGTAAAATGCCACAACACTTTGAAAGCCTCGACAGCCTCCCGACGCGGCTATCATTCATAACGGTGCCAGGCACTTGGTTAATGATGGCGGCAGAAGAAAGAATTGTCAGTGTGCGCGGTTGTTTTTACATTTCTCACACGTTGTGAAGCCTTTTTAAAATTCAAAACGACAGGGAGAGTCAGAGACGGTCAATCTTTTTTTTAATAATTTTTTTTTATAATCGTGGCGGTCATTTCTCTAATCTTTTTTTTGTTTTACAAGCCAATTGTAAACAGCTGAGCGATGGGGTACCTGTATGGGCAACAGTCTGTAGAGAACACTGAGAAAGACCTCTTGGTAGATATTCATTCGCTGCAGGAGATTGATGGTCCTCTTGGATTCTGTCAAGTTGTCATGGATCAAATCCGAGAGTCCTAGGAATGAACACACACACATATATATATATATAATGACACTATTTCTTCACAGTGACAGAGTGATAATGCTTATTGGAAGGAACAGGCTTGATTACCCCCTTTGTTCATATACAGGGTACGCTGCTGTTATAGCACAGTGTGTGAAATGTCCGTCAGCGGCTAAAAGGCACAGAGCGTTCAGCTTCAATCCAATCACGGAGTTGCTGAGGGCACCACGGGATAAAGACTGCCCCGGAGCCCTAAGCGCCACTTCCTTTGCTTGATTAAAATAGCTAAATACTTTCGCTCTTCGGTTCTAACATTCCAAAGGGTTTGGGTTTTATAGCACATCTTATCTGAAGGTAGCCTTTAAAGACGATAAACCTGTACTAACATCATGTCATCGATCAAATTGGTTATGAGAAGAGATGAGTCAGCACCAATTTCTTTCCTTAAAAAAAAAAAAAACATCCTGCAGGAAATGCGCTTAATGGAGAAGGAAGTTCTTCTAAAGAAGCTTTTTATTTTAAACGAGAAGAAAAAAAATCTTGCACCATGCATTTGCCAAATTGTCACAAACAAATGAATCATGTTGCTCCATATCTGCTGGATGAGTCAATGAGCAACTGTTGTGTTTCTGCATCATCATTCAGAAATGGCGCACCAGGTGCAGCATCATAACTATGCAGCATCTTTACTAAGCATCATTATTACTAAGCATTATTATTACTAAGCAGCATCGTTACTATGCAGCATCTTTACTAAGCTGCATCATTACAAAGCAGCATCGTTACTAAGCATTATTATTACTATGCAGCATCGTTACTATGCAGCACACACAGCGCACTCCCCTACAACCATTTTTTTTTCATCTTTCTTTCAAACTTGTCCTCATACTTGTCACTGTTCTTCCTTTTTCCCTTGTCATGCCTAACACCATCCTTGGTTTCCACCACCTCACTTATTTGGCTTTCCTTCATCCCATCCTTTATTTTCCCATTTCTTCCATGACGCCTACCTGTATTTTCCTCCTCCCTCTCACCGTAGCTCTCAGTAACTTCTGTAGTTTGTGCACATCAAGCCTCACTACAGAGTGGGAGGTCAGCCAGTTCCTAAAACTGATTGCAGCTCAATTATTTTTATTAGTGGAAAATTAGGCTAGTTTCCAATGAGGTCCATTCATCCATTCTCATCGGCTTTATCCTGGGTCGGGTCACGGGGCAGCAGACCCAGTAGGTTGACCCAGACTTCCCTTTCACCCGCTACATTTTCCAGCTCATTCTGGAGGATCCAGAGGCGTTCCCAGGCCACCTGGGAGACATAATCCCTCCAGTGTGTGCTGCTTCTTCCCCGGTGTCTCCAATGAGCTATTTTACATAATGGGAACAAATAATGGGAACAAATAATTAGACTAATTAGTCTAATTATTTGTTCCCATTATCATGTAACATGATAATCACACCAGACTGTGCATCACAAGAAACTGCAGTGATTTGTTTGGTAAGGTTGGAAAATGGAGGGGGAAACAACAGCACTCTCCTTGTAAGAGTGGGCAGAGACAGCCATCTGGTGTCTGTCCATGTAAAAAACTAAATGTTGTCAAGATCTTTAAGACAATTTTAATTTAATTACAGTTAAAGTAACAATGAAATGCTGGGTAAGATTATTTTATACTAAACTCAGCTGTAGATAGCTACTGACTTAATAGGGGTGGGATGATTCTGAAACCGTGACACAAACGTCCATGACACTACTAATTACCTTTGCATTGAAAATGCGGAAGGTAATGTTTTGATCGCCGTGTATTTGTATGCGTGCGTGCGTGTTATTCGCATAAGTAAAAAAGTATTACACCGAATCGCATGAAATTTGGGCATAGCTAACACCCTTTGATTAGATTTTGGGATTGATCGGGTCAAAGGTCAAGGTCATGAAAAAGGTCAAAATCTTCTTGAATCACATGAAATTTGGTGGGATGATTGGTTATTATCCGGGGACCATTTGATTAGATTTTGGGATCGATCGGGTCAAAGGTCAAGGTCATGAAAAGATAAAAATCTTCTTTTTACCATAGCACGGTCAATTTATATCCAATTGGCATGCAACTAATGCCAAAATGTTCATAATTCAATGCCCAATCTTGTGATATGCGAAGGTATGCGCTCTACCGAGTGCCCGTTCTAGTTAAACTTGTTAATATTAAGCTAACGTTAGCTACAATAACTGGCTAAAAAAAAGTAATCACTGGTTAACCCTTTTGTTATATTGACTGAATAAAAAAGGCTCCTGTAATAGGGTCATACATATGTTTAATAGCTAGACAAATGATATCATGCTAAAACACTTAGGATAAAGCTACATGTCCCTGTTGGTCCTCTTTGCCGGGTGATGATTCATGTTAAAGACAAAATGAAGAAATAAAAAGAGATTTAGCGCCTCGCGACTGTATGCCTCTCCAGTCATGTTGCGGTGAAAGTCCATGTCTGTCCAAAATGTCCTTACTTCCTCATTTTATCCTTGTGTTGCAGTGAAGAAATAGTTACTATTCTTACTATTATAAGTTTGACAAAGAAAAAGAAAAGACTTTTTAAAGTTACAAAAGAAAACACTTTCAGGACGAGGAAGAAGCAGTAAGATTTCCTCAGGGTACGTTAGCTCAAATTCTGTGAGCATTGAGGAGCGGCTTCCACACAGTGGGGGTTAAAACTACAGGACATCATGAAGGGGGCTTCTTGTAACTTGACAGAAATAATGTAGTTCGTTCATGTAGTTGGGACAAATACTGTTAGGTTACGACTGTCGGTACAGTGGTGAGCGAGTTATCCCAGACTTGCTCACATTTGCAGCCTATGCTAAATCAGATCAACACCGTTCAACCCGTTCAGAACACTATTGTTCTGGTGTCTTAACCTTTATGACAGAGCAGCTTTTACTGGAGCCATATGCTCATTGCTTAAGCATGTGGAAAAAGCCAAAGCTTGACAGTGACTTCCGAGCCGTATTACGGTTACTCATCTGTGACAAGAGAATTTCTTTTTGTTTAGGTTAGCGGTGAAGCAAATTACAGTCAATTACACAAAATCAAGGTTGACATAGATAGGCTGGCTGATATTTGATAGGATCAATAAAAGGGCCATTATCGGTGCGGAATGTATACGGAAAAATGATGTCACCACCATGAACACAGTTTATACCTTCCTGTATGGACGGGGCCTGCAACATCTGCTTGTAGTAGGAGTAGTACAGTCCACACTCGGTCCGAAAGGAGATCTCCCGTTCCACCTCCTGAAAGCAAAATAATTATTTGTCGAATGAAACCAAAGACTTCTGTTTCTCTGAAATATGGAAAACAGATATCCTGGCAAAGCATGACAGAAACATGGAGGATAGAGGCAAATCAGCTAATACACTCATTAGCAGTAACAATGAGACAGGTAGTTTATGTGTGTGTGTTATATGTGTGTGTGTGTGTGTGTGTGTGTGTTTAGATGATGGCTTCCCGAGAGATTTACCGCTTGCCATGCATGATTACTGTTCCACAGGGGGGTAAAAAAAACAGGAAGCAACCAGCTGCAGAATATTAACGCCATCAATCTATCGCGTTCCGTTTTTAAAATAGTTTTACAGCTGTGCTCTGTTTAAAAATAAATTATTTCACCACAGAGATACATTTTATTTGACATATTGGCTGCGATTTGACTGTTGGGCGTTTGTCAGGCCGAGGGATCCTGAAATCTGCTCATTAAAAAACAATGAATATTTCGAGTATTACTCTGATACCATTTACATAATTTTTTCTTCAGTATTGATCTATGATTGGTCATAAAATACAAAAAACTAAAACAACTGATTCATTGACCAAATGACACAAAATGGAACAATTCTGCTGATTTCCATTCCCATTACAACTTGAGCTATCGTGCTGACATTTTGCGACATTCAAATGTCAATGGTCTGTACTTGTAGAGCTCTTTTCTAATCTTCCGACCACTCAAAGCGCTGCAACACTCCATGGCATCATTCACCCATTCACACTCATTCATACACTAATGGGAGGAGTCACCTGCCCATCAGGACTAACTAACATTTGCACACATTCATACACCGTAGGCACAGCTACGGGAGCAATTTTGGGGTTGAGTGTCTTGCCCAAGGACATATCGACATGGACTAGCGAAGCCGGGGATCGAACCGTCGAACCTCTGATTGAAGGACGACCCTGCTCATCACTGGGCCAAAGGCGCCCCACAAATAAAAATGGCTGCTGTGAAAAGGGCCTGTTCTCAGGTCATCAGTGAAGTGTAGGAGCTATTGTGCAGACTGGAGACTCCGTTTACAGTGACAGCTGTTCTCGTATGAACCTCTGCGGTGCCTCGTTAGCTCCAGCTCGTCTCCCAATTCATTCATCATGAGCCATAATGACCTGGTTATGGGGTAGAATGGCCTTTCAAATTGACTTCTTAGTGTTCCTGAAAAATTAGCCGAAAATATCTATCCAAGGCAAGCCCAAAGTGAATTGAAAACTGGTCTCGAACAATTTTAGAGGACATGCATGTGTTTATTCTTCTTTTTTTTTGTATCCAACGATCTGAATCTTTTCTCCATTAGAAAATAATCAGAATCTCTGTAAGGGCTCCATGCATGACAAATGCTCGCATATTCTTGTGGCTGTGACTTAGATTACAGGAAAATGAAATGGGTCATGAGACTCCAAAAGGACCCCTGGTAACCATGGTCACATTGATCCCATGGTCGGACAAATACACCATTTCGAAACACAGAAATATAATATAAGGCTTGTTCTGCTTTGTGTCCACCTAAAAAGTACCATGCTGCTATCAAAGTTTCCAAATGAGCGTGGCGTCAGAACTCCTACCGTGAGCTGAGAGAACCACAGCAGATTCTCGTGTATGGCGTTGACGCACCAGGCCTGAGTCAGCGCCACCAGCCCGGCTAACAACAGCCCGGTCGCCACGGAGACGCACCGTCGCCAGGGCAGGATGCCCGGACCGGAATGAGCACCAGGTCGTCCGAGCTGAAAAGCCTCCCCCGGGCCGCTCCACTCCATCCCCAACATCGCGTTACGACCGCGTCGCGCTTCGGTTGCAGCATCTCGCGGAGGGCCCGGATGATGTTGCAGCTTTCTGAGTTTAACTCTCTTGCGCAGCTCCATTGCCCGAGACGACGGAGATCATCAATACACTCTTGGATCCTTTGATGCGCTGGATTCAGGTAGATAAACAGCACGCTCCCGGGCTGAGCTATAGAACCGATACAAATCCATTACGGCAGGAAGTGTAAATGCGGTGCGCCTCTCTTCTTGAAGTCGGTCCAACTAAATTAACTTTTTAATCGCTTCAAGTTCCTTGCCAAAAGGAAATATGCACAAAAAAAGCTTTCTCCGAGGGAATGAGCAGCTAGCTTCCTTCTCAATCCTCCTTTAGAATTTGCTCGAGGCAAAACAAGCCTTGGCTTTTCACCAAGAACTCTGATGAGAGAGCTAATCCTCAGTTTAAATTAAGGTCAAAGAGAACAGACCCAGTTAACAAGTTCACGCTTTGCTCATTACCCCGAAAGCTACTTCCCTCCTCGGCAGGCACCGAGCCTCCTCTGTTGCCATTTCCTCTTCATGGCTCTTTTTGGAGCAACTCCCATCCTTCTGATGTAGCAGCATCGAAAGAATCCGGCCTCGCTTCCGTCGGGCCTCGCGTTGTGCTCCTTCAAACGAGAACCAACATGTCCTCCCTCAAACTGCAGCAGACACAACAAAAAGCAGTCGTCCTCGACCTTAGCTGCACGGTAGGGCTACGAACAACGGGCTGGGGATAAGTGGTGCAGTCAGAGGGAGGGAAAGAAGAAGGAAGGGGGGGGGGGAAGCGAGAGAGAGGGACTGCTGGTGACCTCTTGTCTATAAAACACACACGTGCACACAGGAAAAGAATGGGATGGGGTTGAGGTGAGGGGGCTGGGAACATCACTCGGAAAAATGTGGGGGGGAACATTTGTCAGAGGGCTTTGCGGATCTGGGACCAGCGTCAGGCTGTGAGCACATGTCTGAAAGAGACTCGGCGCTGTGCCGGGACCATCCCTCACTCCACACGTCAGAGACCGCCGATAATAAATGTGTGTGTGTGAGAACGAACCCTCTCAGACCCTTTGACCCGAGGCGGAACACAGCGACTGCTTTCTCCTCAACAACATCGCGGCCGAGGAGTCCAAATGTGAGATTATTAAAACCAGCCGTCCCCCCAACTCCGGTTCTTTATTACATTTCATTTAGCTGTTCTGTTCGGCAACAGTTTCTCTGCAGACCGCCAGCATTCTTATACCATCAGTCACGTAGGGTCGGATGGTAACAACAGCCAAACAGCAAGTGGGCACAACTCCCAGACTCACAAATGACTTTCCAGCATGTTTCACGGTCCTTTCCATCCAACTTGACGTGGACAAACTTAACAGAGAGAGAGAGAGTGTGTGTGTGTGTGTGTGTGTGTGTGTGTGTGTGTGTGTGTGTGTGCATGAGTTGGAGAGAGAATGGGAGAAAGAAAGGCGATGGATCTCTAAAGGCAGGAAAGTAAATATATAATCTCAGCTATAGGGAGGAACAGCAAGCAGTTTGAGTTGAAGTCAGACTGCAGCATCAGCTGTGTTCGAACAGTGTGTGTGTGTATATATATATATACACACATTTATATATACACACGTGTGTGTGTGTGTGCATTAGTAATAGTTATGGGTAGGATGTTATCCAAACTAGTGCTACAATGCTGAACATGAGGGTTTTATTGCATTTATATGCCTCTACTTGTAATTCCCTGGTCTGTGTGTTTCCCTAGTGTGTCTTGATTGTTAATGCCCTTCACCTGCCCTCAGACACTCCTCTCATTATTGTCTCATGCTGTACACCTGTTCCCCCGCCCCAATATATTGGGCTCGTCTTTCCCCTGTTGGATTGTTGTCTTCCTTATAGTCGCTTTGTGCCTGTCTGGATTAGTGTGGCTGTACCTGCCTTGTCTGACTGTCTTAGTACATGTTGCTGACCTGAGTTTTTGTATTGAACTTTTTGCCTCAGGAAAGAGAGTTTGTTGTTCATGTTAACTGGAGTCCTGCCTCTGCACATGAGCTCTTGCCTCACCCGATCCCTGACACTATGGAGTGAAATGCACTCTCACTTTCTATCTTTTTGTTCTCGCTGCATCTATGAAGAAAACAATACGACAGCTTCAGTTCCCTGTGCATATATGTATATTATATGTGTGTATAGATATATATATATACCTACAGACAAATGGAACTGAAGTTTATCACATATAGGAAATATACAATTTGTAAATAAAGTGAAAATATGTCTTAATTTAAGTAGAACTGTACACTACAGCAGTACATTTCTTTGCACAAGTTGTTTTCACATATAAAACACAATTTACCAATTGAATTTTCTCTATGTGAACACAGTCTAAGAAGAGACTGTGATAGCATTACCAGAAGGAAATACAGCACACACACACACACAAGTGCAATGTGCGATGTGAGCCAGGAGCCCACTTATGTGGGAACATTTCAGGGAGCTGTTCGCCAGGCCTATAAAGTGACTTGCATTTATTATGAATGAAAGCATCTGTCTGCCTCATCCCTTCACGCACACATACACATAGAAAAAAGAAGAAAAAAACTACAACAATTTAGGACCACAAAACCGTGTCTGTATGGAATCCGTATGATCCGGGTGCCGATTGCCTCTATGATGCCGAGACACAGAAGAAGCAGCCGTCTGGCACTGCGAGTTATTGCCGACGAATAGGACGGAATTCTGAGTGGCGAGTTTCAGAGGGCCTGCCTCCCCGATCTCTCTTCTGTTCTGCACAAAAAAGGGAAAGTTCATTCCCCTGTTTAGTATAATTGCTTCCGTAAAATCTGGACCAATAACTCTGCTAAACTCACTAGTTTGGATTAAATCAACATTTAAATGCTATTTAAATTGTAATTTGTTGTGTCTATTAATTTAGCTTTTGGTAATTCTGCAGAGTTGCAAATCAGGCTGCCCTAATCGGTGTTTCCCCCATCTTCATTTATTCAGCGGCGATGGTGCTGCTAACGTTTAACATTATCATTAATATTCCCTTCCCTTGAGTTTCACTGAGTGCGTCTCACAAATATAGTGTGTAGCAGAGGCCGGTGAAAGATCTAAAACCTGTGTGTGTGTGTGTGTGTGTAGTTGGAGGAGCTCGGCCCCCACGCAGAAGGCAGAGGAGGTGTGCGCTACAGCGTTTTAACTATTTCCACCAAAACAATGAAAAAGTAGCGACAAAAGAATAGGTAACATTGATGAAAAAAGTTACATCATGCATAAACATATTCCACTCATGGCAATAGCTCCCACTAACTCCCACACACTGTTCCTTATCTAAGTCTAAAGATTATTTAAAAACGATAACCACACTCCATGAAACTAAGCCAGGCCAGACCATGTGACCTGCATTCCTTTTCCAAACGACTCTTTCGACGATCCAAACAGATGACTACTGCCACACCGCGAAATTAGGCAAAACAAAGAAATGAATTTGCACGTTGCCCCAGTTAGGACTCTGACAGGGCGATCGGTTCTGCCACGTCAAACGAGATCGCCTGCTATGTATCCAAGTCTGAACCGCAGCAACGGTTGAGCTTTGGAAAGGGAATAACACATTTAAAAAAAGACACCACATCTTGCAGGGCACACATCTGTTGCCGCACAACACTGAACAGACTGAGGAAAAAAAAAAAGGTCTGTGTCGCCTTGGTGTTTCAGGTTCATTTAACGGGCTCAGAAATAATCTACTACAGTGCATGGAAAAATAATTGGGCCAGGCATGAAGTTTAGAGGACATGTTTTGGAAGCCGAATAAGAGGGAGGATTATGATTGGCACTTATGTCGGAGCTACGTTTGCTCTTGAAATGAGCAAAAAGGAAAAGTGCGTGTGTGTGTGATGTTTTTCTTGCTTTTAAACCGGGAGATGTTTCCACCTTTAAATATCCACATCTGGGATGTGCTCGATGAATCTTCCACATGGACGTCAACTCTTTGGACGACCTCCACGCGAAAGGCTCAAACCCTGTTGGCGCTCATTAATGCGGCCGTCTCTGCTACTTCTGAACACCTGCCGCGTGAGAGACTTTAATAAAGGGACCATGCGCTTTCAACATTCACAGATCGTCTTTCTCGGATGGTGCAAAATCAAATGGTTGATGTCACACTGTCAGTGACACGTAGTTATTAACCAGGGAGCAACACGCGGTTCTGAAGCCAAAGCGAAAGTGCCTTAAACTTTCACTCTTTTCACTGACCAGCAGGGTCGACTGATTGCAAAAAGAAATATGGTTGTATGAGAAAATTACTCTACTTTTCTATTGATTTATTCCCTTGGTAAACATTGGAAACATGAGTTCATGGTCTCAATCTCTAGTTTCAAGTCTTCAATACAGCATGATGTTCATTGAGTAAATGATTGCCTGACTAGAGAGCTGCGCTCACTAAATGCGGGGCTACTTGTGGTCCCGAGAGGCTTAAAAAGTAGAATGGGAGCCAGAGCCTTCAGTTATCAAGCTCCTCTTTTATGGAACCAGCTTCCACCTTCAGTCCGGGAGGCAGACACAGTCACCTCGTTTTAGAGTAGACTAAAGACTTTCCTCTTTGACAGAGCTTATAGTTAGGGCTGAATCAGGTTCACCCGGTCCAGCCCCTGGATATGCTGCAATAGGCTTAAGCTGCTGGGGGACGTTTAGGATACACTGAGCACCTCTCTCCTCTTTTCTCTCTCCTTGTGGATGAATTTTCATCTCTCAATCACACATTACTAACTCTGCATCCTCCCCGGAGTTATTTCTGCATTTCCCCCTGCGCCCCACCTGTAATACCACTACGCCCCACTAGAGGGGCGCGCCACACAGTTTGAGAACCACTGATTTAGAGCTAAAGAGACCATAAAGCAGGGCAGAGCTACCAGGTGATTGACAGGTTGCTACCAGAGCCATGTACAGCGTCTCGACATTACTCCTCCACAGTTCAAATATGGTCATTTCCGTTCACTGGCGAAAGACCAAGATGCCGAAGTTAAGGGTTCAAATCCGTCCCCATGACGACGTACACTTCTTATATACGGTCTATCGTCCTTACTAAACCCTTGAGACATCTATACATGTCTAGACCCCCTTTTCCTGAAAACCATCTGTTATGAATGCATCCAGAAATAACAGCTGTACTACGTAGTCAATATGGACATGAAAAGAAACATCAGTGGCATAAAGCCACAGCTGGATTATAGCCCCTGAATGAAACAGGACTTGCCCCAAAAAAGATTTTACAGGTGTTTTCTGTACCTAAATCCACCATAGACCACCTTAACGGTCATGTCAGCTACATTTCATCTTTCGACTGTGTCTATTCACTGCAATTAGGGGAAAAACGCTCACTCCCTGTGGTGAACTCTGCTGCTGCGTCATTTGGCTCGACTGTCTTGCCGAGTGGTCAGATTACCTTGTGAACAAGTCAAGAAAAGGGCAACGTTTCGACACCGACTTAGCCGTTCAGCCACCACCGCTAGTTCCCTGCCCTTTGATGGCACAGATCCAGAGGATACTAAAGAGAACTAGAACTAGTTGCTAAGGAACCCTCATTTGGTTACTTAGAACTAGTAAGACTGGAAGAGAGGCACGGCAACCATTATCAAGATGGTGAACCATTAACTTAGAGGAAGGGGAGGAAGACGTGTCCAATGGGGTCCCCGACCCCCTCTGGTTTCTCGAGGGTTTGGGTCAGGCTTTGTTTTCCATGAGCTGTGTGCTTGTAAAGCCCTTTGAGACTAACGGTGAACAAGGGCTCGAAATAAACTAGGAATGTCGCTTTAATTTGTCATCCACCTGTGCATCGACACGGCTCACACGGGGGCCTTTTATTAAGAATGTATCATCTGGTGATGCGACGTGCCCACCAATATTTCTTTTTGACAGTTTTGCTCTACAACACGGATAAAAAATTCATGTAGCAAGACACGGCTGACAACTTGGAGGAACTCGAGCAGCCAATAATGGCAATTACTGCGATCACAAAAGGCAGGAGGTGGAACACAAGTGACAGTTCAAAAGGACATCGGAGCTGCTGCCGAGGACGTGGAAGTCGTCACAGGGCTTGGGGGTATCGCCAGAGTCAGCTCCATCCTCGAGGGGTCGAGATACGCACCGAATCTTGATCATCCCGGGTAGCGGGGAGCGCACATTTGAGTCATAAAAAAATAAATAAAAAAAAGCTGTCAAAGTCCAGCAACCTCAAGAGCAAACTTCTGGTTTGAATTGAGAGGAAGTGTACTTCTGAAGAGGAAGTGCGACACCACGTTTAGCGTAATGCAGAGCTTGAGGAGTGCCAGTCCGTCTTGAAACCTCTGTTCAAAAAGTGAAAGGTTGTTTTTAAGTTTGATTAAGAGCTGGAAACAGAAACATATATTGCTTGATATCAATGGATTTCACCTGACGGAAATGTACTTTAATCAGCCGAAATGTCACCGCTGTTTACATTTATCGGAGCGTTCCATATCAGTGCGCACTCAAAATAACAATCAGGGTAGATTTTGCACGACCGTTAGTTGTCAGTTCAAGCTTAACAGTTACAAACATGTTTCTGTGAACTTTGATATTTTGGGGGGAATGACTTCAGATGAGTGGTTAGCCGAAGAGAATACTTCAGGTGCACGTCATGCTACCTACCAGAGAGAAGAAAGAAAGTGAGACCTATGAAATGTTGCGCAACAAAAAACAGTCAGCCAAACAAAGTGGGCAATGAACTGCTTCACCAACTGGTGCGAAGAGAAACCAGTAGACCTGAAGACCAGAACCAGAGACGCTATGAATGAAATACTGTAGACCTGAAGACCAGAACCAGAGATGCTATGAATTAAATACTGTAGAAGCGCGTTCACGTCCGCAATCAATGTTTTTGTTGGCGTTTTAAAAACCCGTAGACGTCAGGGACACAACAAAACAAAGTTCGGTAAAGCTGGAAAGATATTCACATTCGGACTGTTGCTATGCAACAGACAAAACAGCCAGGGACTATTTTCTCTTGGCTACTGAAATGCGATACACAACGTTTGGTGGCGAGAACTATTTTGTGCTGAAAGGCGGCTCACTATTTACTTTTTATTATGTCGCACGCAACCGTATTATAAAAGCAATAAAGGTGCGTTCACACCAAAAGCCATGCGATTTTTCCGCGCGGCCGAATCCCATGAAAAGTCAACGTACAGACGCGTGTGGCTGCGATAGACGCCACATTTTTCACATTGGGGCATTTCGGGCGACGCGTTTACAGCGGCGCAATTTTCGCTCCTAGTTGAAATATTTCAACTTTGAGGCGACAATTTCGCAACTCGGGCCAATCAGCTCTTGATTCAATCGCTGTCCCGTTGTTGAATCAGAACAAGACGGACAATAACGCTATGAACACAATAACAGCGTTTAGATGTCCCGCTCTCGTAGCTGGAAGCGGAAGTCTTCCAGACGTAACAGTAACTTCATCGGTGACAGTGACCGAGCTGAGTGAGCCTCCGGGTGATGTCATGAACCCAAACACGAGGGCGTTAGTGTGTGGGACGTCCACAACAAATATAAAGCAGAACTAGTGGTTAGTTATTCTGGTGGATGAAGGAAATGATAACGGTCTTTACGGAGACGAGACAATATATAAGCCCCGCCCCTCACAGAGCTTCGCAGCGCTTATGGTGTCAACACGGCAAATGGTCGGCAGAGTAAACTCACGCGTTTTGGGCGACGTGACAAATCGTGTTGCGTTTGATGTGAACGTACCTTAAGGTACTCGAGGCAGTACTTTGTGTACAATAATGTCCTTTTCAAGGGTTTACCGGCCCGACGCGCAAGCGGACATTATTGACCACAAAGTACTGCCTATCGCACCCGTTTGCTTAAATATAAACTTATTTTTGAGTCCATTCTATATAGCATCCAATGTTTTGGCTTCAATAGAGAGGTATCATGTATTAACATCTTTAATTGTTTTTTAGAGAGAACATGCACGCTTGTCAGAATATGTGTGTCTATGTATTCAGATATAGTTTATTCGGCAGAACTCTGGCCCCTGTTTCTTGAGTGTTTCATGGATCGGTTTAATGTGAAGCACACAGCTGTGCTTCAGTGTGAGCCGTTTTAAGTTCTTCATTATCGCTTGAGTTGGTAATTCCTGAGAAGAATATTCAGACTTAATTGCATGGACTGAAGATATTTAAATCAATTCACTGATTACTGCACAATATTTTGACTCCGCTTTGTGTCATTGATCTAATACAATTTTCTTATGAATCGGAAGAGTCAGTTTTTCATATCAAGTCAATATTTTTGTTTGCATGTTAATAAGTCTGGTTTTGTTTTACTATTTGAATCCATACATATGAAATTGATAAAGGTTTTCATTTAATATATATATTAACTAATGGACGAATGGCGGGCTTGAACTAAACAGCGTGACAGTGAAGGGGCCTTTACCTTCATGTTGGAGAACCACAGGTCGTTCTCATGCAGTGTGGCCATGTAGATGCAGCACAGAAGGCCGAGACCAACAGACACAGACCAACCGACCGACGTCCAGATTATTGCCCCCCATGACCAACCACCTGCAGGGACATATTAGCGTGTCAGTGTGGACCATCATGATGTACTGAAGAAGACTGGAAACTAGAGATTGAGACCATAACCTCAACAACTATATTTACTGAGGATAAATCAAGAGATAAGTATTTGTTCAGAGTTCCATACAACCACATATATTTTTGCAATAAGTCGCCCCCTGCAGGTCAGAAAAGAGATTGCAAGTGTTAAGACCCTTTTGCCAGAAGTTGTTAAACCCATTTATGATGATCGCCTTTTGTGCTGTGCTGAGTAAACTTGACAACAACATGTGTGTGTGTGTGTGTGTGGGGGGGGTTCAGTGGATGCTAGAGAAATACAGGTGACTCATTATATAAATGTCATTAATTTCAGTCATCAAATTGAAACGCAGAACGCAAACACGTGACTGCTGTATGCGTTGGCGTAGAAGTTGGTGAGAGTCACATTCTTCAACCCAGAGGAGTGCGTGATGAAAAGAGGGGACGGCGAATCATTGAAGAAGAATAAAAACACTGACAACTTCCCCTTCCTTCTCCTCACTCACCGTGCAGGACCGACTCGGTGCAACAGTTGGACTGCTGGGACTGGAGCTCTGCACTGAGCGGCGGCTCCTTCCCCTTGCTGCCCTTCCTCTGGCGCAGGGCTGTCATGTCGAAGCACTGCACAACCCAGACAGAGGGGCAGTTAGAGGGGCGGAGGGCTTGTTTACACACACAGATATGATTAACGCATGGACAGATACCCAGTGACGACGCGCGCGCGCGCGTCCACGGGCACGCGTCCTCAACAAACACAAGCAGCCAGCCAGCGCGTGCTCTAATTTGAGCTTGAAAGATCAAGCGCCGAGCCGCACCACCGCCGTGTTTTCGCTCCGCTGTCTCCGCGGCCGTTCATTCGGCCTGACGGACGGGGTGGACAGGCCTGCACTGACGGCGGCATTTCCTGCCCACGTTGCGGCCAGAAACTACGTCTATTGCCACCGACAGCACCGGCAAAAACTACACTCGTACCGACGTCACCGTGTGTGAGCCGGACGGTCGGCTAGCCATAAGAGCAGCCGTACCAGTCATTTAGCAGTGATGCGAATTAGTAACAATACGTCAGGTTTAAACTCCTATTGTGTAGCATACTTCTGCAGCCTCATTGGAATTAATGTGCATTTTTTTTTCTTTTGCATTAAGGCGAGGGCTAGTTAGTTATGACGCCAGGTTTTCTTTTTGTCTTGACAGCAACAAAGATGAATACGATTTGCGCCAACGGTACATTTATATGCCTCACCCTCCTCTACAGCGGCGGCTGGAAGGATGGTCCAACGGCTCTCCTCTACCTCCCCCTTCTTTATCTCGCTCTCTCTCTATATCTCTCTATCTTCCTCGCTCTTTCATGTTCCTCTCCTTTTTTTCTTCTCCCCTCCCGTTAGAATTCATCCTCCAGCTTCATGCCGCACTGGCACAATACCGGAAAGCAAGAGCAGCTGCCTTTCAAAATAAAAGTCGCCCTGTTGTGAAATACGTCTTTAGCCGCTGGAGGAGAGACTGACGTAAATCTGGATGAGATGCCGCCTATGGCTAGTGTGTACAGTAAAGGAGAAAGATGTACTTATACTTGTACGTTGTTTACATGCTGTATATCTGGGGTGGCAAAAGACAGAGACCAAAACCAAATCAAGAATTGTTTAATATGTCCTTAATTTCATTAGAAAAAGATTTCCGTGCATTATTTTCAAATAGCCCCAAGAATGTGTTCCAAATGACTTCATAACGGGGGTTTTCTGGTTTAATTGCTTGTATGTGCTTTTTAAATAGTAATAGTTTTAAATACGTAGGCCTACCAATATATTGGGGTCCAAAAGCACCCAAGTGTAGCCTATATGCAGTTTTAATAAATACAACTATAGAATAAAAGAGATAGATAAAATGAGTCCTGAATTAAATTACCGCACGATTAGAGAGTTATAGTGGCAGTCAGTGATTTTGAAGGAGACAAACACAAATGCAGCAGATGTGCTCCATCTATTTTTATTTATTATATGAAAATTGAATTAATACAAATATTCCTCCAGATTATACACAATGATTATATATATATATAGAACATGTTTGATTGCCCCCTGGAACCTTTTGGGGTTCACTTTTCCTGTGTCCTGTGTCCACGTGGTAGACGGTAGTTTTGCCCACTATGGCTGCTATGGAGTTATATCGGAGTTATCTGTGCGTTCTCTTTTTTTTTTTTTTTTTTTTTTTTGCTTCTGTCCTTCCTCCTCCTCCTCCTGTGTCTATGCTGGATCCCCCCAAGAGATTGTACCTGGTCAGGTCTTCTTTGAAGAGAAGTGCTCGCGCTTGCCCTCCCGCTGGTCATTTCATCTCGTTAAAAAAAAGCGCCTGACGAGAACGCGCAGCTTTGGAACGGACGACGTTGTCCCAATGTTGAGCACGGTCGTCCTACAATCAGAGGATCGGCGTTTCGATCTAGCTCTGCTCGCCCATTTCGACGTGTCCTTGGACCCCAAATTGCTCCCGTAGCTGTGCTTCAATAAGTAGTCCTCAGGGGTGCTGCAGACATTTTGGTCCACGAATGATCCCATCAGTGGGCCGATTGCCCCCGACTTCTACACATCCATATAAACGCAACCCTCCCCGATTCAGACGGTGGTCCTAACGAGCGCCCCTCGAGACGGTAAACGGGTGGAGTGGGAGATGCTCAGGCCATTCAGACGGAAAGGAGAGCTTGTATTTGGGAGGACGGGACATGAAAGACTTGAAGATTATCAAAAGACATTTAGGAAAATAAATTGACTTGACTCGCTGGAGAGAAGGATTACTGGAGAAGAAAACAGATTGTTTAATGACCATACTCCCTGACTGTCTCCGTCTGGTCTTGGATCATTTCATCGTGGGTCACACTTACGGCCTGTCCGAAATTGGCCTTAATTCCCATTCTCCCCTCTTTCATTTCTTTAAGTCTGGCAGTCCCAAGCGAGCCTATCAGAGAACATTCGGCTCTTCCAGTGTGCCCAATTGGCGTCCAGTGGGCCCTTTAGCCGGCATGGGATCACAACTCCTCTTCCCCACCCCCCACTCACTGCAACACAA